>NC_028645.1:8204933-8258275 GCF_001406875.1 Solanum pennellii
TCTGAGTAAAGACATACTGTAGGCTACGATGATCCGTATAGATTTCACACTTAACCCCATATAGATAGTGCCTCAATTGCTTTAATGCAAATACTACCGCAGCCAACTCCAAATCATGGGTCGGATGATTACGTTCTTGCACCTTTAATTGCCTCGAAGCATAAGCAATTACATTCTTCTCTTGCATTAGCACTGCACCCAAACCCGAATAGGATGCATTACAATAGACAATGAAATTCTTACCTTCCACTGGCAGGGTAAGGATTGGTGCAGTAGTCAACAAGGTCTTGAGCTTCTGAAAGCTTTCTTCGCACTCGTCCGACCATACAAATGGAACACTTTGCTTAGTCAAATATGTCAATCGGGAAGCAACCGAAGAAAATCCCTTGACACGGTAGTAGCTAGCTAAACCAACAAAGCTCCTTACCTCTGTAACATTAGTGGGTCTTACCCAATTCTTCACCGCTTCTATCTTGGAAGGATCCACCATCACTCCATCCTTAGAAACTACGTGCCCCTAGAAGGACACTGAATCTAGCCAAAACTCACACTTGAAGAATTTGGCATAAAGCTTTTTCTCCCTCAACATTTCCAATACAATTCTCAAGTGCTCCTCACGTTCTTTCTTGCTCTTTGAGTATACCAGTATATCATCAATAAACACAATGACAAAGAGATCCAAATATCGCTTAAAAATCCCGTTCATCAGACTCATGAAAGCAGCGGGGGCATTCGTAAGTCCAGAAGACATTACTAAGAACTCATAATGCCCATACCTGGTCCGAAAAGCAGTCTTGGGCACATCCGTTGCCCGTATTTTCAATTGATGATAACCAGATCTCAAGTCAATCTTAGAGAAGACACAAGCACCTTGTAACTGATCGAACAAGTCATCAATGCGAGGAATGGGATACTTGTTCTTAATAGTTACCTTGTTCAACTGCCGGTAGTCTATGCACATCCGAAAACTCCCATCCTTCTTCTTCACAAATAACACCGGAGCACCCCAAGGGGATGCACTTGGTCTAATGAAGCCTTTACTTAACAACTCTTGAAGTTGGGCCTTTAACTCCCTTAACTCTGCGGGAGCCATTCTATAAGGGGGTATGGAAATGGGGCGAGTACCCGGCTCCAGATCAATGCAAAAGTCGATATCCCTTTCCGGTGGCATACCAGGAAGGTCTGCAGGAAACACATCCAGAAACTCACGGACTACCGAAACCAACTCAATTGAAGGTACTTGGGTAGTATCATCCCTGAGGTGTGCCAAGAAAGCTAAACACCCTTTACTAACCATTCTCTTAGCACGAAGAAAGGAGATGATACGAACTGGAGTGGAAGTGTAGTCACCCTCCCACACTAACGGATCTGTCCCAGGCTTGGCCAACGTTACAGTTTTAGCATTACAATCTAAGATTGCAAAATTCGGAGAAAGCCAAGTCATACCCAGAATTACATCGAAATCAACCATTTCTAAGATAACCAAGTCTACATGAGTATTGCTCCCCACAAAAGTCACCAGACAAGACCTATATACCTTTTCAACTATCACAGACTCACCCACCGGAGTAGAAACACGAATAGGCATGTCAAGCAATTCACAATGCAAATTAAGACCAGTAGCAAATGATGAAGATACATATGAAAATGTGGAGTCAGGGTCAAATAATACAGAAGCCATGAAATCACAAACCAAAAGATTACCTGTGATGACTGCATCAGATGTCTCCGCTTCAGACCTCCCAGGGAAAGCATAACAATGGGCCCTATCACCTGTCTGCTCGTTGCCCCTACCATGTTGTGCTGTAGTAGCTCCAGTTTGCCCGTCACCCCGGCCGTTTTGGTGACCACCATTACCTCGGCCACCACGTCCTCCAGAATGGCGGCCTCTCCCATGACCACCTCCACCTCTGACTATTGGGGGTCTGTAACTTTGTTTTGGACAAAACCTCCTAATGTGTCCGATATCTCCACATCCATAACACTCTCTGGATTCAAGCATAGGTCTCTGTGAGAACGACGAAGTCTGGGGATAACCTCCAGACTCAGAGAAATGTTGACCGGTCTGCGGTGGACCCCCAGCTACAGTCTGTAGTGAAGACTGAATAGGTCGGGCTGGATAACCTCCTGAACTCTGCCCTCTGGAGTAAGAGCCACTAATCTCGCCTCCCTTACGAAACTTCTTAGTTGTTGATGCCATGGTGAAGTCATCTGGCTTCACTCCCTCCACCTCTATCACAAAGTCTACCACTTCCTGAAAGGATTTTGCCGTAGCAGCTACCTGTAAGGCTGAAATCCGCAAATCTGACCTCAACCCTTTCACAAAACGGCGAATCCGCTCTTGTGGACTGAAGCAAAGCTGGGTGGCATACCTGGATAATGCACGAAACTTAGCCTCATACGCAGTGACCATCATCATGCCTTGCTCTAGGCTCAGGAACTCATCTCTCCTCCTATCCCTCAAAGTCCGGGGTATATACTTCTCCATAAATAAGCTAGAGAATGACGTCCAAGACACTCAACATATGACCGCCACCACATTTTGGCGTTTCCCTGAAACTGATAGGTTACAAACTCCACGCCAAATCGTTCCACTATGCCC
The DNA here is from genome assembly GCF_001406875.1 of Solanum pennellii. Classification (NCBI taxonomy): domain Eukaryota; kingdom Viridiplantae; phylum Streptophyta; class Magnoliopsida; order Solanales; family Solanaceae; genus Solanum; species Solanum pennellii. Next base: position 8,207,536 of record NC_028645.1, read on the forward strand.
ATTTTATGTAGTAACTCATGACAATCAACCAGAAAATCGTAGGCATCCTCAGATTCAGCACCCTTGAAGACTGGAGGTTTCAATTTCAAGAACTTACTGAAAAGTTCATGCTGATCGGTTGTCATTATAGGCCCTGTAGTCAAACGAGGAAACATGCCTATGTCCAATGAAGCATCCATGCGGGGAGCCACAACAGCTGCCTGTTGTACTTCCGGATCCTGAGGTGCTGGTGCAGAAAACACTGCAGGTGTCTGGCCTTGATCAGATAACCCGCTAAGATAAGAAAGAACCTGATTAATCATCTCTGGGGTAGGTTGGGGTGGTAATTCCTCATTCGGCACTTGCTCATTTTCCCCTTCCTCCCCCTCTCTTACTACATCCTCAGTCGGTGGAGGAGTCACCTCCCTAGTACTAGATGGGCCAGGTGCTTGTCCTCTTCCTCTAGAAGACGTCCTCCCGCGACCTCTACCACGGCCTCTTGCCACTACTCCTCTTCGAGCTACAGCCCCAGTGGCTGGCTCAGACACATCCTGTCTTGCCGGTGTTGGTGTTGGCACAGCCGTTGCTCTAGTTCTAACCATCTGCGAAATAGAGAGAAGATGGTCAGATACCAATTTGTATCACCTAGATACCAATTGGATCCATGTAATAGCACGAAAGAAAGAAAGAATGGAATTTTCCTAAAGTCCTATAGCCTCTCAAAGAAAAGGAAAGGCGTCCCCCTACCGTTCCTTAAGATTCTACTAGACTCGTTCTTGTGCGATGAGACCAACGAACCTAATGCTCTGATACAAAATTTGTCACGACCCAAAACGGGTCGCGAGTGGCACCCACACTTATCCTAGTATGTGAGCGAACCACCCAATCTAACCCCAACATGTCAACCATAATAAAATAGAATATAATGCAGAAGACTTAAAACTCATTAATGAAAATCGATTAAATAACTTCTAAAAACTCAATACTTATTATTCCCAAAATCTGGAAGTCATCACCACAAGAACATCTATCCTCAAATTACTAAATCTAAGAATATCTAGGAAGCTAAAATAAATAAACAGCTAGTCCATGCCGGAACTTCAAGGCATCAAGACATGAAGAAGAAGATCCAGTCCAAGCTAGAAGCATTAGCTCACCCTGAGATCTGACGTGATGAAGACTGGCTAGAGTTGCGGTTGAGTTGAAGATGATGGAACGTTTGCTGCACTCCACAATTAACAAAGAAAACAAATACAAGTAGGGGTCAGTAAAAGGCACAAGTACTGAGTAGATATCATCGGCCAACTCAAAATAGAAAACAATATATTTTAGATAATAACATAAAACCAACCAAATGCTTAACAGGTGATAGCAACAAGTATAAGGATCATTTACAACAACACCAAACACATCTCTTAGGACTCAAGCCTCCACACCATACTCTTTTGGGAAACAGGTTCTTTAGATTGAGTATATTAACATATTTCATGATTCATTCTCTTTACTATCCTGGTGTCGGAACGTGACCCCCGATCCATTACTATTCTGATGTCGGAACATGACACCCGATCCATTACTATCCTCGTGTCGGAACGTGACACTCCGACCCATCTACTATCCTGGTGTCGGAACGTGACCCCCGATCCATTACTATTCTGATGTCGGAACATGACACCCGATCCATTACTATCCTCGTGTCGGAACGTGACACTCCGACCCATCTACTATCCTGGTGTCGGAACGTGACCCCCGATCCATTACTATTCTGATGTCGGAACATGACACCCGATCCATTACTATCCTCGTGTCGGAACGTGACACTCCGACCCATCTACTATCCTGGTGTCGGAACGTGACCCCCGATCCATTACTATTCTGATGTCGGAACATGACACCCGATCCATTACTATCCTCGTGTCGGAACGTGACACTCCGACCCATCTACTATCCTGGTGTCGGAACGTGACCCCCGATCCATTACTATTCTGATGTCGGAACATGACACCCGATCCATTACTATCCTCGTGTCGGAACGTGACACTCCGACCCATCTACTATCCTGGTGTCGGAACGTGACCCCCGATCCATTACTATTCTGATGTCGGAACATGACACCCGATCCATTACTATCCTCGTGTCGGAACGTGACACTCCGACCCATCTACTATCCTGGTGTCGGAACGTGACCCCCGATCCATTACTATTCTGATGTCGGAACATGACACCCGATCCATTACTATCCTCGTGTCGGAACGTGACACTCCGACCCATCTACTATCCTGGTGTCGGAACGTGACCCCCGATCCATTACTATTCTGATGTCGGAACATGACACCCGATCCATTACTATCCTCGTGTCGGAACGTGACACTCCGACCCATCTACTATCCTGGTGTCGGAACGTGACCCCCGATCCATTACTATTCTGATGTCGGAACATGACACCCGATCCATTACTATCCTCGTGTCGGAACGTGACACTCCGACCCATCTACTATCCTGGTGTCGGAACGTGACCCCCGATCCATTACTATTCTGATGTCGGAACATGACACCCGATCCATTACTATCCTCGTGTCGGAACGTGACACTCCGACCCATCTACTATCCTGGTGTCGGAACGTGACCCCCGATCCATTACTATTCTGATGTCGGAACATGACACCCGATCCATTACTATCCTCGTGTCGGAACGTGACACTCCGACCCATCTACTATCCTGGTGTCGGAACGTGACCCCCGATCCATTACTATTCTGATGTCGGAACATGACACCCGATCCATTACTATCCTCGTGTCGGAACGTGACACTCCGACCCATCTACTATCCTGGTGTCGGAACGTGACCCCCGATCCATTACTATTCTGATGTCGGAACATGACACCCGATCCATTACTATCCTCGTGTCGGAACGTGACACTCCGACCCATCTACTATCCTGGTGTCGGAACGTGACCCCCGATCCATTACTATTCTGATGTCGGAACATGACACCCGATCCATTACTATCCTCGTGTCGGAACGTGACACTCCGACCCATCTACTATCCTGGTGTCGGAACGTGACCCCCGATCCATTACTATTCTGATGTCGGAACATGACACCCGATCCATTACTATCCTCGTGTCGGAACGTGACACTCCGACCCATCTACTATCCTGGTGTCGGAACGTGACCCCCGATCCATTACTATTCTGATGTCGGAACATGACACCCGATCCATTACTATCCTCGTGTCGGAACGTGACACTCCGACCCATCTACTATCCTGGTGTCGGAACGTGACCCCCGATCCATTACTATTCTGATGTCGGAACATGACACCCGATCCATTACTATCCTCGTGTCGGAACGTGACACTCCGACCCATCTACTATCCTGGTGTCGGAACGTGACCCCCGATCCATTACTATTCTGATGTCGGAACATGACACCCGATCCATTACTATCCTCGTGTCGGAACGTGACACTCCGACCCATCTACTATCCTGGTGTCGGAACGTGACCCCCGATCCATTACTATTCTGATGTCGGAACATGACACCCGATCCATTACTATCCTCGTGTCGGAACGTGACACTCCGACCCATCTACTATCCTGGTGTCGGAACGTGACCCCCGATCCACTACTATCCTGGGGTCGGAACGTGACACCCGATCCACTACTATCCTGGTGTCGGAACGTGACACCCGATCCATTACTATTCTGATGTCGGAACATGACACCCGATCCATTACTATCCTCGTGTCGGAACGTGACACCCGATCCATCTACTATCTTGGTGTCGGAACGTGACACTGCGATCCCCTAATACTACGTGTCGGTTCGTGACACCCGATCCCTTAACCTCATTCTTTTAGTTTCATCAAGCCTTGTTTTATACTAAGGCATCATTGTTAACAAAGTGGTTTTAAGGTTTTAAGATTCAACAGCCTTATCATGCTAATTCATCACAATTATATAATCACATCATGCATGCACACAATTAAGCATATAGGAGACTTTACAATACTACCCAATACATATCATTCGCTATTAAGAGTTTACTATGAAATAGCATAAACCATAACCTACCTCCACCGAAGAATCGTGATCAAGCAATCTACTTCCCAAGCCTTTTTGTTTTCCTCTTCGTTCTCCCTTCTCTCGTTCGTTTCTCCCTCTCTCTCTGTTCTTTCTATTTTTCTTATTCAAACCCTTTTTCTTTTACCCTAATTGTCATATAATTAAGTATAAAAGATGATAAAAATAACCCACTATTTATTTCAAGGTTATCTCCTTTAACCCCCAAGTAATTGAAATATTAATATTAACCCACTAACTTTATAATTATAAGCATGAATAGTCCAAAACGCCGCTTTAAAAACTTTAGCAGAATTCCGACCCAGTCAGGGTTACGCAGCCTGTGACGGTCCGTCATGACTGTGACGGTCCGTCCTGCAGGTCCGTCACAAAGTTCAGAGAGTTAATTCTGTGGAAAGATTTGTGACGGTCCGTCGTGCCAACGACGGTCCGTCCTGCCATTCCGTCGTGAAGTTCAGAGAGTCGATCTCAGTACCCAAATTTTCAGATTCTAAGTGTTTTGGAACGAGACCCCCTCGATGGTCCGTCGTGCCCACGACGGTCCGTCGTGGAATCCGTCGACCCTCACAGTTATTACCAGAATAAACTCTACTGCTCAAAACGACTAAACAGGTCGTTACACTAATGTAAATATTAGAATTGAAATAAAATAGAAGTCTAAAATGAAGTTGTCTTTCAAGTAAAAACGAAGTCATAAACTGGAGTAAGAAAGTTCGCTGAGATGGCAAGCAGCTACCTCACAATCCCCCACAAGATGCCTCGGAAATGATGAGAATGGAAGGTATCACAAAAATCCGGGCTCGTAACCTACCAAAATTTGTAGAAGCAAGGGGTGAGTACCAAACCACGCGGTACCCAACAAGCAAACCTCTAAACACAAGTTAAGTGAACAAAATACGGGTACTCCTTACGCCCTATCTAAACTTCCACGCTACAGCCTAACAGTTTACCAAACCCACCACTCAATAACCACACTCTATCAGTTTACACATTCTCAATGACAACCCAATATTCAACAGTCACAAGCTTCACAGAGAAACAATCACAAGATCAGCAAAACACATGTTCAAGTTCATCAATAATAAAATGTGTAATGCCATGAGATGCAATGTCAAATATCGTGATGCATGTCTTTCTTAACGATACACACCCGCTGTCTCTCAGTCCGGGACACATGGGGGACATATCTGTCCATGCATCTGTCGCGGCGCACGACACGACCCTCGATAATAGTAACTTTCGCGGCGCGCGATACGTCCCTCGAAATATAATATCCATCGCGGCGCGCGATACGACCCTCAAAATATAATATCCATCGCACAGTTCACAACCACACAAACATGAAGTTACATCAACAATGATTCAACAAGCCTTCAACCCTTTCTCAACACATCACCAATCTCTTTACTCTCAAACATATACCGTAAGGAAATACACGTATTTCATACACTTAACAAGAGTTTAGAAATCCACTTGCCTCAATCTCAAGATTAATTCACTCCGAAACTTGTGTCTTCCCCTTTTGTTGAACTTCCAACTCAAAGCAATCTATTCAAATAGATGACCACAATAAGATTACAAGACTAAAACACCCACATTATTATGTGTCTAGTCTACACTCAAAACTCACTCAAATATATAATAAAGTTTCAAAATCTTGATTCCAAGTAATATGTCAACTCTCATATATCCAAATTTCAAGCCTAGAATTAAGTCATAGTTTCTTCAAACACTACAATCCTAATAGCTTTCATGCAATATAATATACTTGATATTTAATTACCTATTTAAATATATCAAAACGTGAATTATAATATGATAATAAAATAAGAACTAATAAATATATGAACCAGTAGAGGAATTGCCGAAGTCGAAAAGACACTCCTCACATGTAACCTCACCTCCGAAAACAACATAAGTAGTAACCAATAGAACTGCACAAACTCAATACCATCATGCAGGCATATTGTTTGCCAATGATTATCCATTTTCCTATGCTTAGAACAAGTACTGTTCAGTGATTATCCCAACATATACATAACAATTGCTTCCTAGTCTAGTCCAAGAAATATTATTAAAATATATTTCACCTTCAAATTACTTCAATCCAAAAAATCAACCACTTCGGTCACTCATTAGCAATTTATACAAATCACTTCAATTTATACACCCTAAGAGAAATTATCACATTAATTACTGCTAAAAAAAACTCCCGTCACTCATATCGCATCCTCACTTAAACCATCAAGTTCCTCCACCTATTCTGCCCAACCCTTTCCAATTGCAATAATATAAAATGAATCAAATCACCTTCTGTGATAATTCTTTTTTATATAAATTATTACATATACAAATAGAGGGAATTGAAGTGCTTACCAGGAAACCATCGTAACCTCATTGTCAACCGCTACTCTCTTCTCTATTGTTATTATTTTTGAGTTATGACTAAGAAATTTTTAACCCTTATTTACTAAGTTTAATTTCATGGGCCAAATATAAAAGATTACTAAATGAATTATATACTTGGCCCACTAACTATTATTATAATAATTATTTAATAAATTTTTTATCACTAGATACTCGTAGTTACCAATTATTTCAAAATTTTCGATCTGTTTGTTTTTTATTTAACGGAAAGAATTAAAACAGTCCTAATTCTCAAAACGACCTAGCTTGTCGTTACAATATCCACCACTAAAAACAATTTTCGTCCTCGAACATAAAGAAGAGGAAAAAGGGGAACCCAACATCACCAAAAGCTTGAGGTATAACTTCCAGCGAGCTCATCCTTAAGACTATTCCATCAAGATCAACTATTATGGACTCAACATTCAAATCACATAAGAAGTACGAATAATTATATAACATTAGCATATGTAAGATAACACAAAGATATAACCATGAAACCAAAATTATATGGTCATCGCCTAGTACACATATAATCACTCCATACATAAAGTATTCATCTTTTGAAAAAGACAGAACTTGGTCAAAATCTCAAGATCCAATAATTTCAAACAAAATCAAACTTTGATACTTAAACATCCTATAAATAAAAGAAGAAAAATCAAAGCATATCGACTCGGCAATAACAACTCTGACCTTGTAATAAACCTTACCAGCGGAAGACCCCATAATGAGACTAAAAAGTGAATCTCTAGCAAGCTTAATGTTCAAAAACGATCCCAATATATGTATCTTTCTATCTGCAATTACTATCCTAGTCTTCGTCGCATTTTCTATAGAAAATTTTGTCACTATGCCATTGACTGTATAAAGGAAATGGATATCATATCCAACATATATCGTGACAAAGCAGAAACTTTCACATAATTTGATAAAGGAAATGGATAATATTAAATGTTGTATCTATCACTTATTTTAATTCAGTATTCTTTTACATACTTGATGAGTTACTTGATGTCCTAAAAGTGAGAGATGCTAGTTTTAATACCTTATTTCTACTATGTGTCCAATAAATTAAAGACATTCAAGAAGTTATATATTCATGTTTACATAAAAAGACATGGAGAATAAACTTACCTCAATATACCAAAATGAGATGATTATCTCATTAGCACATGCTACACTTGTCAAGTCATATTTCATTATATATTTTTTCAATCAATTCATCTGATCCATGGAAGTGGTACAAGTCGCAAGTAAGATCAGCGTGGATCAACCTTCAAACTATAAAACAGATATCCAATAAGTACTAGGTAAGTAACATAGCATCAATCATCTAATTAGAGCTTTTGAATTCACTATTCAACAAGAAAATCGTGAGGAGCAGAAGTGTAAAGAACAACCCCAAATTTTTCATTTTTAAATATGTCTTTGGCTGGAAGAGTTAAAACATGCGAAGGAGCAGAAGTGTAAGCTTTATGTATGTATGACAAATTCATATTAAATAGGAACAGAACAACAGGAGATAGCAGAATATGTAGTCTTAAAAGATGATTTTTAGTTCACTTTTTCGGACAAAGTAGACTTAGCTAGTGAAACTCAAATTTGGAGAGTCTGATTTCTAGTTCACTTTTCAGAATATGCGTGGGTGTGATAACATATTTGGAGAGTCCGATAAGCATAGTTAAAAAGTGAGAAGGTTCTCTATGATTAGGAATGTAAAGAAGAGAACATCATTGTTTTCTGATGTTGATTCTTATACGTTAAAACTATTTTTTTATTTAGTTTCATCACGAAGATGAATAGACTCTAGTCTTACAGTTATGGTAACATGTATCAAACTTGAAAGTGTACAAATTACAACATGTTTATTCTTCAAAAATTACAAAAGAATAAATGTATTTTAAGCTCTTCAGTAGGCTTATTCGTGTTCACTACTAACTGAAATATCCACAGTTTGACATAGACAAAAAGGAAAGACATCCGATCAACTGAAGTCACAGAGAAAAAGTGTTGGTGGATACCACCATAGGTCTCTTCCCCCCTAAGCTCAAAAGAAAGACCACTTTGTGGAGCATGACAGAACCATTAAAGTCTATGGGAAGGAGAAACATAAAGTCAGTGAGGAAAAAAGCACTTGACCATAGACTGTCTTTCCAATTCTATTTACTACTATTCTATATGGAAGAACTTGACAGGTAATGAAATTGGAAAGTTACAAGCTATTTTCCCATCTGTTGCATCGCACTCATCAAATAGGACAGACTTTAGCATCATACAAAATTTTCTCTCCATTTTGTTTGCACTAACTTCTCCTAATTCTTCTAAAACTTGGATGAAGCAAGCCTCATTTTCAACAATATCCAAAACTCAACTAGTTGTCCATACCACAAAAACAAATCTTCTACTTCTATTCTGTTATTGCTAGTAACAGTTAGCAGAAAAGACTCTCACAAGTTACTGCTCCCTCTCCACCCGTTCTAGACTTGAAAAATATATCTTATATCTCCAATCTCTAAGGCATATGATTTATTTTCTATATAGTGCAACTCAAACTACAAAGCAAGTTTAACAAATTTATACTACGAGGTGATCCCAAAACAACTAAGCAATATTGAACTAATGTTTCTGATCTATACTTGAAAAATGCACTAGACAAACAACAAAATGACTTCTAGACACTTCAAGACATGTAGTCGAAAAAGAAAAATTTTACCAGCAAATAGCTACAAGACAGAATCAATGTTGTTAACAAAGGATCAAACCAAGCTTAAGACGAGCACAATAATGAACTCAGGAAGACTAAAAAAGACTAAAAAAACAGTAACATTAAAACATACAATAAAACTTATTCAAATTCATGTAGAGTAGCTACTTACACTTGACGAAATCTATATTAGGGACAAAATATTATAGGTATCGCCAGCTTCAACACTTCAGTTCTTCGAAGAAAGATAACTTAGCTACAACTCAGTTCTTCAGATACTTTTGACTTAGCTTCGGCTTCTACATTCAACATTCAAGAGAAAAAAATTAGTCTGTCAAAGATAATCTGCCCATTTATACGTCATACAACTACAAACTAAACTCCCTAAATCAATAAAATTTGTATCAATAACACAATTCATAAAAACCCTAACTTTAATTTTTGACTGTCACAAAAGAATATCAAAATCTTAGAGCTATAATTTAGAGTTTTGAAGATAAAATATCTTACCTGATAAACTCGATTCCAACAACCCTAAAGCTTTAAGATAGGAAGCAAGTTGATTTGTGAAGTATTTTCTTTCAACTTTCCAAAGGAAATCTGATGGAACAATAGTTTACCCAAGAATCTTTGAAGAAAATCGTCTTCTTCAGCTCTCCAATCTTGAACAACGAAGCTCTGAGAGGAGGATAGTCTTCTTCAGTTCTCTTTAGAGGAATCACATTGCTCTTTGATTCTTCTGCTGAAAATGGTGTTCTTCAACTGAACTTTGACAGAATTTGTGATGAAAATCGATTTCTTCCATTCTTCGATCCTATTTTTCAGTTCTTGCAAATGGGTTCTTCAGTTCTGGACGAAAACGTGTTCTTCAGCTGAAAGTGAAAGTTTCAGCTGAAGTTTCAGGAATGTTGCCCTTTTTATTGTTTTAATGTTTTATTCTTTTTAATTTTTCTTTAATGTTTTATTTTTTTGGCCAAATAAAAATGGAGGGAGATCAAATTTTAATGTTAAAATGTTAGAGGGAATATAAAATGTTGATGAAAATACTAAAGCCACATTTTTCATGTGTTGTATTAACAATTATAAAAATAACACACTTTAAAAGTGTGGCCATTTATGTAAATAGTTGTTGCCAACTATAACAACACTTATAAAGTGTAGGTTATCCCATTAAAGAGTACACTTTAGAAGTGTTGCTAATATTAGTGTAACTAAAAGTCAAAATCTTTGGCTACACTTTAAAAACGTCCCCAAAAGTATTTTAGGCAACACTTTATAAGCGTTGTCCAGATTTAGTGTTATCGTAGATCTAAAATGATGTAGTGTAAGTATCTAACACCTTAAGCTGTAAATCTTTTACGATCATTGAATTGTCTATAAGTGTGGCCTATTGAAGAAGGGTACAAACTAGTTCAATATTCAAGAATTTACTATGGTCATTACAGAGAACATTTTGCTTCAGATTTCCTACTTATGCCTCTAAGAAATGAAGAGATTGTATTGTGAATGCAATGATTAAGTACCTTAGGCGGAATATTATTTAATTTTGAAAACAATTTTGTTGAATTTGTGTTCCAAGTGCAGAAACATGTCCTAAAAAGTGTTGGGAATCAACTTGAGGTGTGTGATTCCAGTAAATAAATATTATATGGGTTCAGATGCTCAATTCTTCCTGATGATTAATGCAAGAGACATCAGCACAAGGACAATCCAATGTTATACAAGTTACTAAAGGTACTGAGATTGTGTTAGGAATTTTCAACTACAGTTAATTTTACTTTTACTACTTTATATTAGATAAGACTTAGTCAATCATTTGTTAGGCATCTATTCCTATTATTTAGGAGTAAGTTAGTGAGTTAGGAATCCTCTAGTCATGGGTTTATTGTACTAAGATTGTGTTAGGAATTTGCTTTTTCAACTGTAGATAATTTAATTTTATTGCTTTATATTAAATAAGACTTAGTCAATTAGTTGTTAGATATCAATACCTATTATTTAGGAGTAAGTTAGTAAGCTAGAAATCTGCTAGTCGTTGGTTTACTGCTTCCTATTTTTCATTTTAGTTTTAGAAACATAATACAAAGACATCAATAAAAATGTGGTTCTGCGGATATTCTTCTTGACATCTCCACTTTTATTAGGAATTTTACCAAAAAATTGTCTCAAAGCTTTTTTATGTTGCGGGCTATGTGGGTATTTATGTGAGCGACTAATTCAAGTAACTCAAGCACCACAACCAGAAAAAAAAATTAATCATGGAAGAAAGCTCATGTTTCTCGGCAACGAAACATCCTGTCTTCAACGGTGAAAATTTTCACATGCGGGAATTTAGGATGAAGATTATTTCGAAGATTTAGATAATTGGGAGGCAATCGAGGAATTCTATGAGGTTCTTCAGCTCCCTGAAAACAAAATAATAGCTCAACTCAAAAATAACAAGTACAAGAAAATTGGTTTCTTCAACATTTTTCACTCGTATGATGTTCCAAAATTCAGCAAAGGCCATCTAGGATTAAACAAGGTAAAATATGAAGGAGATGATCATATCAAAGGTATACAAGTGTTGAATCTCATTAGAGAGTTTGAGTTAAAGAAGATGAAAGAATCGACAACAATCAATGGATAATCTGACGTGCTTATGAGCAAAACAAATAGAGTAAGATTACGTGGTTCTGGGTTTAAACACTCAGATAATGTTGAAAAGATTCTGGATGTTGTACCTAAAAGCTTTGAAGCCACTATTACCACTTTAGATAACATCATTGAACTATCAAAAATCACTTCGGAGAAATAATTGAATTCCTTGGAGGATCAAGAACAAAGAAGCGTTATGAAAGAAGATGAAATTAGAGAGGAAGAATTGGCAGCAAAACATGAAGAAAGTAAAGATAAATGAAACACAATTAGAGAATCAACCCCAAAATGGAGAAGGTGCACCTTGCTATAACAACAAAAGAAGAGCAGGTAGCATCAAAGGAAACTATCCTCCTAGTGAGCATTGTAGAAAGAATGGGCACGCGTTGTATAAGTTTTGGAAAAGGATGGATGCTAAATTCAGTAAGTGCAACCAACTCAGGCATAATGCAATTATCTGCAAGAACAAATGGCAGTAGCAAGACACAAATGTGTAGGTTTTAAATGAACAAGAAGAGGATTTACTCTTTGTGGCATCCTGTTTTACAAGCAATGTTACAACTAGGCTTGGCTGATTAATAGTGGATGCACAAACCATATGACTTATGACAAAGGGTTTTTTAATGACTAGAAACCTACTGGAGTTTCAAAAGTAAGAATAGGTCGTGGTTGTTATATTCCAGCAAAGAGAATGCAAACTATTACAATTGAAACACAATCAGGTACTAAAGAAAATTATGATGTTCTTACATACCATATTTAGATCAAACTTGTTAAGTATGGTCAATTGTAAGAAAAAGGATTCGATTTGTATTTCGAAGATAAATATTGCTTGTTCATGGAAGCATCAGGACCTGACTTTTTTGAAGTCAAAATAAGAGGCAAAAGTTTCTCATTAAATATATTGGAGGAAGAAGAAGGGGTGTACTTAGCAAGAGAAAATGCTTTCGAGTTATGGCATAAGAGACTCTAACACTATCATTATACAAGGGTTTTTCAAAATACAAGAGTTCGTGACGCTCGATGACCTTTATATACTTGGAGCGAGTTCTTAGAATGTTGGAATTGTTAATTCAGAGAACAAAGTATAATTCCATTCCCAAAGGCAACTTGAAGAGCAACAAGAAAGTTCCAACTGGTTAATACAGATGATGGAGGTCCCCAAAGGTCCTTCACATAAAAGTAACCTTTATTATGTTATTTTTATTGATGATCTTACCCGAATGTTCAGGATTTATTTTTTATAGTACAAATCGGAGGTCAAGAGCATTTTTTGGAAGCTGAAAGAGAAATTGGAAATAAATGTTTCTGAAAAATTCAGATTTTACTTTTGACAATGGCAAGGAGTACACTTCTCATCGGTTTGGTCAATTTTGTGAAAAAGAATGGATTGAATTTCAACTTACTACTCCATATACTCCATTAAAAAATAGTGTTAGTGAGAGAAGAAACACAATTATCATGGATATGGCAAGAGCTATGTTGCACGAAAAGAATTTGCCAAAGATGTATTGGCCAGAGGCAGGAAATATAGTTGTGTTCCTACAGTATCGAATTCCCTGAAAAGTTGTGAAAGATCAAACTTCTTCTCAAGAATGATGTGGATACAAACATCCGCTGCATTTTCTTAAAGTGTTTGGTTTTCTTTGTTTTACCTATGTACCTCAGGTCAAACTGGATAAAATAGATAAAAAGGTTGCCCCGAGAATTTTTATTGGTAACAGTAATATTTCAAAAGCGTACATAATCTTTGTACCTGAAGGTGAGAAGATAGTTATTAGCAAAAGGTCCACATGATGGAGAATGAAGAATGGAATCAGAATGATTAAAGGAATTCCATCTAGAACACAAGGGACGATAATCCACTAGTTAGGGAAACTCGTTTTCTCTCAGATATATATGAGAGATGTAATGTTGTGATTAATGAATCTATTAACCCTTAAGAGGCTATCAAAGACCCAAATTGGAGAAATGGAATGCATGAGTAGCTGTTTCTGATCGAAAAAAAAATGATATGTGGCAGTTTGTTGCAAACCTCAAGGGAGAAAAATAATTTGTGTATAGTAGATGGTCATAACTGAGTTAAATGTTTATGATTCAATCAACAAGCATAAATCAAGACTTTTAGTTTAAGTTTATGCACATATTTTTTTTGTAGATTATTCTGATACTTTTACTCAAGTATCGAGGCTCAACATGATAAGATTGCTTATAATTGTTTTTGCACAATGTGCTCGGAAAGTGCATGAAATGGATGCCAAATTAGAATTCTTAATGACATTATTGAAGAAGAAATTTATGTTGAACAACATGAAGGGTTTGTTATATATGGAAAGGAAGATAAATTCTATTGAATACATAGAGCTATTTATGTCTTAAAACACTCACAAGAACTTCGTATAGTTTAAATAGATGATTATTTCCTGAGTATTGATATTCAAATGAGTCTTTCAAAATTCACATCGTATTGTAAACATAATACCTGTAAGATTCTTGTTGTTTCTGTTTATGTGGATGACATTTTGAATACAAGGAGCAGAAAAGCAAATTGATGAGTTCAAGCAAGATATGATGCAAGCTTTCTAAATGTCTGATCTTGGTCTCATAACAAATTTCCTTGTTATGGAAATTACACAAGGAAAAACTTTGTTTTTCGTTTGCCATAAAAATTACACAAACTAAATTCTCAAGAAACTCAAAATGGAAAATTTCTAAGAAATTAGTACTCCCAAGAACAAAAAGAAGAAGCTAAGTAAATCATGGAGCCGAAAAGGTGAATGAGACATACTTCAGAAGTTTCATTGGATGTTCAACTTATCTTTCAGTTACAAGACCCGATTATGTTGTAAGTGTTTTATCAAGGTTCATGCATTGTCCTAGTGAAGTGCCTTTGCAGGCGACATAAAGAGTTGTGTGATACATCAAAGGAAACATCACCTATGGAGTCAAGTTTCAGAAAAGTCAACCTATTAAGCTTTTTGGGTAGTCCAACATTAATGTGGGCGATTCTGAGGAGGATGCAAAGAGTACTTCAGGGTACTGTTTTACTCTAGGTTTACGAAATTTCTCATTGAGTTGTTCGGAAATGGATATTGTAGCTCAATTTACTATCAAAGCTGAGTTTGGGATAGCTGCAGGTGAAATAAATTAAACATTGTGGCTGAAGAAAATTCTGGTTGAATTTCATATAGAACCGACTGAAAGCATCAAAGTGTTCGTGGACAATGAAGCAACAACAACTATATGTCACAATCTTGTGTTTCATGGAAGAACTAAGAACATAAAAATCAAGTTCTTTTTCATGAGAGAAGTGCAAAAATATGGAGATATAACTCTCGTTTATTGCAAGATGGAAGAACTATTTGCTGATATATTCACTAAGTCTTTACGAGTCAACAAGTTGCAGCTTCTCAAACATAGAAGATTGAATAACAAGATGCAATCTAAATATCTAGAAATCACAATAAAATATTTTATGAAATACATACTAAACATTATTTAAGAATCTCAATCAAGAAATTATACGGAAGCCTACCTCAAAACCGATCATGAGGGCTCCAAATCAACCACAAACGAGCTATCCATTATTCAAAATCCATTGAACCCTGCCACACCATCATATTATAAATCACAATTTCATTATGGATGTTTAGTTAGTAAAATCGCAATAATTGGAAATGGACCCAGAATTTAGTCAGAATGGGAATATAGGGCCCATATTGGAAATCCAAAAATTGACTCTACCAAAAGGTTTTTAATGCCTTACTGGTCTTTTGCACCGAACGGGATCAATTTAGATTGTGGAACAACCCGAACAACTACATGTAACCAAAATACTAATTGAAGAAAACAAACGAGAGGGAAGCCCCTTCGGTCGGAACATACCCTAAGCAAAGAGCCTCCAACAATTTCCTAAAACACCAACGTTTATCCACAATCCACTTAGACCCCAACACTTTGAATCGCCTCAATCAAATCTCGCCAAGATCAAAAAATCGCATTTTAAAGTTTTGGACTAAAACTAAAGTTTCAGTATATTAATAGTAGAGGTTCTAGTTGCTAAATGTGATTCCTGGTAGATAAAAGCCTAATATTCGGATGCTAAACGCCTACAACAGATATCAACCTATGGCAAACAATTTTGGCGAACTGTATGAGAAATCAAAAAAAAGAATTACATATTACAAACCCTTTTTCAGTAATTTGACAACTTACTCTATATGGAAGATGATGAAACAAGGGAATTGATTCAGTTGATCCCTAAAATTCATGCGTTCAGGCGAAGGAATTTATCTCTCAGAAAAAAGAAGGGGAGAAGTCCAGGGAATTTAGCCGTCAAGTTCTGAAATTTCGTTAGACTTTTTTTTAATTAATCCATAATTGTCGATAAAACCTAAGGATATTGTGTCTAATATTGTCTTTTTACATATTTTAAGTATATTTCTGTTTTTATTCCTTTTTTGTAATTTAAAAATTGTGAAAGATAGTATAACTTAATAATACAACAAACTTATACTTAATTGAGATAATATGTAGCAACTATACAAAACAAAAGGCAATGGGAAAACTAAATATCCAAATATAGAAAATATAAAATGTAGAACAAATTTATAAGAGCCCATTAGAATAATTCATTCGATGTTAAAATTGACAAATACTCCATCCATCCGAATTTATGTTGTACTTTTAATTGTTCGAGAGTGAAACAATAAAAGTTTCACCAGNTACTACGAAAATATAAGACATTCATGTGCATCTATTATTGTAAAATATAATTATTATTCCTTTGATAGCTGCATAACTAAATTTGTAGGTCTGACACATGATATTCCTATGCCCTAATTTATTTACACTTAATGAAAATTTTAGTTTATAATAATCATATTTAAATCATCAAGGGTGTGTTTGATTTGAAGTAAAGCATTTCGAGAGAGACGTTTTCCAATTTTCTCATGTTTAGTTGGCATAAATAATTTGAATTTTTTTTCCAAATCAACTCATTTTCCTCAATATAAAGGAAAATGACTTACCTCAAGAAAAATAGGGAAAACACTTTTCCATAACAGTATTTCAATCGCACACATAAACTTTCACTGCTAACTAAAGTTTCATGTATAGATATCCGATACTAATTAAAAATTTTACTCCTTTTTCTAAATTCGGGACTAGAGTCTTGACCTTGAATCGACAACTCCCATATTCCAATTTAGATCTTGGTAGAATCTTGATTTAGTGTCGTGTTCAAGTTAAGTATTCATGTTTGAAACCTTAGTAAACTGTCAGGGTGGTGTTCCTAGTTTGTTGCCAGGGTCGGGTTATACGTGGAGAGTACAGGTCTTGTCCTTATTATCATATTTCGGTCCCCAATTGATTATCGTTGTCAAGTATTGAGGTCAAATTTCATTTTATAAATGGATTCCTAGCTGAGGTGTTAGTCGTGGGTAAGGCATTAGATCTTGGTGTTTGATATTTGTTAAGAAGTTTGTTCTTCTGTTGGTGATTCAGGTGAGATCTCAATTTAGAACTCAGTTCTCAAGCCCAGATCCTGGGTCAGTCATCTGGTTTGGGTATCGAGTTTAATCATGATTCACAGGATGGATCTCGAGTAGGAATTCAGGATCAAGCTGCGTTTGAATGTTGGTTCTGATGTCAAGATTTAGTAATCGAGAGTGTGCACTCAAGGTCGTGGTGTGGGCCTCAAGATAGATGTTGATGTTGGGTCCTAGTTCAAAAGTTTGGTCCTGCATTGGGTATCGCGCTTAGGTCCTAGTTTGGAAGTCAAGCGCTTATTAAGATGTTGGGGTTTTGTTTGGGGGTCATGAAGTGCAATCAGGTAATCGACCAAGTAATCCACATACATGACAAAAGAGCATTCCAGCCCTAGTGTACTTATCCACTGGCATTGAAGGAGAAGAATGACAAGGTCTGCTTCCACTTAAGAGATTTTATATTTTGGTTAAAAGTCGAGTTTGGGTTGGATCTCAATCAACCATCAATATTATGTGTAGATTTAAGTTTCAAGGTCGGGGTTAGGGGTGGGGTCTGATGTTGGGATTTTCACTCAAATCATAATTTGAGTCATGGTTTAGGATTAAAGTTCATGTCCAGGATTGGGAGTTGGGGTCAGTTATAGGGACGAATATTAGGTCTGATGTTTGAACAAGACTACGTTCAAAAGTTGAGTCTCGATTTAGATGTTGGGATTAGATTTTCGATCGGTCATTGTGGTTTCATTTTGGGTCAAATCTCAAGTCATAAGTATTATTTTAGGGTCAGGTCCATGTTTGTAAGTCATTGCCAGGGCAAAAGTTAGGAACCTCTCTCGATATAGAAGTCAGCTCCTAGATATAGAGTTTAGAGTAGATCCCTGTTTAGTAGTTTTGTAGTTCAAGATTTGGGGTTTAAGTCATGTACTAGTTTGACTTTGGGTTCGGGGCATGAGTCGGGGTATAGGAAATGGTTGGATCTAGGGTCGGATCCAGATGGATCATTAGGGTGGCATACCGGTTTTGGTGTGGGTCAATATCGGGTCCAAATTTAACTACCGGGTCTAAAGTTGAAAGTCGATGTTATGTTCCAGGTCAGATGTCGGGGTCAGATCTTGAATTGTTCATTAGGGTCACATTCGATATGGGTATCAGGGCAGTATCCCAAATTGGTTATCGTGGTTGGCTCTCAATCTGGAAATATATTTCTGAAAGGTATTTTGTACATTCTAGCCAAATATAAAAATATATTATGGACAATATTTTTCATTCACCCACCAAATATAAGATGCTAATATTTTATCACTCAGCAACACAACATGAGAAAATAAGGTAAAACCTACCTATTTTCCAAAGAAAAAATATTCTAAAATACATTCTTCTTCATACCAAATACACCAACATCTAGGCTTTATTATGTTACAATTACTTAATTATCCTGAATCTACATGAATGAATAATATGTGAATAAAGTCCTATATTCTTTGCACAAACTATCCATTTTTGGCGGTATTCAATTTTTTCTCACAAATCAATGGTATTTTATTTTTGTCACTATTGCTCATTTTAAAGAATACTTTTTTTTCCAAACAACCCTTACTTGTGACTTAATTTTAATGGGAAATCCTTTTAGATAATTTTTACAACTGCAATTTATAGGCACACATCAAGAGAACTAGCTAAGCATACCAGCACCTTTTAAAACTGAGACTTCTTAAAAACTTCTCAAGTCATAAAGTAACATATTTCTAAGAGACTCAGCATTATTCATTTAAGGGAGACTCAATTTCTCATTGATGGCTTAAAACGCCTTACATTATAAGTGACATCCACCATGCTCCTTACCACTTCTCATGAAGTTAAACAATTAACTTATCAAGATGCACAATAAACATGAGAAAACATGAATTTGAGCAAAATTCTTTTTTCATTAAATTTAGAACCTTCAAAAAAAAAATGGGAGACTCAATTTCTCATTGATGGCTTAAAACGCCTTACATTATGAGTGACATCCACCATGCTCCTTACCACTTCTCATGAAGTTAAACAATTAACTTATCAAGATGCACAATGAACATGAGAAAACATGAATTTCAGCAAAATTCTTTTTTCATGAAATTTAGAACCTTCAAAAAAAATTTAAGATCGTGTCAGTTAAGACATGTATAACATACGGAGAACATGCAAGTTATACTTATATGCAAGACTCCTATGATGAACAAGCTACTAGGAACTCATTAGTTTTAAACTAAAGTAAGAATAGAAAGAAAGATAAGGATATCTACCACCTTACTACTCACATCATCATCCCCCACTTAGGGTAACCCTATCAAGAGCAAATTATGTCAACCTTCAAAAGGAACCATCTACGCATCATCATTCCTCTAAGTCTAACGCCTAAAGGAGACTCATAAAATCAAGCTAGGTCATGCTACCTAACCACATAAGGCCTTAAATACACCATGAATACCAAGGATAATGAAAACCTTAAGGGAAACAATATAGGAAAATTGTCCATAAAGGCCACTTTCTTTTCTTTCATTACTAGGGCAAGGTAACTCCTAGGTCGTTCCAACCCACATCATCACCTTACAAGGTAAACACACTACCTTCACTTCTAGAATCAAGCCTACACAAAAGAGGCCAATCCATACAAGGCAACTCATAAAACATTACGCATAAAATAACAACATTGAACCATTACACCTATATAAAGGCAACATGCATCTTTAGCTATTTACCGCACTTCTTCAAAGCATTTCAAGTCTAAACCATAACATTAGACGATCATCATACAGAATCATAAGGAAACTTATCATACCAAAAATGTCACAACCCCAAAGTACCCCCTAGAAGTTAGGGAGAACCCTCGTTTCGTGACAAGGCATACTTGACCCTTTGGGGTCTTGTTCAAGCCTTTTAACTATAGTTTATTACATAAGACAGGAAAAGTAGTGTGGAATTAAAACATTTCACGAACAATTTAAATAAAAAGGAAATCTTTTATAAATACAAAAGCAATCTCATCGTCACAAGAGAAACTTAAGGACACGACATAATTAACTTAGAACACCACCCATTACATTTGAATGAAATACATAATAATTCTTTAACTATGAAATTAAGAAACGGACTATGCCCTCGAATATGTGAGGACATACTTTTTCTTGAGAGGAACTTTCTCATGCTTCACCTTCTAGACTTCAACCTTCAAAATGCTCCCAACATATACTTATAGTATAGAAAAGTATGGGGTTAGTACAATTAATGTACTAAGTATGGCATATTCAAAAACATGTGAAAAGGGACATTTTAGTTAAATAATATTTCATGCTACTTAATTATAACATTCATGAATTTAGAAACAAATTAACATAATAAGCATAATTATACACTTAGAGAAAGATTCACATAATTTTTCAAACAAAAGACACTTTATAGTGAACTTCCCAAAACATAACAGAAAGCTTGAATGAACATTACAGTGAACGGTTTGAACACTTATAGTGAGAGCCTTACAGTGAATGGCACGATCCAAGTCATATGAACCCGTTTTACTTTGAAGCTTCCCTAACCCAATGCTATCCTAAGATTCCCTAAGGTGAGCCAAGAAAGGATCATCCATACACCCCTTTCAAGGCACACCAAAGCAACACTTAACACCCAACCATTATTAGGCTTACCTTATTGGAAATCAAAACCACGCCCTTTTCTAACATATGCAACACACTCATGGAAATATAGGTCACACTAAGTGCAATGTGAGAGTAGCATCTCATACTACCGCTCCCACTTAGTGATCCTAATGGATCCCATTTACTCAAAAACTGAAAAATAATCATCCATAACATCACACCATAACACTCATTCACACGTATTTCATGAAAGTACTCTTCTCCTATAGTAGCTATAGGTCACACTAAGTGCAATGTGAGAATAGCATCCCATACTACTACTCCCACTTAGTTCTCCTAATGGTTACTATTTGGATTCAGCACTTCACGACATTCATTCACAACATCACTAATGTACATGCTAACATTGTTCAATCAATTCTTTTGTGGGAGTTAGCTTAATCGACAAAGACCATGAGAGCTAGACATGAAATCCCGATATTAATCCCAATCGGATAAAGGATCCTTACTTGCCTAGAGTAAGGTCATGCTTCTTAGCTTTTACAAGGCTTTTGCAATAGCTACACCTATGCGGGCACATAGTTAAGGGAGAAGGAGCTTGCTACTAAGTAACTAATTTTCTACTAACGAGGAGTACTCATCTCAAGAGGTACATTAAAAATACAACATCTCAACTCAGAAAGTGTATTCCACCTCTCCTTCATATCCTATCGGTGCTAGGCATAACTCCACACGGATTCTTAACATTATAAACTATAGGTCAAGGATAACTAGTGAATACCACATCTCAACTCGCGAAGGGCATTCATCCTCAAACCTATCTTAGATAGCTCATAAGGAATAGTGAGGTTGCTACTAAAAACTTCATCTCAACTCACGAAGAGTGTCCACCCCAGATTTCCCTTTTTCTCAACTTAGCATGATGCATTCTTTTAAATTTGAGCGTGTGTACATGTGAGAATACCATACACATTAACATCATTTCATTTACATTTAATTCTATATATGCTTAGACCATCTTTCATCACATCGCACACTTTAACATTCTTTACACAATCATTTAAGGCATCTTAAACATATTCCTTAACATACTTCTCATAAGACACTTAACGAGAATACTTTATTTAAGCATAATCCCTAGCCTATTTCATATAATAGCTTCATAAGGCACATTTAGCAAGAATAGAATCATTATCATCTTACTTCACATAACAAGCCTTCATGTACTCATTCACAATAAACTAGTAACTTCACATTCATACAATTCAAGTAAATACCGCCACCAAGAAGGTGAACCATACCACTCAAGAGCATTTCTAAATTTAAAGATAAAAAACTTAACCAACTTACCCTGTAATCTAAGCTTTCATCACCAATAACATTTTCTCAACATGTCATCATAATATATCCCTTAGGGCAGTAGATAAACAACAATAATAAAATAAGAAAAACCAAAGCTCATTGTATACACAAACATGCTCATTATACCATTTCTTAAGCCAACATTTGAAGATAATCTTTATCATGATTTCATTGTTGTTTAAGCCTTAAAATCATCAATTAACATTATAAACATCATTATTGAGTCATTCAAAACGTTTTCATGCATGACCCATTAGAGTTGAAGATAGAAGAAACTAGGGTTGAGAACCCACTTTGAAATTCATTAGAAGGGACTCCTTGAATGGAAGAGAGTTAAAGTATGGATACCATACCTCACATTGAAGAAATACCAATGATTTTTGATAAAGAAACGACCACCAACAGCGCTCATAGAATTTCTTGACTTCTAGCTTCCATGGTGATTGAGAGAGTCTTAAGAGAGACAGAGAGGGGTTCTGGATTTTAGGAAGAGGAGTCTAAAATGAGGTCTTAGGGTTTAGAAAACTTTAATATACCTAATAAACACTAAAACTAACGTCCTAGGTAAATAAAAGACTTGGGCTGAGGATACCAAATACCCCAAGCCAAGGCAGCCACTTAACAATTTTGGACCCCCCACAGACGAGACCTAACTCACGGATCGTCTGTGCGTCAACGGACCGTTGGTGTGGTCTCGTGGGTTGACACTTATATCCAAATGGATCCTTGACATCTTAACTTGCAGGGACACTCGACACCCTAGGTCGACGGACTGTTGGTGGACCAACGGACCGTCCTCAGGGCCGTCGTTTGGTCACTTCTTTGGCAGCTTGTTGCCAAGTCTTGGGCCCTTAATCTAGGGCCCCTTGTGGGTCCTATGTGGGGTCGTGGATGGACGTTAAACCCCTAAAATAAGTTGTATAGGTCATAGAAACATCTCATGCAAGTTTTAAACAAAACTAACACATAAAACTCACTCAAACACCTCAAGACACACAAGCGATATCTAAGGCACACCTTCTGAACGTCATGGACGTTCTTGGATATTTGACCTCCAAACTTCACACACTGACTAAGAACACTAAATTAACTCATTTTAACTTGAAATTAACTCAAGAAACACTCATGAGGCTCTAGTTCACCTTAGTTCATTTTGGGCTTTACAAAAAAGTAATTCAATTCCACCAAAACAACATTTAACAAGCTATAACCATATCATGACTTAAATCATCAAATAAAATGTCATTCCACATATATATCAATAAATGGCATCACATCAACAAATAATCTAAATTCACCTTTATGCATACTCATCAAGTCGTAAAACAAAGATAAGTCTTAAAACACACCTTTTCTCCCTCAAGCATCGAGATACCATTTCATCCAAGCAATCACATCTAAAATACCACCGGACAAGAAAACATAAGAGAGAGATCATATAGAGTTAAGTTGTATGGCACGACACATGAACAGTGAAGAAGGGAAACTCTATCATCTTATAGTCTCTTTCTCTTAGATGTGTCGCGACTCATTACCGATGAACAAGACTCTACTCGACATGGCAATATGAGTCTTATGAACCCTTAAACTAGTTTTATAACCTGGTGCTCTAATACCACGTTTGTCACGATCGGGGATCACCTCCTAGAAGTAACATGGCGTACTTGACCTCTCGGAGGTCTTGTACAAGCCCATTGGCATCATTCACCGCATTGTCATAGGAAATTAGCGGAAAATTTAAAATTTTTCATAGCATATCGTATTCTAGAATCATCACTTCATATGAATAAAATATAGGTCATAATACATAATTAGACTCTAAGTCCCTTTGCCATTGTAGACTCAACATCATCAGAATAGAATAACGACACGACCCTTATCAATATATAAAATAATTAAGCTATTACATAAGTTTGAACATGAAAAGGACATAGGAAATCCTTGAATCATAAGGATCCCTTTCTTGAGTTTGGGAAACACATATCAAGCCCTTCACTTTAGAGGCATCCTTTAAGCATCCATAACCTACACTTTGTGTAAAAAGGTGAAGAAGAATTGTTTTAGTACAAGAATGCACTAAGTACGACAACCATGCAAAAACATGCATTTGAAGGGGACATTTTACTTTGAAATCATGCAACATGCCTTTTGGAAGAAACTTCACAAGCATTGGCACAATTACACAATAAACTTCACATACTTCATATAGACATATACAATGGTCATAACATCATATAAATTCATACATTGCATTTAATACACAATAATCATTTCATACACAGTAATGTTCTTTTACTTTACTATTAGTCCTTAACCCCAAGTAACCCATGAGTAATACTTGGTGCAATGCATGAATAGTGTCCCATTTCATGACCCACACTCAACATCACCTTAAGGTCACCAAGGTGAACACTCGTACAACAATCCTTAACTTATGCACATACTTTCACATAAGCACCACATATCATGAAACACATAGGTTACATATGACCCAACATACTTCAAAAACCACATATAAGACCCATTGCAAGACAACATGCAAGTCAACACTACCAATAACATCATAAGAGGCAATAGTCAACAATAGCATACTTGGACTTCATTTCATAAGGACATAACAAAAACCTTACTCATAATCCCAATATAAGCCTAATAGTGCAACGTATATGTGAAGTCCCATAACCCCACACAAACTTAGTAAACTCAAAAAGAGACCATAAGCATCATATTTTAATTCATACATCATCAATACAAGTATAGACAACTTCATACATGCCATGTTAGACCTTCATAATATAGTCAACGAGACCAACATTATGCATATAAGGTAAGACCTCATAATATATACACCATAGTACTCATACCATGCATATTATCTTACAATTAGGTCAATAACATAATGTCATGAATACAAGACATATACATATTTACATACATATAGAACAACTTGCTAGAACTCCCTTCAAGAGTTACTTGATCAATGTATAGGTAAAGTCTCATACCCTCACCTATACTAACCAACTTCCCTTAGGTTATCTTATTTATAATTCACTACATTACTTCAATTGTCCATTTTACTTTAGGGAAATCATAGCCTTAACATACAATAAGGCCACGTAAGCATAACATGGAATTTGGTGTCATCGAACCCCACACCAAAAGGAGGTGCTCTACATGCCAAGGTAGAACATTAACATCATACTAGCATCTAGGTGGATGCACTTTTATATTGAAACCCTATTTAGGCCATTAGACATTATAGTTTCCATCCCATGAGAATATTTGGTGAAAAAGTCTTCCTTGTTAGGAAGGGGAAACTCTCATTTGGTCAAGTTCACTCGGTGATAAGCTAAGTTCCCTCTATTGAAAAATCTTTATTAAGTTTACTTCATAAAAAATACTTTAGGAGAATTAATCCCTCATATGATTAGATCATAGGTTATAGATGAGAATTTCATTTCATCAACCTAATTAACGTGGGAAATAATTTCACAAGGATATATCATATTCAAGAACAATATAGTTTAGAGTACAATTGAGAATACCTTTCAAGAGACTCCCTCTTTACTAGATTATCATACATGCTTCATTATATACATTCATGTGTGTGTATGTGTACTTACATGAGAAGACCTTTCACATAAACATATTTAGATACTACACATATGCATACTTCATCATATTATATAATTTACATCATAGCATATACTTTCATGTTCATATTCATATTCATGTATACATAATAATCACCCTAGAAACTATTCTATCAAGGTAGACATGTGCAATGTATAGACGAAGGTTGAGACCCTTACCTATACTAGTTCACCTATCAAGTCATCCTAGTTAAAATACATTCATACTTTCGTGGACATATACTTTACCTGCATAGTAATAGACATTAGTGCATATAATAACTATCCTTTCATTAGATACCATGAACCATACTACTTGTAAGCACTCATGACATATGAGTGTGTGTATATTGGACAACATGATCACATAATGGCTATAGACACAATATTGGGGCAGCCACCCTCTGAAGACCACAATCCACATTCATGCATAGAGCACACACCACATCATATCATAGGAGGCAAGACAACTTCAACAATTGCATTCTAGACTCCTAACATTGGCTAAGGTTACACATTCATATAAGGGTACAATAAGTAGGGTTCATTCACCATTAACACTTCATAAATGGCAGCACCTAAACCACACCTAATCATAACAACTTTATTCAACTATACAAGACATAATCAATACCTAAATCATGATACTAGAGTAAGAGACTAGATATGTAACTTCATATTGTGATCACCATAACCACACATTCGCAGTACATCAATTAGCCTTCAAGGTCATCACCATAACATATATAGATTGACAAGAAAGTAAACACCGTAATTGTAAGTGGACCATACCACACAATGTCTTACAAGGACAATTCAACTATAAATTCAATAGAAAAGTAGAAGAAGTAGAGCAATCTTACCAATTCACAAAGATTTTGATCATCATTAATCAATTATAATAATACATAAACAATATATATATAAGGCAGTACCTAAAAGTACAATAACACAATATAAATCATAACTCAACCATCATAACATCAAGACCACATCACGTACACTACATCATCAATTCTATAGAAGGTAGAGAAATATAGATCATACTTACCAAACCTTGATCCTCATTGATCAATAACCCCCAATTAATCGTTAACTCACATAGAAGACAGTAGTTATAATCAATTTATCATAGTCAAATCACACGAAAATAAAACTAACATGTAGATCACAATGACCACAATATAGGCTAAATTGAAAAATTTGGAGGATCATGGGTTCATCATGCTATTGAATTTAAAATCATATTAAAAACAGAAGCTAATCAACAATTCATCATAAGCATGCTTTTGAAATCAATTTGAGAAAGAACCATTGCTAGATTGATTAATGGATATCCAAAGATAAAGGATCGTCATACCTCGTTATAGGATAAAAACACGAAACATTGATGAAGAGACCGTCACAATCCGTCAACCAAGCTGTTCTTGAGCTTCATCTCCAACGGAGGTTTCTAGAGAGGTTTTGTCTAAGAGGGAATGTCTAATTTGAAAAATGAGGTCTAAATGGGGTTAAAAGCTTATATACCAACTTAAAATGCCAAAAAAACTTAAACAAACCGTCCATATTAATTTAGGAACGTGACACTCACCCCTTAGCATGGCAACGTGCATGCAGCAGAATTGCAGGCATCATTGACGACCATGGACGAAGGGGCGTCGATTGGACGACAGCTCGTCCCACTGCTCCATCGATTGTGAATGCACATCCTTCCTAGGATATTAAGCTCACATTGTTAAGTGTTGATCTACGCCCCCATCAACGGGGAGTAAATTGACGAACGCTCCGTTACTCCTTGGCTCGTCGATTGATACTGATAAGGCAGTGCCTAGTAAACCTTTTGGGTCCTCCTCAAGGGCCCTTTGGGTGGTCCTTAGGGAGTTGTGCTCGGAGTTTCAAACGTAAATACAGTCGTATACATGTTAAGGACTTCTCACATTAATTTCGAATGTCTTGGACGTTTGACCTCCTAATCACTTCAAATCAAGTATGCATACTATAAAACTCTTAATTAACATATTTTAAACCTTTTTAGGCACATGAGGCTCTAAGAACCTTATTCCATTGTTAGAGACCTTACATCTTTATATTACACTAAAGGGATAATCGTGTTATCATACCAGTAAACAGTGGTTTTGTACTCATTCTACACTTGCTCTTGTTTTTGTTGAGTACAGGGCATCTTTACACGACTATTGACAGTAGGAGATCAGTGATTGCGTCGAATTCAAGGGTAAGGTAGTACTTCTGGGCTGCCTTGAGTTCTCTTTGTTTAAGTCCACTCTTTTCGAACTCAGACTATTGGTTCAGTTGTTGTTAGTTTCGGTGTTGTACCCCTTGTTTATAGAATTGTCGTTGTTGGAGTTTTGGTACATTGACTTTCATATTCTACACATTTTTTCCGAACTGTTTTAATTTATTATAACTTTCTTACGTAACTTAAATACCTAGATTCTAGAGTAATTAACTTTAGTTGGATGGTACTAGTGATTCTCCCACCGAAGGGTTAGGGTGGGTGCGAATGATGACGATATGGGTCGCCCAAGTTTTTTTATCAAGAAGGTGGCACAGACCCGCTTGCTACTGCATTTATTATTTTAATTCTTTTTTCTTCAAATTTTTTTCTAATTTTTTTATACTTTCTTCTACCATTACCCCATTCTTTCATTTAAACACTTACCTGAAGAGTTTCACATTAAAATCCATCATAAACATCCTAAAAATTTCCTTTAAACTAAATCAACAAAATTTTCTTTAACTAATTCTATTTGTTAAAAACCTAGTATATACATTGGGTTTTTCTTTCTAACGAGTAATGGTTAATTTCGGCTATAAATTTCATTTATTTTCACATAAAAAATAAAACTTTGTGGTTGTCTATGTCATTTTGGTGGCGATGGAAGGTTTTTTGTGATAATGGTGAAGTGATAATGATTCGACTATGGCAATATTTTGAAATGGGGTAAATTTGTAAATTTAGTTCATTGCAAATTTGCAATTTCGATTGTGTGGAGGTAGTTGTTACAATTGAGGGAGGTAATGGTACTCGTGTGGTGGTGGTTATACTTTCTTATAATTGTTGCGGTTGATTTTTCCGTTATCACCATCGGCATATTTTTTTCGTTGCCGGAATTGACACAATGAAGCGACTGGATTTTTGATGAAGAAGAAATATTAACAATAATTAATAATTAAGTGTAACTTATTAAGGGAAATATTTTGGCATTTGTATACACACTAACTAAAAACTAATATTAACTAACAGCTAAAATTAAGGATATTTAATGTTAAAAAATATGGAATGATGTGGATTGCCACATAGCAAGAAAAGATAGGTTCATTTTACTTAATTTCCGCCCCACCTAATGGAGAGTGTGGTGACTTTCTTATCCAACTAAGTTGATAATACCCTCAATAATACCCTAAAAGTAGTCTAGGGGGAGTCATAGGACCCTCGCAAAGTTAGAATGTGTAACAGCAATTTCGACCAAAGTTTGTATTTGTTTTGAACCCTTTTTCCAAGAAAAAACTAAAATGAAACTCTGAATCGCAAGGATTGATCATTAATTTTATGTTAATGACCACCTAGTGACTTTGCAAGTTGATAAAATCTACTATACGGAAAGAACGAATATAGGAAATTGCATTTAGGAGAATTAGGAAGATGTTATTATTTGCTCATAGAGGCTACTCGCGTTGATATTATAGTAATCTAGTCTAGGCTAAGTAGGTGTAACATACAAAATTCCCTAAAGTACTAAATTTTTAATCATCCTCTGCTTTACAAATTTTATAACCATCTAACTTTTGAAATTGTTTTTGCATGTTTTTAAAGGGTTACTTATGATATTTTGTAATAAGTTAGTTTTAGATGACGTGTGTTGCACATGTATTCCATGGTAACTAGTGTAGTAGTTTTAATTAACTACCAGCATACATGCCCGCGCGGATGATTTAAAATGTAATAATTTTTAACTAAAAATAACTAATATACTGTTCAGGTAATAATATATTTAAGTTATAATATATAATAATAATAACAATCATATAATAATACAAATCATTAACTTATTTATTTGAACAAATTTAATGAATATTACTCGTATATAATGTATTTAATCCTATTAAAATGTGTTTGTGCTTTATTCTGTTCATATCGTTTGAAAATAGATGTTATAATTTATTAATCCTAACATTCCATAAGAAATATTTGATACCATAAAATGAATTATATGTTGATACAATCAAAACTAAAAGAGTTTACAAAATATTTTATCCGTATTAAATTTGTTCAACAATATAATTGAAAATTGATTTAAGTTAAAAATAATCTTAATTAATACAACCATTTATTAAATTAAATTACAATGAAAATATAATTGAGGTAATTTTAAAAAAGGATTTTCTTTTGGTTATTTAAAATAATACAAACGGCTGATTATTTTTTTAAAATGTTTTAACTAGTTTATTTATTTTAATAATTTTTTTTAATTATATTTTAGATAATTAATTTTCTTTTTAAAGTTATCCTGTTTAAATCAATAACCTATATCTTTATTTTGAGTTGATATTATTTGAATTGGGTGATCAACTATCTCCTAGAAAAAAAAATTCCATTGATTAGGATTTACTTAAATTGGGTTACCAACATGAAATATAATGCAGATTTTTTATATGTATCTTCTTCTTCTTTTGGATTTGTGTTTAATTAGTGATAATATTCATCATATGTTTAACATTTTTACTTTTTCAAAAAAATAATCCAATCACTGGTATATAATAATCATGCAAGATTATAAAATAATATATAATACATATTTGTAACTCGAATAAGGAAATCAACTAACTTAAAAAACAATTGTCAAAAAAAAAAAACTATAGATGATTAGAATTGTTTTCAAACTTCTCATACTCTATTCAAACATATTTTGTGGATATAATACTGTCAAATTTCTCATGGGTTTCTTCTTTCAGTCATCAACACTCAATTTAAATCGGTGATAAGATTTGTTCAACACATTTTGTCTCTTATTTTAGTGAAACATGATATAAAGATTACTGAAATATAATTTATCCTCAAAATTTATAAAACAATTTTTTTTTAAGAAAATGTTAAATAAATTTTACTCTTTGAGATCAAAACAATCAATAAATATATATTATTCAACGAGGAATATATAAAAAAAAAAGAAGTGTAACCATTAGAATACTCCCCAATTTCAAGATTTATTGTTCATTAAGAATTACGAACAAACAATAATATAAAATATTCTTACCATCCGCTTATTAATATTAAACAATAAGGTATTCCCTTAAATTCATCATATTGTTAGAAAGCAATAATTTGTTTAGTTAGAAAACACAATAAAACATTTAAACTCATTTACCACAATAACTAATAATTAATATTGTAAAACCTCATATTTGAAGACACACACAAATATTGTTAAGTCTCGCGAAATATGAAACAAAAAATAACTAATTATAAATTCATCAAAGGAATGGAAAACAATATCCATAAATATATCTTTACCCAATTGTGGCAAATTATTATCGATGTGCATGTATTTCTGAAACATTGATGACTTTGATTTATTTTTTATATTTTAATTGTGTATGTATATATATAGAGAGAAAAATCATAGTGGATAGAGCAGTTTAGATAATCACACTAAATTCAAATACAAACAGTAATTAGTTTGTCATTTTTTTAAAAAATAATAATATTCGTGAGTTGGTTACATAATTTTGACAATCAATTTTATTTTCTAAAAAATAAAGTATAGATTCATAACCGTTTCTGTTAGTTAGTGGGCGCAAAAATAGACGTGATGACACTCGTCTTATCCCGTCAAGACAAGTCAGCCTAAAACTCGACCATTACAATAAAATGCGGAAATTCTATAATAAACACAAAAATATCCCCTAAATTTGATTGTAACGCGTACAAACCTCTCAAATAATATAATTGAATCAAAAGTAATATATGTCTCATTTTAAATTATTTATAGAGTAGAACAAGATCATAAACAGGAGTAAGATGATCTACTGAGGTGACAAACACCTATCTTACAAATCTCCAACAAGCCTCGGAAAGGAAGAGAATATATCACAAGTATCCGGGCTAGTAACCTTCAAAAAATTGTAGAAGCAAGGGGTGATTACCAAACCACATAGTACTCAGCAAGTAAACCTCTAAACACATGTTAAGGGGAAAAATACGAGTACTCCTTACACCATAACGGAACCTCCAAAACACAACCTGCATAAAATCAGTCCAACCTAATAGTTCACCATTTACAAACACACATGTCAACAACAAGCTCAAAATTCATCAATTACAACCTCCACAAAAAGGCACTCATAATATCAGCAAGACACAAGATCAAGTTCATCAAATAGATGTAACCAAATATTATGTATTGTCAATCATCAGTAAAAACACACATAATCGTAAAGAATGCAGGATGTCATGAGATGTAATGCAATATCACACAATTAAACAATATGCCTCAAAATACCAAGTACTCTCTCAACAGTTTATACATGATACTCTTCGGAAATACATCGAGAGTTCATGACCCATGGGTGACTCGCGAGGTCCATATACCGACACGGACGATCTCCACATGTCTGTGCGCATGATCTCAATGCACTATCATAATCAAACAAATTCCGCATGGACGATCTCCACGTGCCCAAATTATAATCATAACTTATTTATCGCATGGACGATATTCACATGCTCAACACGGACGATCTCCACGTGTTAGACCTTTACTCATACCCAATCTCATGTAAATGCATGTGCACAATATGATATCAAAAAAAGGGGATGATGCAACATCGAAATAAATCAAGTATCACTATGACATATAATCACCTAAATTATCCAAATTATACGGGCTCAATAGAGAACATAATCACACATAATAAATCAAGTCAATAATATATCAATGTATGCTCATATATTTTACATTCTCAAATTACAATCCACATTCTATAGTGATAAACTTTGTCTTTATAACATAGGTACTCGCACCATTCTCAACCAATCACACACAAACAATTAATCACATTGTCTTTTTTTTCCTTTTCATCATTTAGAATTAATCAAGGTTTGACAAGTCACCCCTTCACTAAGTCCCATTACTCCCAAACACATACACAAGGAAATACACGAATTTCATATACTTAACAAGGATTTTGAAATCCACTTGCCTCTAATAGTCAAACAATTACTCCAGAACTTGAGTCTTCCTCTTTCGGTTGACTTCCAAATCAATACAATCTATTCAAACAAATAATCACAATAAGATACTAAAACTAACAACACCCATATTACTATGTGTTTAACTTTGACCAAGAAATTCACCCATGTTTATAATCAGGTTTCCAAAATCATGATGCCAATTAACATTTCAATTGTCATATTTTCCATGTTTGATGTCTAGGGTTAAATCTAAAATCCTTCAATTACCCATAACTTCAATAGACTTCACATAATATTCAATTACCTTTCTCAATATATCAATTATATAATAACCATAAGAAAATTCTAAAAGAAAGTAATATCATGTTTTATTAAATAATAGAAACTGGCGTCCATATCAAGAAACCCAATGTGCAAAATTGTACATCTAATATCAAAATACACTAGTTAATATATATACACCTAATTATTCTATCCATGCAGAAGTATATGACCTTCCAATGATAATCCATGGTCATTGACCAATGATTGATAATAATTATTACCCAACAATTACATCCCTATTGTCACAAACATTTCTATTTTCCCTGGCCAAGTCAAAAATCATTATCATATGATACAAGTTTCTATTTATTTGTTTCTTCTTTTTATCAACTTAATTTGCTTTCTGCACATTTATTTTGCACCAACATTGTCTAACCCCCTAACTTATCTATATTAAATTCCCTATTTCTAATGTATTCCTTAAATAATATTTAAAGTTAAATAAAAAAATTTCCCCCCTAACACCGTTTTAATAAACTCCATATTATAATATCATTATAATATCCTTTACCATCAATGACCAATTATTCATATATGAAATTATGAAAATTTAAGGTTATGATTATTACATGAGCAAGTTGGTCGCGCCGCTCAAATTTCTTTCTTCCTCTTCTTTATTTTCTTTTCTAAACTTATTATGTACTAAAAGTAATAAATCTCTAATTTACTTTAAAAAAAATTGTGCTTGTCCCACTAATCATCAATTAAATAAATAAACTATTAATAAAATATCTGTTAATTAAATAATTGTTATTATGTAATAGTCAAAAATTCTCAAATCAACTTCTCTGACTAATCATAAATGACTCAGATAACTATTGAGAAGGATAAAACGGTTATTTTTATGATTATTTCTGAAAATTTTTTTCCAGGTCATTACATTATCCACCACTAAAAATCATGTTCGTCCTCGAACATAAGGAAGAAGAAGGAAGAATAACCTACGTTACCAAAAGTCTAAGTCATGACCTACTAGTCGGTGTTTATATTTCTAAGTGAGCTCCTCCTTAAGACAATCCCAGCAAGATCAACTACTAAGAACTGAACTTTCAAATCAAACTTTGCAAGATCTATAAGTCAATAGTCATTATCAAGCCATAACTAAATCATGAACCCAATTTATACTTGAACCCCTGGACCTTAACTCAACAATCATGATGAATATTTTCTTACATAACCAAGATTAACATCTAAAAATACTGGCTACGGCCATAAGTGAGCCTAAATCAACCACCAGATACCCATAATGCATAAATCATCACAAATTTTTTAAAGGTTCCATTCTGACAACATAATCTTTCCATGATCTTAAGTTATAAAAATCTGATCTGTAGACATCAAATACTAATAAAGGTAGAAACAATCTTATATAACCCAAAGAATGAAAAGATCAAGTAATCACTTAGCTAGCAATACACCCTAGCTAACAGAACCTCTAACAATACTATCAAAATGCTAGAACTGTAAGACCCCGAAATGACTTAGGTGAACTAGAGATTAACATAGTTTTAATGATGTAATAAGGTCATAAATTTGTCTATAAAGTGGTATTGAGGACGTGTCTATGAGTTCAGGTGATTTGGAAGTGAAACATCAAGGGACGACGAGAGGTTCGACGACTAAGTCACCTATGTGCCTCATATGTTGTTCTATGTTTTTATATATGATTCATGAGGTTATAAGGTAAGTAAGTTATTTATAATAGTATATATAGGTAGTGCGTCAAGTTTCATGAAGCTTGGAGGTCAAACGTCCAAGAATGTCCATGACATTCGAAAGTTTTGCCTTGAAACGACCTTGTCTGTCTAAGCATGTTTCGTCGAGTTTTACGTGTTCGTTTTTGATGCAATTCATGTGAGAGGTGATAAAATTATATACTATAATGTTTTGGTTGAATACCTCCAGCTAAACATCCCCAAGGACCATCCAAGGGTCCTTGAGGAAGGACCCAAAGATGGTGCCCAAGACTTCCCAAGGCATCCTACCAACGGATGGCAATCGACGCTCAGTGGGTCAGTTGACGCCCCGTTGGTGGTGTCTCTTTAATTTTCACTTAGGTTTTTGGGAGAGGAAGCCAAAGACAAGCCTCAGTGCCAGACCACGGATTAACAGGACGGTCCGTTGGTCAAGGGACGGGCCGGTATTTGGCAAGTCGTAGGTGGACTGCCTTCGTGCACAGTTCACTGTAAGTTCAAGGGGTGAATTGGTAAATTCACCCCAAATCTAAATAAGTATATTTGAGGTTCCTTATGTGTATTTTGGGTATTTTATTGTGTTTATAATCCTAAAACACTAAGAAGATTTCATTCTTCAAAATTAAAACCGAAATTCCCTTAAAAATTCTCTAGAACTCCATTGGAGCAAAAACTCAAGGAAGGGCTTGGATTGGAGAATTGAGTGGAGATTCTTCATCAAATTGAAGAATTTTATTCATTGAGGTATGTTTTTTGATCGTTGAAACTCTATTCATCAAGGAGCCCAACTTTAAAAGATGTTTTCTAATGTTTTCAAAGATGAATTGTCCAATTTCATGATCTATACATGGGTTCTTGCATTAAAATGTTTTTTAAACATTGTATATTGGTTGAATTTTTATATAATTTTATGATTTTAACTCAACAAAACTATGAACTCATGTAATCGATGAACCCTAGTTTTTGATTACTTTATGGGTTACTTAATATTGACTTAATGTTTATGAATTCTAGTGTAGCTTTCTATGGGCTATCTAATGATGTAAAAATTATATTCAATTGATGTATAGGTTTATTAGATTTATAAATCTATGTTGAATAAACCTAGTTTCATTGAGTATTATGATTTATGCATTGAATTTATGTTCATGGGCATGGGTAAGGGCCTTATGGTATAAAATTGGATAGTTTAGCATTGGATGGAAGTGTTGAGGATGGAGTGGTGGTACGCTGCCCTATTTTCCTTTATTTTATGATTATTATACTTCAATTATGTTGTTAGTTGTATGGTCCACTTATGGTGGCGGTGTTATGTGTTTTACTTGCAATTGATGTGGCCTTGTCGGCGTTATTTTATGTAATATGATGATTATGACCTTGTCGGCAAATACTTGAAGTATTATGAAGATTTTTTGAAGTTGAATACTATATATATAAATGATAATCAATGTGAAAGTAAATGTGTTCTTCTATTGATTTTATTTAGGTGACCATGATAAACTATGACTATGTCTTTAGGTGTATAGTCTTAGGGTTGATGCATGGTTATTCCTACTTGACTATAAGATTTTATGATAGTCATATTGATTATGATATGGTAGTCTATAGGATTACTTAAAGGTGATAAGGGTCATTTCTATGTGCTTCTAGAATGACATGTTATATGTGTTAAAGTAAAGTATGTTGTGTCTTGTCTTAGTTGACTTGTGTCCTTTACTTGATGAATGTATGAATGTGAATGTGAGATGTTTTGACTTAGGATGCTAAAGACTCTTAGTCTTGTATTTATGAATGACATGGGACCTAAAATTATGTTAAGAGAGTCCTTTATGTGGAACCTTGAACCTAGGGGTAAAGTTATGAATGTTGAAGTCGAAAGCCGTAATGGTATCCTTCAAGTAAAGGGATTATAGACGTAAAATTGATTGGATGGAAGACATCATATCAATCCTTAGGAAAGTCATCATGATCTTCTTCTCGCCAATTTAAGGTAGCCCTAATGGATCTTTCTTTGGTAGGGTAAATGTGATTAGGTTATGAACCTTATATGGAACCCCTATATATGAACCTTTAAGGTAAATTACTCTATGAGAACAATGGCTAGAACTAAGTGTTTATGGTAAGGAAGTAGTTCTAGTTAAAGAATGAGACTAGATTACAAAGTACACCCTTCATATTCGTTAACCATGGTCCTACATGGGATCTGTCTAAGTTCTACCATTGGCAAGTAGAATACCCTCATCGGAGTAGGATAGAACTCCGGATTCAATTTTTTTCTATCATGGTCTATATCAGTTATTGTCTATTCACATCATATGGGTTACCTACTAGCATTAGAGGAGTTCTATGAAGTTTAGGAGGTGTTATGGGACGCTATCTAGACATTGCACAATAGGCTTTGAAGGTGTTAGTTGGAGTTCCTAGGTCTTGTCCAAGAGCATTACTTGAATGTCCTTATGTGATGAATGAGTCTTAAATGAACTAATAAATGTAATTACTTAAGTTAAGAAGGTATGTTAAATTAATAAGTACTTATCTAGAGTAGTTAAGGGTCATGTAGTTAATGTGTGCAGGGGAATAGGAATTATCACTTTGTATCTTACCAAGATGAGTCTTAAGTATGACTCTAGTTAAGGAAAATGGTTTATTCTGTAGACATGATCTAAACATAGGTAGTCTTTTGGATTATTTAGGTAGTTTTGAAGAGGTCAATCATGGACTTTATCTTCTTGATTTACATAAGTAAGTATTTTGATAGCCTTTGGAAAGAAAATGTCATGTTATCTATATGTTGATGTCTTAAGGGAGGATGATTCTATCATAGGTAGTGTATGGGATCTCTTAAGTGTGTTTGTAAGGGTTTGTATGGTAGGTCGCTTCACAACTCATTCAAGTGAGACTTAGGATCACCTTTGGTAGAGGAAATCTCATGTTCATATGTTTGGTATCTCGTAAGTGTGTGTGTGTCTCATTATAGGTGATCTTGAGGATCATTTTAGCATTCTTAGAGAGGGTGTATGGGCGGTATCTCTTTGTGTTGCTTAAGTGAATCTCAGGATAGCTTTTAGTGAGAAGACTACATGCTAGGAAGTTTTAAAAGGAAAGAAGAGACACTTCGCTGTAACAAAGCTTACTGTAATGATGCCTAAAAAATGTTAATAATTGCTTAAATGTTATCTTATATGTTTCTAAGTTGATAAATGTTGTTCTTATGAGTATATTATGATATTTAAATAAAAAGATGCATATTTCCAATAAATGTCTTTTTTCATGATTTTTTGCATAATGTCATAATTAGTACATGTGGTTGTACTAATCCATGCTTTTATCTATCTATATAATTGTTGGTAGGTAAGGAGCATTTTGGAAGCAAGACTTGGATCGTAGCATCATTCAAGTGAAGTTGAAGTATGTCCTCATTTGATTCGAGGGCAAGATATCTTTTATGTTTCTTATTGAAATATGTAATAGACTAAGTAATTCTATATTTTGAAGTACAGGTCGTGTCCCAAAATATTCTCATGTCTAAGTTTGATGAGATTGAAACTTAGTAATTCCTATGATTTCTAATGAAAGATATTATTAACTATATTTTAATGTTTTGTGAAAATGTTTAATTCAGCACTACTTTTCATTATGTATATGGGATGAACAATACGCAAAGGTCTTGTACAAGACCTTCGAGAAGTCAAGTACGCCGGTTGTAATCCGAGATTTACCCTAACTTGTAGGGTGTGGTTTAGGGAGGTGACAAGTTTGGTATAAGAACATAGGTTATGAATGTAGTCTTAGGAATCGAAAAGTATCATCAATTCACGTCAAGTAGAGTCTTGACCGTCGGTGTGAGTCGTGACAAATATATGGGCTAGAGGCTATAGGATGATAGAGTTTCTTTTCTTTTCTACTCCTATGTCGTGTCGTAGAGTAAAATTTATGAGTACTCTTTTCTTATGGTTTTCCTTGTGTTTTTGGCAAGATGAATACAAGGAGGACACCGACTAGGATTGTTGAGGAGAATGATGTGCATGAGGAGATTCCTCCTTAAGTTGAGAAAGTTAAGCAAGCTCCTGAAGGTGCTCAAGGTTCTCAGGGTTCTCAAGGTGTTCAAGGTGATCATGTCCCTATTGTGGAAGGAGGTAATAATGTTCCGGTGGTTCCCGCGGAGTATAGTAATAGTGATACTAGAGAGGCTTTGCTTGTTTTAGCCCAAGGTATGACTACTCAAATGAATTTGTGTATGGTGCCTAGGGTGAATGTTGTGGAGAGCACTATGACGTCTAGGTTGAGAGACTTTGTGAGGGTGAATCCTCCTATATTTCTTGGATCTAAGGTGAGAGAGGATCCCCAAGAGTTCCTAGATGGTGTGTACAAGGTGTTGAGTGATATGGGAGTTACATCTAGGGAGAAGGCGGAGCTAGCTTCGTACCAGTTAAGGGATGTTTCTCAAATATGGTACACTCAATGGAAGGATTATAGGCTGGTGGGGGCGAGTCCTTTTGAGTAAGAAGAATTTAAAGAAGCTTTTCTTGGGAAGTACTTTCCCCGTGATAGGAGGGAAGTTAAGGTAGAGGAGTTTATAAATCTCAAGCAAGGCAATATGAGCGTTGAGAAATACTCTTTTGAAGTATTTAACGTTATTTATATATGCCTCATATCTTGTGTCTAATCCAAGGGATGAGATCAGTCGCTTCATGATGGGTGTTGCCAATCTAGTGAGGGAGGAGTGTCGTACGGTGATGCTACATGATGATATGACCTTAGCTAGACTCATTGTGTATGCCCAATCAATTAAAGTCTCTAAACTTAAGATGATGTCTAGAATCCTGAAAAGCAGTGGTTCTAGTCATCATGGTAACCTAGGTTTAAGAAGAGGGCTCAAACTCAAGAAGAATCCAGGAGTGCTAATGTGAAATTGGAGAAAGGAGGTGGTTCTCAAAATGGAAGACCTACACGTGTTATTGCTTCTGAGGAACAGAGGGTAAGAAAGTTGCTCCAAATGTTCCAAAGGATGATGTTCAAGCAACAAGGCATTTCTATGCACTCCGGACTAGAGAAGAGAAGCTGGATGGTGATGATGATAAAGGTAAGTCCTTGAATTTCTCTTTTAGTGATATGAGTTCCTTCTAAGTGGGGGAGTACGGTTAGTAGATAGGATAGAAAGTGATAGAAGCATGTTGCATGTGCATGGTGTTTAGGAGTTTTGTTGAAGTTGAATTTTATTAACTTCTTGCATTGTGTATTTTATGAAGTTATGATTATGTTGTAAAATGTGTCTACATGATTTTACCTTGCATATTATCATGTTTCTATCATGAATTGCCTAAAAGATGCATTTTTGAAAAATTTGCTCAATTCAATGTAATGCTTTGACTGCTCACCGTTAAAATTTTGAAAATTTGACTAAGTAATTGTTTGGTCTGAAATTGTTTCAATGTGGTTAGAAATGATTTATATGAGTATGAAATTGAATATAAAAATGATTTTTTTCTATTTGGAATGAAGAATGTGAGTTTTATAGCCGAATGAGTTATAGAATTTTCATCTAGTTTTTTATTGTGTGTTGAATCACTTGATTATGCGAAATTGATGTTTTGTTCTTGATTATATGTTATATGGTATGGCTATGATTTTCTAGTTGAATCTCTATTCTTGGAAGTTTTCGGAGTGTGACAAGTGTCATTTGAAGACGAACGTTGTCCAAGTGGGGGAGAATGTAAGACCCCGAAAATGGCTTAGATGAACTAGATCCTAACATTGTTTTCATTATTTTATAAGGTCCTCAATTGGTATATAATGTGTTATTGAGGCAGTGTCTAAGATTTTAGGTGATTTGGAAGTAAAACATCAAGGGACGACCAAGACGTTTGACGACTAAATCACCTATTTGACTCATATGTGATTCTATGTGTTTATGTGTTATTAATTAAGTAATAAGGTCCTTAAGATGATTTATTATAGTATATATAGGCAATGTATCAAGTTTCGTTAAGATTGGAGGTCAAACGTCCAAGAACGTCCATGTCGTTCTAAAGTTTTTCCTTGAAACGACCTTGTGTGTCTAACCATGTTTCATCGAGTTTTACGTGTTCGTTTTTGATGAAATTCAATTTAAAGTTGATAAACTAATATAAGAGCATGTTTGGGTTGGAAACGTCAGGGCAATCATCCCCAAAGGACCATCCAAGGGTCCTTGAGGAAGGACCCAAAGTTGGTGCCCAAGATAGCCTACCAACGGATGGCAATCGACGCCTAGTGGGTCAGTCGACGCCCCATTGGTTGTGTCTCTTCAACTTTAACTTAAATTTTGGGGAGATAAATCAAAAAATAAGCCTCATTCACAGGCCACGGATCAACAGGACAGTCCGTTGGTCAAGGGACGGGCCGTCGTTTGGCAAGTCGTAGGTGGACTACCATCCTGCGCAGTTCACTGTAAGTTCGAGTAGTGAATTGGTAAATTCATGCCACATTTAAATAAGAATATTGGCGGTTCTTTAAGGCTCTATTGGATTTTTTAAATGTATTTATAAGACTAAAACACTTAGAGGATTTCATTCTTCAAAAATCAAAACCCAAATTCCCTTAGAAATTCTCTAGAACTCAATTGTAGCCAAAACTCAAGGAAGGGCTTGGATTGGAGAATTGAGTGGATATTCTTAATCAAAATGAATGATTTGCTTCATTGATGTATGATTTTTGATCCTTTAAACTCTATTCATCAAGGAGCCCATCTTTCTAAGATGTTTTCTAAAGTTTTCAAAGATGAATTCTACAATTTCATGATCTATGCAGGGTTTCCTGCATTATAGGTTTTTTAAGCACTGTATATTGATTGAATTGTTACTAATTTGATGATTTTAACTCAATAAACTGATGAACCAATGTAATTGATGAACCCTAGTTTTTGACTACTTTATGGATAACTTAATGTTGACTTATTGTTTATGAAATTCTAGTGTAGTTTTCTATAGGATATTTTATAATGTAAAAATTATATTTAATTGATGTATAGGTTTTATTAGATTGATAAATCTATGTTTAATTAACCTAGTTTCATTGAGTATTATGATTTATGCATTTTGTAATGGGGAAGGGTCTGATAATATTGAATTGGATGGTTTAGTATTTGGTTGAAGTATTGAGGATGGAGTGGTGGTACACTGCCCTCTTCCCTCTATTTTATTATTATTAGACTTAAATTATGTTGTGACTTTTAGGATCCACTTATAGTGGCAGTGTTATGTGTTTTACCTGCAATTGATGTGGCCTTGTCGGCGTTCTTTTAAGTAATATGATGATTATGGCCTTTTTGACAACAACTTGAAGTATTATGATGGTCTTGTGAAGTTGAATACTATCTATTACATGATAATCAATGTGAACGTATATATGTGCTTCTATTAAAGCTATTTAGGTGACCATGTTAGACTATGTATATGTCTTTAGGTATATAGTCTTAGGGTTGATGCATGGTTATTCCTACTTGACAATATGAGTCTATGATGGTAATATTTATGATGATATGGTAGTGTATAGGATGACTTAAAGTTTATAAGGGTTATTTCTAAGTGCTTCTAGAATTACATGTAATATGTGTTAAAGTAAAGTACGTTGTGTCTTGTCTTTGTTGACTTGTGTCCCGTACTTGATGCATGTATGAATGTTAATATGGGATGTCTTGACTTAGGATGCTAGAGCCTCTTAGTCTTGTACATAAGAATGACATGTGACCTTAAATGACGTTAAGAGGGTCCTTTAAGTGGAACCTTAAACCTAGTGGTAAGGTTATAATGTTGAAGTCGAAAGTCGTAATGGTATCCTTCAAGTAACAGAATGATAGACATAAAGTTTATTAGCTTGAACGGCATCATATCAATCCTTTGGAAATTCATGATGAGCTTGTTGTCGCCATTTTAAGGTAGCCCTAGTAGACCTTTCTTTTGTAGGGCAAATCAGTTGTGCAAGCCACCCCTGCGAGTCATTCACGGACTGAATGGTAAGGAACCCTTCATACGCCTTTGTGTCACCTAAATCTCTTCAAGTACAATATTAATGTGGTAGCCACTAGACACAACTTTCTTTCCCCGTACTATGACGGACTTCACCGATGAAGGTACTAGCCTTATTCTTCCGCTTGGGAACCAACTCTCTATGTGTTGTATAGAATTTGTGGACCTATGTGGGAATGTAGGGTCCTCGGGACCTGTTGAACTGATAAAACCTTTGAAAATTGAGGGTGTCCCTAATCGTGGAGTATCTGCCTTCAAGGCCCTCTATAGAAAGTAGTTTCTCATCAAAAATATTATGCACTCATCTACTTTTCAAACTATTAATGATTTGGAAAAGAGGGACTATAGGTGGCAGTGAATCTATAAGAGGTGTCGGTGTTTGAACTGTATCTTCTGG
Source organism: Solanum pennellii (assembly GCF_001406875.1). Classification (NCBI taxonomy): domain Eukaryota; kingdom Viridiplantae; phylum Streptophyta; class Magnoliopsida; order Solanales; family Solanaceae; genus Solanum; species Solanum pennellii. The sequence continues at coordinate 8,251,099 of NC_028645.1, forward strand.
GGAGGAGGCAAGTGAGACATTAGCCGAGTTAGGAAGGGACCTAGCAAAGATATCATCCATCCGAGAATGTAATTGTTTATTATCATCCGACTTAGGAAATGAAGCTTGGGACCCCTCACTACCAAGATTTATGGTCTAGAACCTCATATGATGGATTTTATTCTTTGACTTTGTCTCTCTTTGGAGGTTTTTTGTCCTCCCGTTGTTAGGATCATCGGCTCCCCCTTTATTTATCACAATCCCTCTTGATCTCTTATAGGGTGGCATGTAAAGATTGGTTCTTGCCATATATTTGAATATATAAAAAAGATTTAGAGTTGATTCATGCAAAATTGTAGAAAATTAGTTTTAGATAGACTCCTTGTTCTGCTTGGTGAGTTGCCAAATCTCTTATGCAACTTAGATAAGGCACGCCGAAAGGAGTGGCTCAAAATTTCCAAGAAAAAATAGCATGTTGGTTATTGGAAGGGCCTTTCGGCAAATCGCTCACAGTATTTGGTGAGCGAGGACTAGCCTACCAAAATTTACAATCTATTATGGGGGTTGGGGGTGCATAAAGGGTGATCAAGAAGGACTTTCAGCCAGTCATAGAGCGCACTTAGTGAACATAGGCTTGTCGGCGAAAGATAAAGAACCCAACTAAACATTACAAATGAAATAAGAGGTGATAAATGGTAATTCACCGAACCGCCAAGTGGTATGGCGAGATCGAATCACCTTGCCAAATGACCCAACGTGCCTATTATCACCCAACATCCCAAACTTAGCCCTGCAGCTCCCAAAAACAAAATCAAGACGATAAAAATGTCAATTAGACATAGAACTAGATAACCTATAACACTGGGATAATCAGACTACTCCCAATTTAGCAAAATTTGTCCATTTGACAACTTTTGTCCTTAAGAATGACTTCAACCGCTCTATCATTGGGAAAATTACGTCATTTGACACAAATGTAGGTCACTAAGACTTCACTCGAATAAACCCAAAAATATTTGGACAAAATCCGGAACTTTTAATTAATTTTAAGGGACAAAATACTCTGGAATTCAACAATATAGTAATTTTAGGCACGATATTTAAATTAAAATAGGTACACAAGCATAAAAGTTCAATTAGAGAGGCTTAACACACATCATTATATAGAAATCATTGAAAATGAGTACAAATTGCTAAAGAATAATTCAAGGTTCGGAAAACCAAAATTATATGCTGAACAATAAAGTTGAATATCTAGGCGGCAACAATATCCAACTCTGAACACAATCTTGACGACTTAAATGTTATAAAAATGCCAGAATACAAAAAATATTGCCTGGATGTGAGTTATGGAATATAGAAGAGATGGAAAATGAATGAGTACGAAATTTTAAACCTTTGGCCTTTAACAACCATCTAGTAATCACACATTCGACGACATATGTTTTGCCGACCGAATAGGCAATTACCCCATCTAGTTTTAGAGGACCTCTAGTTAATGTGGGGGTCCAAACAGCATACAAAATCAAGATCATCGACCTGGTCGGTGATTCGCCCTTTTCGAGTTTTACAGACTCCAATTTCAAAATTTCTTGAGTCCAACTGAGGTCCAAGTCATACTCGCCGACTAGACTTTTATCTCTCCAACCTATGTCATTCAAACATATTCTGCACTTCCACCAGAACAATGAACACATCATTATTTAAAAATTAAAAAGAAGAAAGCAAACATAACTTTGGTTTCCTACCATGCAGCGCCTTAGTTAACGTCCTGGCAGAAAACCATATTTTGAAACTTATGTGATACGTGAGGTTGTGATGGAAGAAAAATCCTAACTACCTCTTTCAGTAAATTATACAAAAGATTATATTAAAGTAGCTTCAAAAAATATCTACACAAGATAATATTATTTGATGTGGCTTTTAATAAAAAAATCAGAAGAAGAAAAAGAAAGAAGAAATTTTGCATGTTAAAAAAAATGGAAAAAGTCCACCATAAACTACCAAAGAAAAAATTGAGGAGGGACATATTTTTCAAATGCAGTAACTCAGGCAAAGGAGGAGTGTTGAAGTTTTCTTTTAGTTACTGTAGAAACTTTTAGCAAAATTAGTTGTTTAGTTTGAATAAATTTGAATTTCAAATTTTAGTTAGTTTGTTACGTTTTTGAGATATTTTATGTTGTTTAACTTTTAAATTATGCAAATTATGTATTTTATGTTGGATATTTAAAGCCTCTTAATGCTTAGTAAAATTATTGAAAGTCATTTCAATCATTCTGTGTTTCCCTATTTTATTATAACCAATAATTTGATCTTTGAACATGAACTTGTTGCATTGGAAATCGTTGAGATATCACAATTCATTCTTCGACATCTTCAACTTCTATATTCGGTATAATAAATACAATTTTAGCAGTAATAACTATGCACATTAACACAGAGTGTTAAAATTTAAGTTGTCTTTAGTTACTTGTCATTAGATTCAATGTCTATATAAACTTTAGCCACATTTATAAAGAGTATTAAGATATACTCGTCACTAGTAATTGACAATATATATATATATTGGGGTAATGAAGATATTAACATTAATAAATTAGTTGTAATTAAGCTATTACTGATATTTAAGTGTTGCTACAAAATATTTTTGATGTAGTTATTCAATATACGTATGGTGTATATGATAATATATCCCAGCAACCCATTTGAAAATCAATGGATCAATTGAATTTGAGCTCATTAAATCCTTCTTTCCTGCAAAGCACAAATGACTAATTTCTTTGTTTTTTATTTGTTCTATTGGTTGATTTAATTCAGAAATTAGTCTTTTTGTCAAGCTAGGGGTCTATCTGCAGGGGTGTAGCTTAGATTTTCTTCCGAATCCCTTCAACGAAAAATTACACTACTTATTTTTTTCAATTTATACCGGTAGACAGAGCGTCTATCATTTTTTTAATAAAATAAAAATACTCAATAAAATAAGCACAATTAAGGGGGTCTAGGCCTTACCATGTCAATCCTAATGAGGAAACGAACATCTACTAATTAACAAGCAAGAAAAAAATAAGATCTAGAGAAAATTAGCAATTCTATGATTATCAAAAAAATTGTAATACAATACTCTATGATTATATTACAAATGAGAATACTTGAAAAATGCACAAATATAAAATCCAAGAAGAGAGTTGAGTTATCAACCTCAAACATACTTTTACAAGTGCATGAACTAACACTGATAGATAGCCCATCTAGAGTAACCTAAAGTATTTTAATTTTGTCTTGTTCTTCAAATTTATCCAACAAAACTAGATAATTCATCATATCTTCCTGGATATATTAGATCTTGTTCAAGCTATATATACTTTCATATGGTTTTGCTTTTCCAAATATTACACTACTTATACATGTTTAAATTACTAAGTATGTATCTATAGTATTTGTTGAATCCTCAAACCTATTCGTATAGTTTCTTTTTCATATATCGAACCCCTTGGTAAAATTACTGACTTAATCGATCTTACTGGAAAAAAAGAAATAAGAAAAAATATCTTACATGAAAAAGAACTAGAAATTATGCTTACCAAGAACTGAATGATAATGGCCTTTCCCCTTTCTCTTGTTAAAAATAGTTTTTTGGATTTTGTGACAAGTATTATATATATGTGTGTGTGTGTGTGCACGCGCGCGCGATTCAATCTTGAAAGTTGAATTCAGGTTTTTTTAAAAACCACAGTACATAGTGAGACACTTGTCTTGGATAAAGAAATATTCTAATTTGAAAAATAAACATTTAGAAACATCAATTTGACTCAACTTACCACTATCAACATTCTAACTCGTCACTATTGTTTTTTATGGACATCCATCATTAACACTACACATAAATTCTGGAGATACTTAGAATTTCGATCGAAGATCATGCAACAATGAAGATAAGTTGAGATATCCATATGTGCATATTAAAAGTTGAAGTATTTATTTATCGGTTGAGGATAAATTCAAGTGTTTGTTTATAAGTTTGAATGATTACTATAGATAGTTAGGAGTTGTTTAGTTTGAAGACAAGTTATATTGAAATTAATTGTTTTGTGACTGGTTAGTTATCTTGTTGTTTATTTTTCTACTTATTATTAAACTTTACCTACATTGAATAATGATGGCAAAAAGCCATTTATAAGAAGATTCAGTTTCTAAATCTATTTGGTTGCTAAAGTTTAGATGTTTAAGCAAACTTGGATGGTCGGGTCCAACCCATTCATTAACATGATAATTTCTTATTTGCATTGATGTAATCTAACTTTTATGCACTATAACGAGTTTTGAGTGTATTATACATGAATAGTTAAAGTTTCATATACAATACCTTAGTTCCTTCTCTTCTTTATTGCTTCCTCACCAATAATCCTATGTAGGATCTACACAGCTGATTCGGTCAGTGTTTTACTTATGTAAGTAGACCTCCACGACTCAAACGATGGCATATATTTGATATTAGGATGAAATTCGACAACTGAGAAATTTCTCTTAAATTGGTCAAACTTTGAATCTACCTCTCTAATTCCACTTTCTTAATTAAAAGCGATCATTTCTATAAGGAAGCATTGACAGACTGTTGAGGAGGTAGAGGAACAGTCTGCGTCAACCCAAACCGTTGTGCAAACAAATTTTGAGAGTAATACTCCACTCTAGCTATTCCAACACTTGAGCTCCCTATTGCGAGACCATACTGGAGGTCTCGAGTAATAAGGAAGCTAGACCAGATATCGACTAGATCTAGCGTTCTAGATGCGATATGCACTGCCAATTTTATTCATCTGGGTGAATATGGAGTTAGCTGGCTAGGAGATATGGAAGAACATGAGTAAAGAACTTAAAACATTCTGGTTAGCTATTCTATTTTAACTTACTTTGAGCCAGGTCCATCCCTAAATTCGTATAGTTCTATGTATCATAAGTCAAAGGTCTATCCTAGAGAAAGTAAGACTACAACTAGAGCGGTAGGATCCATATGCGCCCCCTAAATAACCAAATCCTTGGCTAAGTAAGAAATTAGCTCATCAAAGTGAACACTTAAAAAGAAGGTGTAAATGAAGAGGAACATTTGGCGTTTCTCAATATGTGGCTCTGCAAAATTTGTGTTTTGCATTGGTTCGTCTATAGTAGAGAAGGAGTATGATAATCAACCCATATCTCTTCGTTCCGCAAAAAGGTTTCTTTGTCTCCTTCCATACTATCTCATATATAAAGAGTTTCTAGAAGCTTAGTTACCTGAGGAATTGGTCATGCAAGGAGGACCTTCTAAATTCCACAACTCTGGCTATAGTCTTACATCCCGCAGTATAGACCTTTGCCTAAAGAAAAAGAAAACTGCACAACTTTAGGGATTGCCCTAGCTCAAGAGAAGCTAAAACATAACAGCTTCCGAGAATGTTTTAAGTTCCCCCATATCTCCTAGCCAGTTCACTCCATATTCACCTGGATGGATGAAATTGGCGGGACATATCCCATATAATAAGCTACCTCTAGAAGATATTTGATCAAAGTTCCTTATTTCTCGAGGCCTACAATATGGTCTCGCAATAAGGAACTCAAGTATTGGAAAATCTGGAGTGTAGTACTACTCTCTGAAAAGGCTTGCACGGTACTTTAGGTTGACAAAAACTGTTCCTCTACCCCCTCATCATTCTGTCGATGCTTCACCACTACAAAAGATCATTTTCAATTCATAAAGTGCATTAGAGAAGTGGATTCGAAGTTTGATCAACTGAAGAGAAAATTCTCAATTGTCAAAATTTATCCTAATCCCAAATGTATGTGGTCATTTCAGTTGTAGTGGTCTACTTACATAAGTAAAACACGGACCAAATCAGTTGAGCATATCCTAGATAGGATTAATTTTTAGGAAGCAATAAAGAAAAGATGGAACAAAGCTATTGTATATACGAAACATTCACCCTTCATGTATAATACAGTCAAAGCTCGTTATAGTTCATAAAATATGCTATGGAACATGACAATTGCAGTCTAGGAGAATAATTTTTCTCCTAGACTCCAACTGTCAAGACCAAACCATTAACCTTGTAATTGTTAAGTAGAGAAATAAACCTAGATATTTTCCATAAGAATATTCTATTAAATCCACCATTTTAGTGGTTATTGATATTTAATTTATGCCCAATGGAATCAAATGGGGATTCAAGAAACTTCTAGTTTCATTTGGAATCTTGAAACTAGAAAAATCAAAACATTCATACCCAAAGAACTATAGTACAAATATACAACCACTTACTAGAGACCTATATATGTAGAGCAGACACTCATTTCTCGCAACAACAATGACGGATCTTAATATTGCAAGATTATCAATTAGAACAAAATCATTAATAAGTGAACCAAAACTTAATTCATACATATAATAATAGACATATAATCGCAAATGTAATATGAAAATATAGAATAAGAAGAAAAAATAAAGAGAAGAAAAGGCTTGTTATCTCTCTTTGTCACGACCCAAAACGGGACGCGACTGGCACCCACACTTATCCTACTATGTGAGCGAACCAACCAATCCAATTCCCAACATTTGTACCATAATAAACAGAAAATTAATGCGGAAGACTTAAATCTCATTAATGAAAATCGATTAAATAACTTATAAAAACTCAATACTATTTATTCCCAAAACCTGGAAGTCATCACCACAAGAACATCTATCCTCAAATTACTAATCTAAGAGTATCTAAGAAGCTAAAATAAGTAAAAAGCTAGTCCATGCCGGAATCTCAAGGCATCAAGACATGACGAGGAAGATCCATTCAAAGCTAGAAGCAATAGCTCACCCAGAAATCTGGCTTGATGAAGACTGGCTAGAGTTGCGGCTGAGTTGAAGACGATGGCACCTTTGCTGCACTCCACAAATGACAAAGAAGGAAACATACAAGTAGGGGTCAGTACAAAACACAAGTACTGAGTAGGTATCATCGGCCAATTCAAAATAGAAAACAGTATATATCAGATAACATCATAAATCAACTACAATACTCATCATTTAGCAACAACAAGTTCTATCATCATTAATAAGCACCGCCAAGTTCACCCATGAGGACTCCAGCCTCAATACCATACCATTTTGGAATTAGGTTCATTAGATTGAGTATATTAACATCTTTCAAGATTCATTATCTTTATTTCTCTCGTG
>NC_028645.1:8259995-8261424 GCF_001406875.1 Solanum pennellii
TCCATAAACTCCAAGTCTCTAACCTTTCGATCTGTATATTCCTTTTGCCTACTTTGCGCCGCTAAAAGATTTTCTTGAATAGATTTAACTTTTTCTAATGAATCCCTCAAAAGGTCAGTACCCTAAGGTCTAACCTCAAATGCATCAAACCACCCAATGGGAGACCTACATCTCTTACCATACAATGCTTCAAATGGGGCCATGTCAATACTTGAGTGATAGCTATTATTGTATGAAAACTCCGCTAAGGGTAAGAAACTATCCCAATGGCCACCAAATTCTATCACACATGCACGAAGCATATCCTCCAACACTTGAATCGTTCGCTCAGACTGACCGGCGGTCTGAGGATGGAACGCAGTAGTAAGGTCCAACCTAGTACCAAATTCCGCATGCAATGTTTTCCAAAACTTAGAAGTAAACTGCGTACCTCTATCTGATATGATGGAGAGTGGAACCCCATGCAACCGAACAACTTCCGAGATGTAAAGTTTGGCTATCTTCTCTGCATTGTAAGTCACCTTGACCGGAATGAAATGAGCAGACTTAGTTAACCTATCAACAATCACCCAAATAGAGTCATACTTACCCATTGTCTTTGGAAGACCAACCACGAAATCCATTGCAATTCTCTCCCATTTCCATCAGGAATGGGCATTCTCTGAAGTGTTCCTTCTGGCCTCTGGTGTTCATACTTTACTTGTTTACAATTTGGACATTTGGCAACAAAATCAACAATGTCGCGCTTCATTCTACTCCACCAAAAGTGTTGCTTTAGGTCACGGTACGTCTTGGTTGCACCCAGATGTATAGAATACCTTGAACTATGAGCCTCTGTCAGGATAGTGTTGATCAAATCATCGATGCGGGGTACACATACCCTTCCCTTAATTCTCAAAACACCTTCCTCATCGATTTGTGCTTCCTTAGCCTCTCCTCGCAACACTTTATCTCGGATCCGGATCAATTTCTCATCATTAAACTGCATTCCCTTAATCTTTTCAAGGAAGGAAGATCTTGCCTCCACACAAGCCAAAAATCCTCCCTTCTCATTTACTTCTAACCTCATAAGGTCATTGGCCAGAATCTGAACTTCTCTAGCCAACGGGCGTCTAGAAACTTGCAAGTGAGCTAGACTTCCCATGCTTCCTGCCTTTCTACTTAAAGCATCTGCCACAACATTAGCTTTTCCCGGATGATACAGAATAGTGATATCGTAGTCCGTCAGTAGTTCCATCCATTTCCTCTGTCTCAAATTCAAATCTTTCTGAGTAAAGACATACTGTAGGCTATGATGATCCGTATAGACCTCACACTTAACCCCATATAGATAGTGTCTACATTGCTTTAATGCAAACACTTTCGCAGCCAACTCCAAATCGTGGGTCGGATAATTACGTTCATGCACCTTTAATTGTCTCGAAGCATA
>NC_028645.1:8267810-8296302 GCF_001406875.1 Solanum pennellii
GTTCAGAGACTCAATTTCCTTGAAGAGTCTGTGACGGTCCGTCGTGCCCACGACGGTCCGTCCTACCATGTCGTCACGAAGTTCAGAGAGTCGATTTCTGTACCAAAATTTCAGAATTCTAAGTGTTTTGGAACAAGACCCCCTCGACGGCCCGTCGTGCCCATGACGGTCCGTCGTGGGTTCCGTCGACTCAGACAGTTTTTCCAGAAATAAAATCTGCTGCTTAAAACGACTAAACAGGTCGTTACACTCTTGAGGGATGATTTTACAATGAAGAGGACCTCTCTATTATTAGGGAAATCTAACTTGGTCCCCATAAAGGATGCCTAACCATACCCTAGAAGGACTCCACATAATATACATTCCCTATACTACAAATACTTTACATCAAAATTGAAATTAAACCGGTTTAATAACTAATTAGCTGAGGTGGCAAAAGTCATTAAGAAATGAGGAGCTGGATAAATCTGCTAGTTTGTTAGGAGTTAGATGCTACAATGAAGTTAGTTAGTTTTAATAATAGTGATTCATTTTAGTCTTGTCATATATTCATATATAACAGTTGTATGAGGATTAAGATTTCAGGTTTGATGGAAAAAAATTCTCTCTTTCTGAATACAATTGACTCAACTATTCTTCTCAAATTTATTTTAACTGAGAATATGTCCCAAGATATTGCAGAATAAAATAGTTAGCTACTTTGAATGTTTTTAAATTATTTTATTTGAGTCCTATGTGACATGAATTTAGAAGTAAGTTCTTTTGTTTGTTATTTGAAATTTACTAGTATATTTTTTTATTTTAGTTAGCAATTATAACTTTAAATGTATGTCTTTGAATTATTTATAAAATAATTCCCTTTGACAATTCTGTAGTATTTTTTTCTCAGAGTCGTTCCCCGTTATTTTCTTAGTTTTAATTTTAATTAAAAACAAAGAATTGTAATCTGGAGTCTTCTTCTTGACGGACATGTGTGAAAAAATGGATTCCGAAAATAGTTTTTCATGAATGGCTCCTCTAATTTTTTTATGGTGAAAATTATCAATAATGGATTGTGATGATGGAAATTTACTTTGATGATCTTGATCTTTGGAAAGCCATGGAAGAGCATTATGAAATTAATTTGCTGCCAAATAATCAAACCGTAGTCCGAATAAGGAGGCTTATGAGGCAAGATGACATGGTTGAAGGAGAATTAATAGTGAGTCATAAATCTCATGGTAAATTCTTGAAGAGACCAGATGCACAATGCGAAATCGGCAAACAAGTTGGTCATGAAGTTTATATTTGCAAAAGCAAATTTCAAAAGGATGGAACAGTTGGGAAACTCACCACTAACGAAGAAGAAGAATACCACTTTCTGTGGCAAGTAGTTTTTCAACCAAAAAATCTGATTTTTTATGATTGATAGTGGTTGTACAAAACACATGACATATGAAAAAGTATTCTCAAAGAGTTTATTCCTATGAAAAATAAGAAAGACTTGGGAATGGTAATAGTATTCCTGACTAAGAAAAAACCTCTATTGCAATTAAAACAAATACACGTACAAAAAAATTTAGATGTTCTTAATATTTATTGAAGTTTATTTAGTGTTTGTCTGTTAATCAGTTAAGGATTTAAATTATTATTTGGAGAAAAATATTGTCGAATATTTTACTCTACTAAGCAATGGATTTTACAAGTTGAAATGAGAGGTAAGAGCTTCTCATTTAATCCAATAGAAGATGCAGACAAGTCTTGCAAGACAAAAGATGAATTAGCGGATTTGCTCACAAGGACAATTTTAGATGAGACTACAATCTATAATTTATGATCCAAGGAGGAGTGTTGACAATACATCTCAGGATATTGCAGAATAAAATAGTTAGCTACTTTTTGGTTTTTTAATTATTTTGTTATATTCCTACGTGACTTGCATTAAGTAGCTAGTTCTTTTATTTGTTATTTGAGTTTGACTTGCATATTTTTCTATTTTTAGTTAGGAATTGTATCTATAAGTGTTTGTCTCTGAATTATTAATAAAATAATCCCCTTTGACGATTCTGTAGTAGTTTTTACTCAAAGTCTTTCTCTATTGTTTTCATAGTTTCTTTATTAAAAAAAACCACAATTTCCATCGCTTTGCATAATCATCTTCCTCGAGATTCTAACTCTGAATTAGTTAATTTCATGCGTCAATTGGTATTAGAGCATTCAATCCTTGAAATAGAAATCTGCACATTCGCGAACAATTGAAGAAATAAATGAAGGGTATGTCTAATATCCATGATCACAATGCTCACACAGAAAATGAATTGGGTCAGATCATGTAAGAAATCAAATATATTGATAAAAGGGGCAGAGATAAGGATTTTTGAATGTAAGAGAAGGTTTCATAGAGGTCAACGTGAGAATCAAACCAAAGAAACACCACATTCTGTTGTTTATCATAGTGGTAACACTTAAATTCGTTATTATTGATTAAAATTTCCTAAATATTGAAACAACCCTAAAAATGGATATACTAAGTGATGTTTAACGGTCAAGAATGCCTATGATTAGACTAGGGCTCAAACGTTTTGATGCACGTAGAACCAGACCTCGGAACCCTTGCTACAGCAAAGCCAACTAACTTGGGTAGTTATTTAATCTTTGAAAGGTTGGGTCCAACCATGTATGGATCTCGAATACGAAGATTTACTCCAAGGATTCTTTACCCGACTTAAAAAAGAGGAAATCTTAGTTTTGGAGGGTCTAGAGTTAAAATGGTCTTTTTTAGGCTAAGGGTATTATCGTAATTACCCTAAATATAATTAATTATAATAAATAAGCTGGAGGGGCAATTTGGGGAGAGAGAGACGAAATTGAGCTCTTGAAGTGATGTCTTGCTTCACCCGGGTTCGAACCTAGGTTGAAGCAAGGAATTAATGTGAGTTTTATTTAAGCTATTGAATTAATTTAATAAATTAATAATTTTTATTCATTAGCTGATTTAAAATAAAAATAAAAATCATATTTTTAATAATTAAGTAAACCTTATTTGACTAAGACCTAAACTAGACTCCTAAGCCTAATATAACTCCTACTCTCTCACGTCTATCTCTCAACTCTCACATTCAATCCCCCTTATTATTTCACACGAAATTTCTCTGGCAAAATAAGGTACAAAAGCAGAAAAATAAACCAAGTTCTTCACACTTGAACAACTCACACGAAATAACAAGAAAACGAACATTAATCGCACACTAAGCTAAGGGAGGTTGTCATTCAAGTGGAGTTGATATTGAGAAGGTTTAGACGTGTTCCATGGTGAAGTTTTTGGGCAGCAATTCAATAGTTTAACGTCAAAAATGTATGGGTTTTCTTCTCTCTTGGTCCCTTTCCCAAAGTTACCCCTTAAGGTTGATATAATTCATTCGAAAACTAGGATTGTTTCCCCTCTTGCATGCCCCTTTCACTATCTCGCAATGAATCGTAGGTTGGGTATGATTGCTGGTAGATTTAGGTGTATGTTATTTTTCGTGATGAATATGATTATGTTGTGTACTTGAAATCGTATGATAGGCAACCATGTATTGAAAGTTTGTGCAAGTGTGTGCATATGTAAAAAAATGTTACTGTGAATGTACTTGAATGAGGCCGAATTAAGGCTTCAAGTTTAATATTGTTTTAGTAGTCATTTTTCTTACATAAATATATGTAATCGTGATGTTCATTAAAATTGAAATGGAGCTTATTTGAGGGTCAACAATTTGGCTAAATGAATCCATGAAATACCCCCCTAAAAAGTGTTAAACGATCCATGAATTGTCCTAAGTTTTCAAGTGGAAATATTGATGAAAATAAGTTGAGAAAATGATTAAGTTCCAGCCAAAAATATAAGTTTTGTTAGGCTAAAATATAGAGGTGAAATGTGGAAAATTTAATTGATTTTAAAGGGATGAGGCCACTACGATTTGAACCTGTGACCTCACCCGTATAACACCTTAAATTCACAAGAAAAAGAAAAGGGGTCAGGGGGATTCGAAATGGGGTATATTGGCTGAGAAAGGAGAATGCTAAAAAAATTAAAAAATGAAAATGGGAGGCATGGGAATCAAACCCACGACCTCCAGGGAGCGAATGAAGTTAAAGAAGAAAATTAAAAAAAGAAAATAAAGTGAGGATATGGAGGCTCGATCCCACAACCTCACTGCCAAACGCCTAGCTAAGTCAATTTTAAATAAAAATAAAATAAGGAGGCTGTGGGAGTTCGAACCCACAACCTCACAACCCCTAGCGAAATTAAAGAATAAATAAGGAGAGGTTGTGGGCGTTTGATCCCACAACCTCATGGTCTAAGAAAATTGGACCACACAATTTTAAATGAAAAATAAAAGGGGTTGTGGGGATTCGATCCCACAACCCTTCGGCCAAATAATAGGAGAATCCAATGAGAAAAATAACGATAGAATGTTGATGTTGGGGATCGATCTAGGGTCCCAATGTCATGAAGACTAAAAATAAAGTCAAGGAAAAATGTAAGTATTGTCCAAGGATTTCGAACTTGGGTTCCCTTGCCCAAATTTCTGTAATGATACATAAATCATACGTTAATTAAATGTTCAAGAACAATGCCACCTACTTGGATCGAAATCGAGATCTTGGCATACATACAAGATACATAAGTCTTGTACTACATAATCTTAGGAAGATATGAATCACTTGAACGAACGATGAATGAATCCTCATGGCCTGTATTTATAGATCCATAAGTCTCGCATACGTTTAAAATAAGTGAACCTAAGATGTATGTAATGAAATGATTTAACCCTACAAGGGTTAAGTAAGAGGGTAAAAAACACTAAATGGCCAAGTACATTGGCACATAATGAAATGAACAATGAAATGATGAAATGAACAATGAAATGATGAAATGAACAAAGAAATGATGAAATGAACAATGAAACGATGAAACCCTAGAATGGTTAAGTAAGAGTGTGAAACACACTAAATGGCCATGTGCATTGGCATATGATGAAATGAACATTCACGTAAAATGGGGTGAGTAATTATGAAGAGCAAATGTGCTAATGTTAATGAATGTGGTGAAAACATGATATGAGGCTAATGTAAAAGATGAGAGCAATCTCAAATCAGGCCTAGGTAAATGTTACCAAAAATGTTCTCACCTATGAGAGTATAAAGTTAATGAAGAGACCAGCCTCTATGAATACTCTAATGAAAGTATTGAGATTAACACACTAAATACTAATGATGAGATGAGAAATCAGTTATTGAGCTATGATGTCCTCATACTAGAAGCCAGCTTCCATAACATATGAGTTGAATGTAATAGAACTTTATACTGAGCAATGATAGACTAGCTATGAGCGGTGATGCCTTATTTCAGGAAGGGCGAAGGTTCACGTAACTCTCATTTGATGAGACTGTCCAGCATGCCGGGTATGGGTCTCCTTATATCTCTTAGTCTTCAAACCTATACTTCCAATATAGGGATCTGGCGGAGTTCAATTCCCATGTATGCTAGTATGTTTTGGGTCACTTTTGTCGGTGATTCCACCTATTTTAAGTGTGGCAAAGACACTGGATTTCATGATTCTCACATGATCTATGTCGGTCAAAGCTAAAGTTCCCAATGAATGAATGAGGCTAGCCTCAAATGATGCACATAATGAAATGAACAATACCAAAGGTGTAAGGATAGGATAATCAAGAGGTGAGCTATACTTAAGTAATGACGCTAGGTTATTCTTGGTCATTGCACAACAAACTCGATAAGAGTCTTAAACTACATCGTAGGTATGACCGGTGATTGCACTAGTATGTGAAAAAATGAAAATTAAGTACGTACGAATGAATGAAGCAGACTCTGTGTTTGCTAAAGAAGTTCTCCCTAGTTGAGGACCCATATGTTGTGCCCTCATTTTGGGAAGTTCTAACGTCAAGTCGATGATCCCAAGGTCTCATGGCATATGAAAAAATGATATGAACTACGTTATATGATATGTGAAATATGTTATGTGTTGTTTACAAAATGATAAGTTTGATGATGCATGTTACACTCATGGCATGACTTTCCAAATCCAAATTTGGCAGGACCATTGACTTTCCTAATCCAAATTTTTAAAGTCCACTGACTTGACTTTTCATAAATCATGTTGTTAGGAAAGAGCTATTCTTTCTGATGCATGTCCTTGGTGTGTGCTTGCATATACCCGTACTTAGTACAAGTGTGTACTAATTCCATACAATTATCAATTTTAGGTGCACGCATAGGTGGACGATAGAGCTACAGGTTGACGCTGAAACTATCCGGATGTGGAGCATTAATCCGGACTTTGTAGGCCCTCATGTTTTCGAGGATGCTTGCCAATTATATTCTAGCTTAATTATAGGGTTGAGCTTGTGGAGTATGTTCCACTAGCGTTTCTTTCCGCTTTTGTTCAGACATTGTATTGGTGCCGTTTTGGCAAGTATACATTTAATTCTATATTAAACTATTTCTTTCATTTGATGATCTTAATGTTAGATGATTGATGGTGAACAAATACGAATCTAATAGAATGTTTAGAATGTATGTTAAGAAACAAAAAGTTTCAAATTTTCCGCTAAAATTAACCTAGACGAAGTAAGAATGACGTAAGTAGGCTTGTCTGCGACCTCTGAGAGGTCAACAACGCCGGTATCGTCTGGGCTCTAGAATCCGGTCGTGACAAATATTTTTGAAGAGAGTTCTGAACTTGGTTATACAAAGTTGATCAGTGAACCTCTATGAATGAAGTTCCCATTCATCAAAGGGTGAAGATAGTTTCTAAACACAGAGAAGGATAAGCTATAGATTGGAATAGATCCTTTTTGAAATTTAGGGTGTTCTGTTTGGATCCTACATGGTTTGAGTATGCAGTAGCACTTGTCTGGAATATTTGGTGATGGTTATGTGTATTTTATGAAAGCTTTAAAAAATATATCACAAATATGAAGTTTTAGGGGGTTTTAGACCGAGTTTAAAAGATTGCCTGAAATTATAATGCCATCATGTAATACCTATGGGCTCTATTATTTGTTTTTTGATGATTTGATAAACCCAGGGACCGTATCCCTTGTGCAAATGTACACACAACTGCCAGGTTTGAAAAAGTACTGTTGATTGGTGCACAGTCTCTAAAGGTGGAGGAAATGGAAGAAATCTCGGTCATTGGCACGGACTAGAAGGTTGTGACTACTCTTTTTAAAATTATGACGAATAGTCATAAACTTAGTTTTTGCAATTTGAAAATTCTCAAGAACTCTTGAAAATAATAACACTCAAGTGAAGAATCATCCTCAATCTTAGTTGAAGTCTAAGTTGACTAGTGGTGATAGCTTAGTGGGCAGTGTGACATCTACTTAGGCTCCTCAAGGAATAGAGTTATACTTGGTTCTGAGATTAATAATGTCTTCTCAGGTTGGATGTAACTGTGATTCACGTAAACTACGTGTGTTGTGTTCTTGTCATTATTTACCCTTTACTACTGTTCTTGTTGAGTCAAGGACCTGGTCTGTTGACTAATAGTGAACGCACTCTTTCTCTCAAGCTCTCAAACTAAAAAAAATAAACCTATAAAAATTTAGTCCCCAATAACATTGTTACAAGATGAAATGTTTGAGGCTAAGTCACACTTTTGGGGCCTTAAACCTAATTCAAAGTCTCGAATTCATTTACTACCTACCCCTACTTATAGTTGACCTCTAATGTATCATAAACCTACTTTCGAAAAATCTATATTCAATAAATATTTTTTAACCAAACAACAATATAGAGACCTGGTAGATTCAACAATACTACAATGCTAAGAGACATTCCTTCATAGCAGCAAAGGAGAACGCGATATTGATTCTTTCGGAGGTATACTACTTTTCTAATCAAATCAACCCACTACTCAACCGCAACAATAGAGATGAATGAGAGGAATTCAAAGGGGATTTTCTTTTGTGATGAGAATTATGTAAGGAACATAATTGCCACGAAATAACTCATTTGGTTGAGGTGTTGGAAGAATATTCAATAGATATCAATAAAGAAGTATAGTTACATGAAGAGTCTAGTGTTGTATATAAATTCATAGTTATCTCACTACAAGCATTTACTACTGTGATAGGGCATCAGACCTTAAGGCTTATAACGTTTCATGATAAGAGACCCTTACAAGTTTTGATTGACACAAGGATTACACATCATTTCATTAAATAATATGCATCTAACAACTTAAGTTGTAAATCTTTTACTATCATTGAATTGTCTATAAGTGTGGCCTATTGAAGAAGGGTACAAACTAGTTCAATATTCAAGAATTTACTATGGTCATTACAGAGAACGTTTTTGCTTCAGATTTCCTACTTATGCCTCTAAGAAATGTAGAGATTGTATTGTGAATGCAATGATTCAGTACCTTAGGCGGAATCTTATTTAATTTTAAAAACAATTTTGTTGAATTTGTGTACCAAGTGCAGAAACATGTCCTAAAAAGTGTTGGAAATCAACTTGAGGTGTGTAATTCCAGTAAATAAATATTATAAGGGTTCAGATGCTCAATTCTTCCTGATGTTTAATGTTAGAGACATCAGCACAAAGACAATCAAATGTTATACAAGTTACTAAAGGTACTGAGATTGTGTTAGGAATTTTCTTTTTCCAATACAGTTAATTTTACTTTTACTACTTTATATTAGATAAGACATAGTCAATCATTTGTTAGACATCTATTCCTATTGTGAGTTAGGAATCCGCTAGTCATGGGTTTATTGTACTAAAAATATGTTAGGAATTTGCTTTTTCAACTGTAGTTAATTTAATTTTATTGCTTTATATTATATAAGACTTAGTCAATTAGTTGTTAGATATCTATAACTATTATTTAGGAGTAAGTTAGTAAGCTAGAAATCTGCTAGTCGTGGGTTTACTGCTTCCTATTTTTCATTTTCAGTTTTAGAAACATAATACTAAGACATCAATAAACATGTGTTCTGCGGATATTCTTCATGACATCTCCACTTTTATTACGATTTTTACCAAAAAAATTGTCTCAAAGCTTTTTTATATTGCGGGGTATGTAGGTATTTATGTGAGTGACTAATTCAAGTAACTCAAGCACCACAACCAGAAAAAAAATTAATCATGGAAGAAAGCTCATGTTTCTCGGCGACGAAACATCCTGTCTTCAATGGTGAAAATTTTCACATGCGGGAATTTTGGATGAAGTTTATCTCGAAGATTTAGATAATTGGGAGGCAATCGAGGAATGCTATGAGGTTCTTCATCTCCCTGAAAACAAAATAATTGCTCAACTCAAAAATAACAAGTACAAGAAAATTGGTTTCTTCAACAATTTTCACTCGTATGATGTTCCAAAATTCAGCAAAGGCCATCTAGGATTAAACAAGGTAAAATATGAAGGAGATGAGCATATCAAAGGTATGCAAGTGTTGAATCTCATTAGAGAGTTTGAGTTAAAGAAGATTAAAGAATCGACAACAATCAATGGATAATCTGACGTGCTTATGAGCATAACAAATAGAGTAAGATTGCATGGTTCTGGGTTAAACACTCAGATAATGTTGAAAAGATTCTTGATGTTGTACCTAAAAGATTTGAAGCCACTATTACCACTTTAGAGAACATCATTGATCTATCAAAAATCACTTTGGAAAAATAATTGAATTCCTTGGAGGATCAAGAACAAAGAAGCGTTATGAAAGAAGATGAAATTAGAGAGGAAGAATTGGCAGCAAAACATGAAGATAGTAAAGATAAATGAAACACAATTAGAGAATCAACCAAAAAATGGAGAAGGTGCACCTTGCTATAACAACAAAAGAAGAGCAGGTAGCTTCAAAGGAAACTATCCTCCCGGTGAGCATTGTGGAAAGAATGGGCACGCGTTGTATAAGTGTTGGAAAAGGATGGATGCTAAATTCATTAAGTGCAACCACCTCAGGCATAATGCAATTATTTGCAAGAACAAATGGCTGTAGCAAGACACAAATGTCTAGGTTTTTAATGAACAAGAAGAGGATTTACTCTTTGTGGCATCCTGTTTTACAAGCAATGTTTCAACTAGGCTTGGCTGATTAATAGCGGATGCACAACCCATATGACTTATGACAAAGGGCTTTTTAATGACTAGAAACCTACTGGAGTTTCAAAAGTAAGAATAGGTCGTGGTTGTTATATTCCAGCAAAGAGAATGCAAACTATTACAATTGAAACACAAATAGGTACTTAAGAAAATTATGATGTTCTTACATACCATATTTAGATCAAAACTTGTTAAGTATGGTCAATTGTAAGAAGAAAGGTTTCGATTTGTATTTCGAAGATAAAGATTGCTTGATCATGGAAGCATCAGGAAATGACTTTTTTGAAGTCAAAATGAGAGGCAAAAGTTTCTCATTAAATATATTGGAGGAAGAAGAAGGGGTGTACATAGCAAGAGAAAATGCTTATGAGTTATGGCATAAGAGACTCTAACACTATCATTATCAAGGGTTATTCAAAATACAAGAGTTCGTGACGCTCGATGACCTTTCTATACTAGGAGCGAGTTCTTAGAATGTTGGGATAGTTAATTCAGAGAACAAAGTAGAATTCCATTCCGAAAGGCAACTTGAAGAGCAACAAGAAAGTTCCAACTGGTTAACACAGATGATGGAGGTCCCCAANAAACAAGAAAGTTCCAACTGGTTAACACAGATGATGGAGGTCCCCAAAGGTCATTCACTTAAAAGTAGCCTTTATTATGTTATTTTTATTGATGATCTTACCCGAATGTTCTGGATTTATTTTTTATAGTACAAATCGGAGGTCAAGAGCATTTTTTGGAAGCTGAAAGAGAAATTGGAAAATAAATGTTTCTGAAAAAAATTTAGATTTTACGTTCTGACAATGGCAAGGAGCACACTTCTCATCGGTTTGGTCAATTTTGTGAAGAAGAATGGATTGAATGTCAACTTACTACTCCTTATACTCCATAAAAAATAGTGTTAGTGAGAGAAGAAACACAATTATCATGGATCTGGCAAGATCTATGTTGCACGAAAAGAATTTGGCAAAGATGTTTGGTCAGAGGCAACAAATACAGTTGTGTTCCTACAGTATTGAATTCACTAAAAAGTTGTGAAAGATCAAACTCCTTTTCAAGAATGATGTAGATAAAAAGGTTGCCCCGAGAATTTTTATTGGTTACAGTAATATTTCAAAAGAGTACATAATCTTTCTACCTGATGGTGAGAAGATTGTTATCAGCAGAAGGTCCACATGATGGAGAATGAAGAATGGAATCAGGATGATTCAACGAATTCCATCTAGAAGACAAGCTTGTGGTCAAATGAAAGGGACGATAATCCACTAGTTAGGGAAACTCGTTTTCTCTCTGATATATATGAGAGATGTAATGTTGTGATTAGTGAATCTACTAACCCTTAAGAGGCTATCAAAGACCCAAAGTGGAGAAATGCAATGCATGAGTAGCTGTTTATGATCCAAAAAGAATTATATGTGGCAGTTTGTTGCAAACCTCAAGGCAGAAAAATAATTTGAGTATAGTAGATGGTCATAACAGAGTTAAATGTTTATGATTCAATCAACAAGCATAAATCAAGACTTTTAGTTAATGTTTATGCACATATTTTTTTTGTAGATTATTCTGACACTTTTACTCAAGTATCTAGGCTCGACATGATAAGATTGCATATAATTGTTTTTGCACAACGTGCTTGGAAAGTGCATGAAATGGATGCCAAATTAGCATTCTTAATGTCATTATTGAAGAAGAAATTTATATTGAACAACATGAAGGGTTTGTTATACATGGAAAGGAAGATAAATTCTATTGAATACATAGAGCTATTTATGTCTTAAAAAACTCACAAGAACTTTGTATAGTTTAATAGATGATTATTTCCTAAGTATTGATTTTGAAATGAGTCTTTCAAAATTAACATTGTATTGTAAACATAATACATGTAAGATTCTTGTTGTTTCTGTTTATGTGGATGACATTTTGAATACAAGGAGCAGAAAAGCAAATTGATAAGTTCAAACAAGTTATGATGCAAGCTTTCTAAATGTCTGATCTTGGTCTCATAAAAGATTTCCTTGTAATGGAAATTACACAAGGAAAAAATGAGTTTTTCGTTTGCAAGAAAAATTACACAAACTAAATTCTAAAGAAACTCAAAATGGAAAATTGCTAAGAGATTAGTACTCCCATTAACAAAAAGAATAAGCTAAGTAAATCATGGAGCCAAAAAGGTCAATGAGACATACTTCAGAAGTTTCATTGGATGTTCAACTTATCTTTCAGTTGCATGACCCGATTATGTTGTAAGTGTTTTATCAAGGTTCATGCATTGTCCTAGTGAAGTGCCTTTGCAGGCGACATAAAGAGTTGTGTGATACATTAAAGGAAACATCACCTATGGAGTAAAGTTCAAAAGAGTCAACCTATGAAGCTTTTTGGGTAGTCCAACATTAATGTGGGCGATTCCGAGGATGATGCAAAGAGTACTTCAGGGTACTGTTTTACTCTAGGTTTACGAAATTTCTCATTGAGTTGTTCGGAAATGAATATTGTAGCTCAATTTACTATCGAAGCTGAGTTTGGGACAGCTGCAGGTGCAATAAATTAAACATTATGGCTGAAGAAAATTCTGGTTTAATTTCATATAGAACTGACTGAAAGCATCAAAGTGTTCGTGGACAATGAAGCAACAACAACTATATGTCACAATCTTGTGTTTCATGGAAGAACTAAGAACATCAAAATCAAGTTCTTTTTCATGAGAGAAGTGCAAAAATATAGAGATATAACTCTCGTTTATTGCAAGATGGAAGAACTATTGGCTGATATATTCACTAAGTCTTTACGAGTGAACAAGTTTCAGCTTCTCAAACATAGAAGATTGAATAACAAGACGCAATCTAAATATCTAGAAATTACAATCCAAAATTACATGAAACATATACTAAACATTATTTAAGAATATCAATGAAGAAATTATATGGAAGCCTACCTCAAAGCCGATCGTGAGTGCTCTAAATCAACCACAAACGAGCTATCCATTATTCAAAATCCATTGAACCCTGCCAGACCATCAATTATAAATCACAATTTCATTATGGATGTTTAGTTAGAAAAATCGCAATAATTTGAAATGGACCCAAAATTTAGTCAAAATGGGAATATAGGGCCCATATTGGAAATCCCAAAATTGACTCTACCAAAAGGTTTTAAATGCCTTACTGGTCTTTTGCACCGAACGGGGGCTCAATTTCGATTGTGGAAAAACCCGAACAACTACATCTTACCAAAATACAAATTGAAGAAAACAAATGAGAGGGAAGCCCCTTCGGTCGGAATATGCCCTAAGCAAAGAGCCTCCAACAATTTCCTAGAACACCAATGTTTATCCACAATCCACTTAAACCCCAACACTTCGAATCTCCTCAATCAAATCTCGCCAAGGTCAAGAAATCGCATTTTAAAGTTTTGGACTAAAACTAAAGTTTCCGTATATTAATAGTAGAGGTTCTAGTTGCTAAATATGATTCCTGGTAGATGAAAGCCTAAAATTCGGATGCTAAACGCCTACAGCAGATATCAGCCTTCGGCAAACAATTTTTGCAAACTGTATGAGAAATCAAAAAAAAGAATTACAAATTACAAACCCTTTTTCAGTAAATTACAACTTACTCTATATGAAAGATGATGAAACAAGGGAATTGATTCAGTTAATCCCTAATATTCATGCGGTCTGGCGAAGGAATTTATCTCTCTGAAAAAAGAAGGGGAGAAGTCCAGGTAATTTAGCCGTCAAGTTCTGAAATTTTGTTAGACTTCTTTTTAATTAATCCATAATTGTGGATAAAACCTAAGGATATTGTGTCTAATATTGTCTTTTTACATTTTTAACTATATTTCTATTTTTATTACTTTTTTGTCATTTAACAATTGTGAAAGATAGTATAACTTAATATTCAAATATAGAAAATATAAAATGTAGATCAAATTAATAAGAGCTCATTAGAATAATTCATTTGATGTTAAAATTGACAAATAGTCCATCCATCCTAATTTATTTTGTATTTTTAATTTTTCGAGAGTGAAATAATAAAAGTTTCACCAGATATTTGTGCATAGCATCTTCATAATTTTTGTAATGAAATTTAGATATATATATATATATATATATTTAAATTACGTATGAAATATTATAATTAAGAATCATTAATAATTAAAAATATTTAAAAAGATATACGGAAAATTCACGAGCAAACAAAGACATGTTTGAATCTGGAGATCTTAAAGGTGTCATATAAATGGGGATGGAGAGAGTATATTTTATTAGATAAAATTTTTAAACATAATGTAATATTTCTAATGTTAGTTATTTAAATTTTGAACTTCAAATAGTACGAAAGTAAAAGACATTCATGTGCATCTATTATTGTAAAATATAATTATTATTCCTTTCATATCTGCATAATTAAATTTGTAAGTCTGACACACGATATTACTAAGCCCTCATTTATTTACACTTAATAAAAAATTTAATTTATAATTATTCATATTTTAATCATCAAGGGTGTGTTTGATTTGATGTAAAGCATTTCGAGAGAGACGTTTTCCAATTTTCTCATGTTTAGTTGGCATAAATATTTTGAATTTTTTTTCCAAATCAACTCATTTTCCTCAATATAAAGGAAAATGACTTACCTCAAGAAAAATAGGGAAAACACTTTTCCATAACATTATTTCAATCACACACATCAACTTTCACTCCTAACTAAAGTTTCATGTATAGATATCCGATACTAATTAAAAATTATACTCCTTTCTTTAAATTCGGGACTAGAGTCTTGACCTTGAATCGACAACTCTCATATTCCAATTTAGACCGTGGTAGAATCTTGATTTAGTGTTGTGTTCTAATTAAGTATTCATGGTTGAAACCTTAGTAAAGTGTCAGGGTGGTGTTCCTAGTTTGTTGTCAGGGTCGGGTTATACGTGGAGAGTACAGGTCTTGTCCTTATTATCATATTTCGGTCCCCAATTGATTATCGGGGTCAATTATTTAGGTCAAATTTCCGATTAGAAATGGATTCCTAGCTGAGGTGTTAGGCATGGGTAAGGCATTAGATCTTGGTGTTTGATATTTGTTAAGAATTGGTTCTTTAGTTGGTAATTCAGGTGAGATCTCAATTTAGAACTCAGTTCTCAAGCCCAGATCCTGGGTCAGTCATATGGTTCGGGTATCGAGTTTCATCATGATTCACAGGATGGATCTCGATTAGGAATTCAGGATCAAGCTGCGTTTGAATGTTGGTTCCGATGTCAAGATTTAGTAATCGAGAGTGTGCACTCAAGGTCGTGGTGTGGGCCTCATGATAGATGTTGATGTTGGGTCCTAGTTCAAAAGTTTGGTCCTGCATTGGGTATCGCGCTTAGGTCCTAGTTTGGAAGTCAAGCGCTGATTAAGATGTTGGGGTTTTGTTTGGTGGTCATGTCCCTCTTAAGAGATTTTATATTTTGGTTACAAGTCGAGTTTGGGTTGGATCCCAATCAACCATCAAGATTATGTGTAGATTTAAGTGTCAGGGTCGCGGTTTGGGTTGGGTTCTGATGTTGGGATTTTCACTCAAATCATAATTTGAGTAATCGTTTAGGATTAAAGTTCACGTCCAGGATGGGGAGTTGGGGTCAGTTTTAGGGACGAATATTAGGTTGGAACAAGACTACGTTCAAAAGTTGAGTCTCAATTTAGATGTTGGGATTAAATTTTAATTGGTCATTGGGGTTGTATTTTGGGTCAAATGTCAGGTCATAAGTAAGATTTTAGGGTCGGGTCCTTGTTTGTAAGTCATTGGCAGAGCAAAAGTTAGGATCCTCTCCCGATATAGAAGTCATCTCCTAGATATAGAGTTGAGAGTCGATCTATGTTTAGTAGTTTTGTAGTTCAAGTGTTGGGGTTTAAGTCATGTACTACTTCGACTTTGGGTTCGGAGCATGAGTCGGGGTCAAGGAAATGGTTGGATCTAGGGTCGGATCCAGATGGATCATTAGGGTGGCATACCGGTTTGGGTGTGGGTCAAAGTCGGGTCCAAATTTAACTATGGGGTCTAAAGTTGAAAGTCGATGTTATGTTCCAGGTCAGATGTCGGGGTCAGATCTTGAATTGTTCATTAGGGTCACATTCAATATGGGTATCAGGTTCGTGTCCCAAATTGGTTATCGCGGTTGGCTCTCAGTATGGAAATATATTTCTGAAAGGTATTTTGTACATTCTAGCCAAATATAAAAATATATTATGGGCAATATTTTTCATTCACCCACCAAATATTAGATGCTAATATTTTATCACTCAACAACACAACATGAGAAAATAAGGTAAAACCTACCTATTTTCCAAAGAAAACATATTCTTAAAAACATTCTTCTTCATTTAAGGGAGACTCAATTTATCATTGATGGCTTAAAACGCGTTACATAATAAGTGACATCCACCATGCTCCTTACCACTTCTCGTGAAGTTAAATGAACAATTAACTTATCAAGATGCACAATAAACATGAGAAAACATGAATTTGAGCAAAATTCTTTTTTCATGAAATTTAGAACCTTCAAAAAAAAATTAAGATCGTGTTAATTAAGACATGTATAACATATGGAGAACATGCAACTTATACTTATATGCAAGACTCATATAATGAACAAGCTACTAGGAACTCTTTAGTTTTAAACTAATGTAAGAATAGAAGGAAAGATAAGGGTATCTACCACCTTACTACTCACATCATCATCCCCCACTTAGGGTAAACCCTATCAAGAGCAAATTATCTCAACCTTCCAGAGGAACCATCTATGCATCATCATTCTCTAAGTCTAACACCTAAAGGAGACTCATAAAATCAAGCTAGGTCATGCTACCTAACCACATAATGCCTTAACTACACCATGAATACCAAGGATCATGAAAACCATAAGAGAAACAATATAGGAAAATTGTCCATAAAGGCCACTTTCTTTTCTTTCATTACTAGGGCAAGGTAACTCCTAGGTCATTCCAACCCACATCATCACCTTACAAGGTAAACACACTACCTACACAAAAGAGGCCAATCCATACAAGGCAACTCATAAAGCATTACACATAAAATAACAACATTGAACCATTATACCTATATAAAGTCAACATGCATCTTTAGCTATTTACCACACTTCTTCAAAGCATTTAAAGTCTAAACCATAACATTAGACGATCATCATACATAATCATAAGGAAACATATCATACCAAATATGTCACGACCCCAAAGTACCCCCTAGAAGTTAGGGAGAACCCTCGTTTCGTGACCAGGCGTACTTGACCCTTTGGGGTCTTGTACAAGCCTTTTAACTATCGTTTATTACATAAGACATGAAAAGTAGTATGGAATTAAAACTTCTCACGAACCATTTAAATATAAAGGAAATCTTTTATAAATACTTAAGAAATCTCATCGTCACAAGAGCCTTTACATTTAAAAGAAATACATAATAATTCTATAACTATGAAATTAAGAAACGGACTATGCCCTCGAATATGAGAGGACATACTTTTTCTTGAGAGGAACTTTCTCAAGCTTCACCTTCTAGACTTCAACCTTCAAAACGCTCCCAACCTATACTTACAGTATAGAAAAGTATGGGATTAGTACAATTAATATACTAAGTATGGCACATTCAAAAACATGTGAAAAGGGACATTTTAGTAAAATAATATTTCATGCTACTTAATTATAACATTCATGAATTTAGAAACAAATAAACATAATAAGCATAATTTTACACTTAGAGAAAGATTCACATAATTTTTCAACCAAAAGACACTTTTCAGTGAACTTCCCAAAACTTAACAGAAAGCTTGAATGAACATTACAGTGAACGGTTTGAACACTTATAATGAAAGCCTTACAGTGAATGGCACGATCCAAGACATATGAACCCGTTTTACTTTGAAGCTTCCCTAACCCAAGGCTATCCTAAGATTCCCTAAGGTGAGCCAAGAAAGGATCATCCATACACCCCTTTCAAGGCACATCAAAGCGACACTTAAGACCACCCAATATTAGGCTTACCTCATTGGAAATCAAAACCACGCCCTTTGCTAACATATGCAACACACTCGTTGAAATATAGGTCACACTAAGTGCAATGTTAGAGTAGCATCTCATACTACCGCTCCCACTTAGTGATCCTAATGGATCCCATTTACTCAAAAACTTAAAAATAATCATCCATAACATCACACCATAACACTCATTCACACGGATTTCATGAAAGTACTCTTCTCCTATAGTAGCTATAGGTCACACTAAGTGCAATGTGAGAATATCATCCCATACTACTACTCCCACTTAGTTCTCCTAATGGTTACTATTTGGATTCAGCACTTCACGACATTCATTCACAACATCACTAATGTACATGCTAACTTTGTTCAATCAATTCTTTTGTGGGAGTTAGCTTAATCGACGAAGACCATGAGAGCTAGACATGAAATCCCGATATTAACCCCAATCGGATGAAGGATCCTTACTTGCCTAGAGTAAGGTCATGCTTATTAGCTTTTACATGACGTTTCCAATAGCTACACCTATACGGGAACATAGTTAAGGGATAAGGAGCTTGCTACCATGTAACTAATTTTCTACTAAGGAGGAGTACTCAACTCAAAATGTGTAATCGACCTCTCCCTCATATCCTCTCGGTGCTAGGCATAACTCCACACGGATTCTTAACATTATGAACTATAGGTCAAGGATAACTAGTGAATACCACATCTCAACTCACAAAGGGCATTCATCCTCAAACCTATCTTATATAGCTCATAACGAATAGTGAGGTTGCTACTAGACGCTTCATCTATACTCACGAAGAGTGTCCACCCCAAGATTCCCCTTTTTCTCAACTTAGCATGATACATTCTTTTAAATGTGAGTGTGTGTACATGTGAGCATACCTTACACATAAGCATCATTTTATTTATAATTAATTCTATATATACTTAGACTTTCTTTCATCACATCGCACACTTTAACTTATTTGCACAATCTTTTAAGGCATCTTAAACATAATCCTTAACATACTTCTCATAAGACACTTAACAAGAATACTTTATTTAAGCATAATCCCTAGCCTAGTTCACATAATAGCTTCATAAGGCACATTTAGCAAGAATAGCATCATTATCATCTTACTTCACATAACAAGCCTTCATGTACTCATTCACAATAAACTAGTAACTTCACATTCATGCAATTCAGGCAAATACCGCCCCCAAGAAGGTGGACCATACCACTCAAGAGCATTTCGTAATTTAAAAATAAACAACATAACCAACTTACCCTTTAATCTAAGCATTCATCACCCATAACATTTTCTCAACATGTCATCATAATATATCCCTTAGGGTAGCAGATAAACAAAAATAACAACACAAGAAAAACCAAAGCGCATTTTATACACAAACATGCTCATTATACCATTTCTTAAGCCAACATTTGAAGAGAATCTTTATCATCATTTCATTGTAGTTTAAACCTTTAAATCATCATTAAAATTATAAACATCATTATTTAGTCATTCAAAACATTTTCATGCAAGACCTATTAGAGTTGAAGATAGAAGAAACAAGGGTTGACAACCCACTTTAAAATTCATAAGAAGGGACTCCTTGAATGGAAGAGAGTTAAAGGATGGATACCATACCTCACATTGAAGAAATACCAATGATTTTTGATAAAGAAACGACATCCAACAGCGCTCATAGAATTTCTTGACTTCTAGCTTCCATGGTCATTGAGAGAGTCTTCAGAGAGAGAGAGAGAGAGAGGGGTTTTGGGTTTTAGGTAGAGGAGTCTAAAATGAGGTATTAGGGTTTAGAACACTTTAATATACCTAATAAACACTAAAAATAACGTCCTAGGGAAATAAAAGACTTGGGGTGAACTTACCAAACACCCCAAGGCAAGGCAGCCACTTAACAATTTTGGACCCCCCACAGACGAGACCTAACAAACGGACCGTCTGTGCATCAACGGACCGTGGGTGAGGTCTCGTGGGTTGACACTTATATCCAAATGGATCCTGGACATCTTAACTTGTAGGGAAACACAACACCCTAGGTCGACGGACCGTTGGTGGACCAACAACCCGTCCTGAAGGCCGCCGTTTGGCCACTTCTTTGGCAGATTGTTGCCAAGTCTTGGTCCCTTCATCTAGGGCCCCTTGTGGATCCTATGTGGGGTCGTGGCCGGACCTTAAACCCTAATTAAGTTGTATAGGTCTTAGAAACATCTCATGCCAGTTTCAAGCAAAACTAACACATAAAACTCACTCAAACACCTCAAGACACACAAGCGCTATCTAAGGCACACCTTCTGAACGTCATGGACGTTCTTAGACATTGGACCTCCAAAATTCACACACTGCCTAAGAACACTAAAGTTACTCATTTTAACTTCAAATTAACTCAAGAAACACTCATGAGGCTCTAGTTCACCTTAGTTCATTTTGAGGCGTTACAAAAAAGGAACTCCATTCCACCAAAACAACATTTAACAAGCGATAACCATATCATGACTTAAATCTTCAAATAAAATGTCATTCTACATAAATCACATATATATCCATAAAGGGCATCACATCAACATATAATCCAGATTCACCTTTATGCATACTTATCAAGCCGTAAAACAAAGATAAGTCTCAAAACTCACCTTTTCTCCCTCAACCATCGATATACAATTTAATCCAAAAAATCACATCTAAAATACCACCAGAAAAGAAAACATAAGAGAGATCATATAGAGTTAAGTTGTATGGCACGACACATGAACAGTGAAGAAGGGAAACTCTATCATCTTATAGTCTCTTTCACTTAGATCTGTAGCGACTCATTACCAATGAACAACACTCTACTCGACATGGTAATATGAGACTTTTGAACCCTTAAACTACTTTTATAACCAGGTGCTCTAATACTACGTTTGTCATGATCGTGGATCACCTCCTAGAAGTAACATGGCGTACTTGACATCTCGGAGGTCTTGTACATGCCCATAGGCATCATTCACCTCATTGTCATAGGATATTTGTGGCAAATTTAAAACTTTTCATAGCATATCTTATGCTAGAATCATCACTTCATATGAATAAAATATAAGTCATAATACATAGTTAGACTCTAAGTCCTTTTTGCCATCGTAGACTCAACATCATCAGAATAGCATAAGGACATGACCCTTATCAATATATAACAATAATTAAGCTATTATATAAGTTTGAATATGAAAAGGACATAGCAAATCCTTGAATCATAATGATCCTTTTCTTGATCTTGGGAAACACATATCAAGACCTTCACTTTAGAGACATCCTTTAAGCATCCATAACCTACACTTTGTGTAAAAAGGTGAAGAAGAATGGTGTTAGTACAAGAATGCACTAAGTATGAAAACCATGTAAAAACATGCATTTAAAGGGGACATTTTACTTTGAAATCATGCAACATGCCTTTTGGAAGAAACTTCACAAGCATTGGCACAATTACACAATATACTTCATATAGACATATACAATGGTCATAATCATATAAATTCATACATTGCATTAAATACACATCAAGCATTTCATACATAGTAATGTTCTTTTACTTTACTATTAGTCCTTACCACCAAGTAACCCAAAAGTAATACTTGGTTCAATGCATGAATAGTGTCCCATTTCACTACCCACACTCAACATCACCTTAAGGTCACCAAGGTGAACACTCGTACAACCATCCTTAACTTAAGCACATACTTTTACATAAGCACCACATATAATGAAACACATAGGTTACATATGACCCAACATACTTCAAAAACCACATATAAGACCCATTCCAAGACAACATGCAAGTCAACACTACCAATATCATCATAAGAGGCAATAGTCAACAATAGCATACTTGTACTTCATTTCATAAGGACGTAACAAAAACCTTACTCATAATCTCAATCTAAGCCTACTAGTGCAACGTACATGTGAAGTCCCATAACCCCACACAAACATAGTAAACTCAAAAAGAGACCATAAGCATCAGATTTTAATTCATACATCATCAATACAAGTGTAGACAAATTCATACATTCCAAGTTAGACCATCATAATATAGTCAACGAGACCAGCATTATGCATATAAGGTAAGACCTCATCATATAGACACCATAGTACTCATACCATGCATATTATCCTACAATTAGGTCAATAACATAATGTCATGAATACAAGACATATACATATTTACGTACATATAGAACAACTTGCTAGAACTCCCTTCAAGAGTTACTTGTTCAATGTATAGGTAAAGTCTCATATCCTCACCTACACTAACCAACTTCCCTTAGGTTATCTTAGTTATAATTCACTACATTGCTTCAATTTTCCATTTTACTTTAGGGAAATCATAGCCTTAACATACAATAAGGCCACGTAAGCAAAACATGGAATGTTATGTCATGGAACCCCACACAAAAAGGAGGTTCTCTACATGCCAAGGTAGAACATTAACACCATACTAGCATCTAGGTGGATGCACTTGCTAGGTCCTATGGGGGAAACATAGTTATGGAACTAGGAGATTTATATTGAAACCCTATTTATGCCTNTTATATTGAAACCCTATTTATGCCTTTAGATATTATAGTTTCCATCTCATGAGATTATTTGGTGAACAAGTCTTCCTCATTAGGAAGGGGAACCTCTCATTTGGTCAAGTTCACTCGGTGATAAGCTAAGTTCCCTCTATTGAAAAGTCTTTATTAACTTTACTTCATAAAAATTACTTTAGGAGAATTAATCCCTCATATGATTAGATCATAGGTTACAGATGAGAATTTCCTTTCATCAACCAAATTAATGTGGGAAATAATTTCACAAGGATATATCATATTCAAGAACAATATAGTTTAGAGTACAATTGAGAAAACCTTTCAAGAGACTCCCTCTTTACTAGATTATCATTTATGCTTCATTATAGACATTCATGTGTGTGTATGTGTACTTACATGCGAAGTCCTTTCACATAAACACATTTAGATACTACACATATGCATACTTCATCATATTATATAATTTACATCATAGCATATACTTTCATGTTCATATCTTAATTCATGCATTCATATTCATGTATACATAATAATCACCCTAGAAACTATTTTATCAAGGTAGACATGTGCAATGTATAGACGAAGGTAGAGACCCTTACCTATACTAGTTAACCTATCAAGTCATCCTAGTTAAAATACATTCATACTTTAGTGGACATATACTTTACATGCATAGTAGTAGACATTAGTGCATATAGGAACTATCCTTTCATTAGATACCATGAACCATACTACTTGTAAGCATGAATGACATATGAGTGTGTGTATATTGGACAACATGATAAGATAAAGGCTATCGACACATTATTGGGGAAGCCACCCTCTTAAGACCACAATCCACATTCATGCATAGAGCACACACCTCATCATAGCATAGGAGGCAAGACAACTTCAACAATTGCATTCTAGACTCCTAACATTGGCTAAGGTCACACATTCATATAAGGGTACAATAGGTAGGGTTCATTCACCATTAACACTTCATCAAGGCAGCACCTAAACCACACCTAATCCTAACAACTCTAATAAACTATAGAAGACATAATCAATACCTAAATCATGATACTAGAGTAAGAGACTAGATATGTAACTTCATATTGTTATCACCATAACCACACATTCACAATACATCAATTCGCCTTCAAGGTCATTACCATAACATATATAGATTGACAAGAAAGTAAACACCGTAATCGTAAGTGGACCAAACCACACAATGTCTTACAAGGACAATTCAACTATAAATTCAATAGAAAAGTAGAAGAAGTAGAGCAATCTTACAAATTCACAAAGATTTTGATCATCATTGATCAATTATAATAATTCATGAACAATACATATATAAGGCAGTACATAAAAGTACAATAACACAATATAAATCATAACTCAACCATCATAACATCAAGATCACATCAGGTACACTACATTATCAATTCTATAGAAGGTAGAGAAATATAGATCATACTTACCAAACCTTGATCCTCATTGATCAATTACCCCCAATTCATCGTCAATTCACATAGAAGACAGTAGTTATAATTAATTTATCATAATCAAATAACACTAAGATAAATCTAACATCTAGATCACAATGACCACAATATAGGTTAAATTGAGAAATTTGGAGGATCATGGGTTCATCATGCTATTGAATTTAAAATCATATTAAAAACAGTAGCTAATCAACAATTCATCATAATCATGCTTTTGAAATCAATTTGAGAAAGAACCATGGCTAGATTGATGAATGGATATCCAAAGATGAAGGATCATCATACCTCGTTATAGGATAAAACCACGAAACATTGATGAAGAAACCATCACAATCCATCAACAAAGTTGTTCTTAGGCTTCATCTCCAATGGGGTTAAAAGCTTATATATCAACTTAAAATGCAAAAAAAAAACTTAAACAAACCGTCCATATTAATTTAGGAAGGTGACACTCACCCCTTAGAATGGCAGCGTGCATGCAACAGAATTACAGGCATCATTGACGACCATGGACGACGGGGCGTCGATTGGACGACAGCTCGCCTTACAACTCCATCGATTGTGAATGCACATCCTTCCTAGGAGCTTAATATCACATTGTTAAGTGTTGATCTACGCCCCCATCAACAAGGAGTCGATTGAGGAACGGTCCGTTATTCCTTGGCTCGTCGATTGACACTGCTAAGGCAGTGCCTAGGAAACCTTTTGGGTCCTCTTTAAGGACCGCTTTTGGTGGTCCTTGGGGAGTTGTGCCCGGATTTTCAATCGTAAATACACTCGCATACATGTTAAGGACCTCTCACATCAATTTCAAACGTCTTGGACGTTTGACCTCCTAATCACTTCAAATCAAGTATGCATACTGTAAAACACTTAATTAACATATTTTAAACCTTTTTAGCCACATGTGACGCTCTAAGAACCTTATTCCATTGTGAGAGACCTTACATCTTTATATTACACTAGTGAGATACTCGTGTTGTCATACCAGTACACGGTGGTTGTGTACTCATTCTACACTTGCTCTTGTTTTTGTTGAGTACAGGACATCTTCACGCGACTGTTGACAGTAGGAGATCAGTGATTGCGTCGAATTCAACGGTAAGGTAGTACTTCTGGGCTGCCTTGAGTTCTCTTTGTTTAAGTCCACTCTTTTAGAACTCAGACTATTGGTTATGTTGTTGTTAGTTTCGGCGTTGTACCCCTTGTTTTTAGAATTGTCGTTGTTAGAGTTTTGGTACATTGACTTTCATATTCAACGTATATTTTCCGCATTGTTTTCATTTGTTATAACTTTCTTACGTAACTTAAATACCTAGATTCTAGTGTAATTAACTTTAGTTGGATGGTACTAGAGATTCTCCCACCGAAGGGTTAGTGTGGGTGCGAGTGATGACGATATGGGTCATGATAAGGTCAAACCCAATTTTTTTTATCAAGAAGGTGGCACAGACCCGCTTGCTACTGCATTTATTATTTTAATTCTTTTTTCTTCAAAATTTTTTCATGTTTTTTTATACCTTCTTCTACCATTACCCCATTCTTTCATTTAAACACTTACCTGAAGACTTTCACATTAAAATCCATCATAAACATCCTAAAATTTTCCTTTTAAACTAAATCAACAAAATTTTCTTTAACTAATTCTATTTGTAAAAAACCTAGTATATACTTGGGTTTTTCTTTCTAACGAGTAATGTTTAATTTCGGCTATAAATTTCATTTATTTTCAAAAAAAGTAAAACTTTGTGGTTCTCTTTGTCATTTTTGGTGGCGATGGAAGGTTTTTTGTGATAATGGCGAAGTGATAATTATTAGACTGTGGCAAAATTTTGAAGTAGGGTAAATTTGTAGATTTACTTCATTGCAAATTTGCAATTTCGATTGTATGGAGGTAGTTGTTACAATTGAGGGAGGTAATGGTACTCGTGTGGTGGTGATTATACTTTCTTATAATTGTTGCGGTTGATTTTTCCGTTATCGCCATCGGCATGTTTTTTCGTTGCCGGAATTGACACAGTGAAGCGACTGGATTTTTGATGAAGAAGAAATTTTAATAATAATTAATAATTAAGTGTAATTTATTAAGGGAAATATTTTGTCATTTGTATATACACTAACTAAAAACTAATATTAACTAACAGCTAAAATTAAGGATATTTAATATTAAAAAAAATTGAATGATGCAGATTGCCACATAGCAAGAAAAGATAGGTTCATATTACTTAATTTCCGCCCCACCTAATGGAGAGTGTGGTAACTTTCTTATCTAACTAAGTTGATAATACCCTCAATAATACCCTAAAAATAGTCTAGGGGGAGTCATAGGGCCCTCGCAAAGTTAGAATGTGTAACAACAATTTTGACCAAAGTTTGTATTTGTTTTGAACCCTTTTTCCAAGAAAAAACTCAAATGCAACCCTGAATCGCAAGGATTGATCATTATTTTTATGTTAATCACCACCTAGTGACTTTGCAAGTTGATAAAATCTACTATATGGAAAGAATGAATATAGGAAATTGCATTTAGGAGAATTAGGAAGATGTTATTATTTGCTCATAGAGGCTACTCACATTTATATTATAGTAATCTAGTCTAGGCTAAGTAGGTGTAACATACAAAATTCCCTCAAGTACAAAATTTTTAATCATCCTCTTCTTTACAAATTTTATAACCATCTAACTTTTTAAATTGTTTTTGCATGTTTTTAAAGGGTTACTTATGATATTTTGTAATAAGTTAGTTTTAGATCACGTGTGTTGCACGTGTATTCCATGGTAACTAGTGTAGTAGTTTTAATATACTACCAGCATACATGCCCGCGCGGATGATTTAACATGTAATAATTTTGTAACTAAAAATAACTAATATACTATTCAGTTAATAAAATATTTAAGTTATAATATATATAATAATAACAATAATATAATGATACAAATCGTTAACTAATTTATTTGAACATATTTTAATGAATATTACTAGTATATAATGCATTTAATCGTATTGAAATGTGTTTATGCTTTATTCTGTTCATATCGTTTGAAAATCGATGTTATAATTTATCAATCTCTAACATTCCATAAGAAATATTTGATACCATAAAATTGAATGATATGTTGATACAATCAAAATTAATAGAGTTCACAAAATACTTTTTCCGTATTAAATTTGTTCAACAATATATTTTTGCATTGGTTCATCTATAGTAGCGAAGGAGTATGATAATCTACCGACAACTCTTGGTTCGGAAAAAAGGTTTCTGTGGCTCCTTTCATACTATCTCATATATACGGAGGCTATACGAGCTTAGTTACCCGAGGAATTGGTCCTGCAAGGAGGCCCTTCGAGATTCCACAACTCTGGCTATAGTCTTACTTCCCGCAGTACAAACCTTTGCTTGAAGATAAAGAGAACTGTACAACTTTAGGGATTGCCCTAGATCAAGGACGCTAAAACAGAACAGATTCCGAGAATGTTTTAAGTTCCCCCATATCTCCTAGCCAGTTCACTCCATATTCACCTGGATGGATGAAATTGGCGGTACATATCCCAAATAATAAGCTACCTCTAGAAGATATTTGATCAAACTTCCTTATTTCTCGAGACCTACAATATGGTCTCGCCATAAGGAACTCAAGTTTTGGAAAATCTCGAGTGTAGTATTACTCTCTGAAAAGGCTTGCACGGTACATTAGGTTGACACAAACTGTTCCTCTACCCCCTCATCATTCTGTCGATGCTTCACCACTACAAAAGATCATTTTCAATTCATAAAGTTCATTAGAGAAGTGGATTCGAAGTTTGATCAACTGAAGAGAAATTTCTCAATTGTCAAAATTTATGCTAATCCCAAATGTATGTGGTCATTTCAGTGCTAGTGGTCTACTTACATAAGTAAAACACGGACCGAATCATTTGAGCATATCCTAGATAGGATTAATTTTCAGGAAGCAATAAAGAAAAGATGGAACAAAGCTATTGTATATACAAAACATTCACCCTTCATTTATAATACTGTCAAAGCTCGTTATAGTGCATAAAATATGCTATGGAACATGACAATTGCAGTCTAGGAGAATAATTTTTCTCCTAGACTCCAACCATCAAGCTGTAACGACCTGTTTAGTCGTTTTGAGCAGCAGATTTTATTTCTGGAAAAACTGTGTGAGTCGACGGAACCCACGACGGACCGTCATAAGTACGACGGGCCGTCGAGGGGGTCTCGTTCCAAAAGACTTAGACTTCTGAAATTTGGGTACTGAAATCGACTCTCTGAACTTGG
>NC_028645.1:8307413-8338502 GCF_001406875.1 Solanum pennellii
ATTTGTTTTCTTTGTTATTTGTGGAGTGCAGCAAACGTACCGTCGTCTTCAACTCAACCGCAACTCTAGCCAGTCTTCATTACACCGGATTTCAGGGTGAGCTAATGCTTCTAGCTTGGACTGGATCTTCTTCCTCATGTCTTGATGCCTTGAAGTTCCGGCATGGACTAGCTTTTGTTTATTTTAGCTTCTTAGAATACTCTTAGTTTAGTAATTTGATCATAGATGTTCTTGTGGTGATGACTTCCAGATTTTGGGGAAATATAGATGTTGAATTTTAGAAGTTATTGAATTGTCTTTTTATTAATGAGTTTAAGTCTTCCGCATTACTTTCTGTTGATATTAATGAAATGTTAAGGTTTAGATTGGTTGGTTCGCTCACATAGGAGGGTAAGTGTGGGTGCCAGTCGCGACCCGGTTTTGGGTCGTGACACAAGCCCAAACCTTTAACCCTGTAATTGATAAGTAGAGAAATAAACCTAGATATTTTTCATATGAATATTCTATGAAATCCACTATTTTAGTGATTACAAATATTTAATTTATGCCCAACGGAATCAAATGGGGATTCAAGAAACTTCTAGTTTCATTTGGAATCTTGAAACTAGAAAAATCAAAACATTCATACCCAAAGAACTATAGTACAAATATACAACCACTTACTAGAGACCTCTATATGTAGAGCAGACACTCATTTCTCGCAACAACAATGACGGATCTTAATATTGCAAGATTATCAATTAGACCAAAATCATTAATAAGTGAACCAAAATTTAATTCATACATATAATAATAGATATATAATCACAAATGTGTTATGAAACTATAGAATAAGAAGAAAAAATAAAGAGAAGAAAAGGCTTGTTATCTCTCTTGAGGGATGACATTACAATGAAGAGGACCTCTCTATTAATAGGGAAATCTAACTTGGTCCCCATAAAGGATTCCTAACCATACCCTAGAAGGACTCCACATAATATACATTCCCTATACTACAAATACTTTACAACAAAATTGATATTAAACGGTTTAATAACTAATTACCTGAGGTGGCAAAAGTCGTTAAGAAATGAGGAGCTGGATAAATC
Organism: Solanum pennellii; assembly: GCF_001406875.1. Taxonomy (NCBI): domain Eukaryota; kingdom Viridiplantae; phylum Streptophyta; class Magnoliopsida; order Solanales; family Solanaceae; genus Solanum; species Solanum pennellii. The sequence goes on from NC_028645.1 coordinate 8,308,502, forward strand.
TGCTAGTTTGTTAGGAGTTAGATGCAACAGTGAAGTTAGTTAGTTTGAATAATAGTGATTCATTTTAGTCTTGTCATATATTCATATATAACAGTTGTATGAGGATTAAGATTTTAGGTTTGATGGAAAAAAATTCTCTCTTTCTGAATACAATTGACTCAACTATTTTTCTCGAATTTATTTTAACTGAGAATATGTCTCAAGATATTGCAGAATAAAATAGTTAGCTACTTTTAATGTTTTTAAATTATTTGATTTGAGTCCTATGTGACATGAATTTAGAAGTTAGTTCTTTTGTTTTGTTATTTGAAATTTACTAGTATTTTTTTTTATTTTAGTTAGCAATTATAACTTTAAATGTATGTCTTTGAATTATTGATAAAATATTTCCCTTTGACAATTCTGCAGAATTTTTTTGTCAGAGTCATTCCCCGTTATTTTTTTAGATTTAATTTAAGAATTGTTATCTGGAGTATTCTTCTTGACGGACATGTGTGAAAAAATGAATTCCGAAAATAGTTTTACATGAATGGCTCCTCTAATTTTTTTATGGTGAAAATTATCAATTATGGATTGTGATGATGGAAATTTACTTTGATGATCTTGATCTTTGGAAATCTATGGAAAAGCATTATGAAATTAATTTGCTGTCAAATAATCAAACCGTAGTCCGAATAAGGAGGCTTATGAGGCAAGATCACATGTTTGAAGGAGAATTAATAGTCAGTCATAAATCTCATGGTAAATTCTGTAAGAGACCAGATGCACAATGCAAAATCGGCAAACAAGTTGGTCATGATGTTGTTAATTGCAAAAGAAAATTTCAAAAGGATGGAACAGTTGGGAAAGTCACCACTAACGAAGAAGAAGAATACCACTTTCTGTTGCAAGTTGTTTTTCAACCAAAAAATCTGATTTTTCATGATTGATAGTGGTTGTACAAAACACATGACATATGAAAGAAGTATTCTCAAAGAGTTTGTTCCTATGAAAAATAAGAAAGAATTGGGAATGGTAATTGTATTCCTGCAAAAGAAAAAAGCTCTATTCCAATTAAAACAAATACACGTACAAAAAAATTTAGATGTTCTTTATGTGCTTAATATTTATAGACGTTTAATTAGTGTTTGTCTGTGAATCAGTTAAGGATTTAAATTATTATTTGGAGAAAAATATCGTCGAATATTTTAATCTACTAAGCAATGGATTTTACAAGTTGAAATGAGAGGTAAGAGCTTCTCATTCAATCCAATAGAAGAGGCACACAAGTCTGGCAAGATAAAAGATAAATTAGCGGATTTGCTCACAAGGACGATTTTATATGAGAGTACAATCTATAATTTCTGATCCAAGGAGGAGTGTTGACAATACATCTCAGGATATTGCAGAATAAAATGTTAGCTACTTTTTGGTTTTTTAATTATTTTGTTATATTCCTACGTGACTTGCATTAAGTAGCTAGTTCTTTTATTTGTTATTTGAGTTTGACTTGCATATTTTTCTATTTTTAGTTAGGAATTATATCTATAAGTGTTTGTCTCTGAATTATTAATAACATAATCCCCTTTGACAATTCTGTAGTAGTTTTTACTCAAAGTCTTTCTCTATTGTTTTAATAGTTTCTTTATAAAAAAAAACCACAATTTCCATGGCTTTACATAATCATCTTCCTCAGGATTCTAACTCTTAATTAGTTAATTTCATGCGTCAATTGGTATTAGAGCACTCAATCCTTGAAATAGAAATCTGCACATTCACGAACAATTGAAGAAATAAATGAAGGGTATGTCTAATATCCATGATCACAATGCTCACACAGAAGATGAATTGGGTCAGATCAAGTAAGAAATCAAATATATTGATAAAAGGGACAGAGATAACGAATTTTGAATATAAGATAAGGTTTCATAAAGGTCAACGTGAGAATCAAACCAAAGAAACACCAAATTGTGTTGTTTATCATAGTGGTAACACTTTCATTCGTTATTATAGATTAAAATTTCCTAAATATTGTAACAACCCTAAAAATGGATATACTAAGTTATGTTTAATGTGTCAAGAATGCCTATGATTAGACTAGGGCTCAAACGGATTGATTCGCGTAGAACCAGACCTCGGAACCCTTGCTACAGCCAAACCAACTAACTTGGGGAGTTATTTAATATTGGAAAGGTTGGGTCCAACCATGTATGGATCTCGAATACGAAGATTTACTCCAAGGAGTCTTTACCCGACTTAAAAAAGAGGAAATCTTAGTTTTGGAGGGTCTAGGGGTAAAATGGTCTTTTTTAGGCTAAGGGTATTATCGTAATTACCCTAAATATATAATTAATTAATTAATAAATAAGTTGGAGGGGCAATTTGGGGAGAGAGAGACGAAATTGAGCTCTTGAAGTTATGTCTTGCTTCACCCGTGTTCGAACCTAGGTGGAAGCAAGGAATTAATGTGATTTTTATTTAAGCTATTGAATTAATATAATAAATTAATAATTTTTATTAAATAGCTGATTTAAAATAACATAAAAATCATATTTTTAATAATTAAGTAAACCTTATTTGACTAAGACCTAAACTAGATTCCTAAGCCTAATATAACTCCTACTCTCTCACGTCTATCTCTCAACTCTCACGCTCAATCCCCCTTATTATTTCACACGAAATTTCTCTGGCAAAATAAGGTACAAAAGCAAAAAATAAACCAAGTTCTTCACACTTGAACAAATCACACGAAATCACAAGAAAACAAACATTAATCGGACACTAGGCTAAGGGAGGTTGTCATTCAAGTGGAGTTGATATTGAGGAGGTTTAGACGTGTTCCATGGTGAAGTTTTTGGCAGAAATTCAAGAGTTTAACGTCAAAAATGTATGGGTTTTCTTCTCTCTTTGTCCCTTTCCCAAAGATACCCCTTAAGGTTCATATAATTCATTCGAAAACTAGGATTGTTTCCCCTCTTGCATTCCCCTTTCACTATCTCCCAATGAATCGTAGGTTGGGTATGATTGTTGGTAGATTTAAGTGTATGTTATTTTTCGTGATGAATATGATTATGTTGTGTACTTGAAATCGTATGATAGGCAACCATGTATTGAAAGTTTGTGCAATGGTGTGCATATGTAAAAAAATGTTACTTTGAATGTACTTGAATGAGGCCGAATTAAGGCTTCAACTTTAATATTGTTTTAGTAGTCATTTTTCTTATATAAATATATGTAATCGTGATGTTCATTAAAATGGAAATGGGGATGATTTGAGTGTCAACAATTTGGCTAAACGAATCCATGAAATACCCCCCTAAAAAGTGTTAAACGATCCGTTGAATTGTCCTAAGATTTCAAGTGGAAATATTGATGAAAATAAGTTGACAAAATGATTAAGTTCCAGCCAAAAATATAAGTTTTGTTAGGCTAAAATACAGAGGTGAAATGTGGAAAATTTAATTGATTTTAAAGGGATGAAGCCACAAGGATTTCAACCTGTGACCTCACCCGTATAACACCTTAAATTTGCAAGAAAAAGAAAAGGGGCCAGGGGGATTCGAAATGGGGTATATTGGCTGAGAAAGGAGAATGCAAAAAAAATAAAAAAATGAAAATGGGAGCCGTGGAAATCAAACCTACGACCTCCAGGAAGCGAATGAAGTTAAAGAAGAAAATTAAAAAAAGAAAATGTGAGGCGTGGAAATCGAAACCACGACCTCAAGGCTGGAAAAGAGAAGGCCGAAATAAATAAAAAATTAAAGTAAGGCTATGGAGGCTCGATCCCACAACCTCACTGCCAAACGCCTAGCTAAGTCAATTTTAAATAAAAAAAAATAATGAGGATGTGGGAGTTCGAACCCACAACCTCACAGCCCCTAGCGAAATTAAAGAATAAATAAGAAGAGGTTGTGGGGGCTTGATCCCACAACCTCATGGTCTAAGAAAATTGGACAACCCAATTTTAAATGAAAAATAAAAGGAGTTGTGGGGATTCGATACCACAACTCTTCGGCCAAATAATAGGAGAATCCCATGAGAAAAATAACGATAGAATGTTGATGTTGGGGATCGATCTAGGGTCCCAATGTCATGAAGACTAAAAAGAGAGTCAAGGAAAAATGTAAGTATTGTCCAAGGGTTTCAAACTTTGGTTCCCTTGCCCAAATTTCTGTATTGATACATAAATCATACGTTAATTAAATGTTCAAGAATAATGCCAGCTACTTAGATCGAAATCGAGATCTTTGCATATATACAAGATACATAAGTCTTGTACTACATAATTTTAGGAATATATGAATCACTTGAACGAACGATGAATGAAGCCTCATGGCTTGTATTTATAGATCCATAAGTCTAGCATACGTTTAAAATAAGTGAACCTAAGATGTATATAATGAAATGATTTAACCCTACAAGGGTTAAGTAAGAGGGTAAAACACACTAAATGGCCAAGCACATTGTCACATAATGAAATGAACAATGAAATGTTGAAATGAACAATGAAATGATGAAATGAACAATGAAATGATGAAATGAACAAACAAATGATGAAATGAACAATGAAATGATGAAACCCTTGAATGGTTAAGTAAGAGTGTGAAACACACTAAATGGCCAAGTGCATTGGCAATGAACATTCACGTAAAATGGGGTGAGTAATTATGAAGAGCAAATGTGATAATGTTAATGAATGTGGTGACAACTTAATATGAGGCTAATGTAAAATATGAGAGCAATCTCAAATCAGCCTAAGTAAATTTTACCAAAAATGTTCTCACCTATGAGAGTATAATGTTAATGAAGAGACCAGCCTCTATGAACACTCTAATGAAAGTATTGAGATTAACACACTAAATAATAATGATGAGATGAGAAATCATTTATTGAGCTATGAAGTCCTCGTACTAGAAGCCAACTTCCATAACGTATGAGTTGAATGTAATGGAACTTTATACTGAGCACTGATAGACTAGATATGAGTGGTGATGCCTTATTTCGGGAAGGGAGAAGATCACGTAACTCTCATGAGATGAGACTGTCCGCCATGCCGGGTTTGGGTCTCCTTATATCTCTTAGTCTTCGAACCTATACTGCCAATATAGGGATCTGGCGGGGTTCAATTCCCATGTATGCTAGTATTTTTTGGGTCACTTTTGCCGGTGATTCCACCTATTTTCGGTGTGTCAAAGACACTGGATTTCTTGATTCTCACATGATCTATGTCGGTCAAAGCTAAAGTTTCCAATTAATGAATGAGGCTAGCCTCAAATGATGCACATAATGAAATGAACAATACCAAAGGTGTAAGGATAGGATAATCAAGAGGTGAGCTATACTTAAGTAATGACGCTAGGTTATTATTGGTCATTGCACGTTAAACTCTATGAGAGTCTTAAACTACGTCGTAGGTATGACCGGTGATTGCACTAGTATGTGAAAGAATGAAAAATGAAGTACATACGAATGAATGAAGCATACTCTGTGTTTGCTAAAGAAGTTCTCCCTAGTTGAGGACCCACATGTTGTGCCCTTATTTAGGGAAGTTCTAACGTCAAGTCCATTATCCCAAGGTCTCATGGCATATGAAAGAGTGATATGAACTACGTTATATGATATGTGAAATATGTTATGTGCTGTTCGCAAAATGATAAGTTTGATGATGCATGTTAGACTCATGACATGACTTTCCAAATCCAAATTTGGTAGGTCCATTGACTTTCGTAATCCAAATTTTGAAAGTCCACTGACTTGACTTTTCATAAATCATGTTGTTAGGAAAGAGCTATTCTTTCACATGCATGTCCTTGGTGTGTGCTTGCATATAACCATACTTAGTACAACTGTGTACTAGTTCCATACAATTATCAATTTTAGGTGCACGCATAGGTGGACGCTAGAGCTACAGGTTGACGCTGAAACTATCCGGACGTGGAGCATTCATCCGGACTTGGTAGGCCCTCATGTTTTCGAGGATGATTGCCAATTATATTCTAGCTATAATAGGGTTGAGCTTGTGGAGTATGTTCCACTAGCGTTTCTTTCCGCTTTTGTTCAGACATTATATTGGTGTCGTTTTGGCAAGTATACATTTAATTCTATATTAAACTATTTCTTTCATTTGATGATCTTAATGTTAGATGATTGATGGTGAAAAATTATGAATCTAATAGAATGTTTAGAATGTATGTTAAGAAACAAAAAATTTCAAATTTTGTGCTAAAATTAACCTAGACGAAGAAAGAATGACGTAAGTAGGCTTGTCTGCGACCTCTGAGAGGTCAACGACGCCGGTCTCGTCTGGGGTCTAGACTCCGGTCGTGACAAATATTTTTGAAGAGAGTTCTGAACATTGTTATATAAAGTTGATCAGTGAAACTCTATGAATGAAGTTCCCATTCATCCAAGGGTGAAGATAGTTTCTAAACACAGAGAAGGATAAGCTATAGATTGGAATAGATCCTTTTTGAAATCTACGGTGTTCTGTTTGGATCCTACATGGTTTGAGCATCCAGTAGCACTTGTCTGTAACATTTGGTGATGGTTATGTGTATTTTATTAAAGCTTTAAAAAATCTATCACAAATATGAAGTTTTAGGGAGTATTAGACCGAGTTTTAAAAATTGCCTGAAATGATAATGCCATCATGTAATACCTATGGGCTCTATTATTAGTTTTTTGATGATTTGATTAACCCAGGGACCGTATCCCTTGTGCAAATGTACACACAACTTCCAGGTTTGAAAAAGTATTGTTGATTGGTGTGCAGTCTCCAAAGGTAGAGGAAATGGAAGAAATCTCGGTCATTGGCATGGACTAGAAGGTTGTGACTATTCTCCATAATATTATGACGAATAGTCATAAACTTGTTTTTGCAATTTGAAAATTCTCAAGAACTTTTGAAATTAATAACACTCAAGTGAAGAATCATCCTCAATCTTAGTTGAAGTCTAAGTTGACTAGTGGTGATAGCTTAGTGGGAAGTGTGACATCTACTTAGGATCTTCATGGAATAGAGTTATTACTTGGTTCTGAGATTAATAATGTCTTCTCAGGTTGGATGTAACTCTAATTCACCTAAACTACGTGTGTTGTGTTCTTGTCATTATTTACCCTTTGTTATTGCTCTTGTTGAGTCAAGGGACCTGGTCTGTTGACTAATAGTGATCGCACTCATTCTATCAAGCTCTCAAACTAAAACAAAATAAACCTATAAAAATTTAGTCCCCAATAACTTTGTTACAAGAAGAAATGTTTGAGGCTAAGGCACACTTTTGGTGCCTTAAACCTAATTCAAAGTCTCGAATTCTTTTACTACCTACCCCTACTTATAGTTGACCTCTAATGTATCATAAACCTATTTTCGAAAACAACACATTCAATAAATATTTTTGAACCAAACAACAATATAGAGACCTAGTAGATTCAATAATACTACAATGCCAAGAGACTTTCCTTCATATCAGCAAAGGAGAACGCGATATTGATTCAGTCGGAGGTATACTTCTTTTCTGATCAAATCAACCCACTACTCAACAGCACCAATAGAGATGAATGAGAGGAATTCAAAGGGGATTTTCTTTTGTGATGAGAATTATGTAAGGAACATAATTGCCACGAAATAACTTAATTTGGTTGAGGTGTTGGAAGAAAATTCAATAGATCTCAATAAAGAAGTATAGTTACATGAAGAGTCTAGTGTAGTCTATAAATTCATAGTTATCTCACTACAAGCATTTACTACTGTGATAGGGCATCAGACCTTAAGGCTTATAACGTATCATGAGAAGAGACCCTTACATGTTTTGATTGACAAAAGGATCACACATCATTTCATCAAATAATAAGTATCTAACAACTTAAGATGTAAATCTTTTACGATCATTGAATTGTCTATAAGTGTGATCTATTGAAGAAGGGTACAAACTAGTTCAATATTCAAGAATTTACTATGGTAATTACAGAGAAAATTTTTGCTTCAGATTACCTACTTATGCCTCTACGAAATGTAGAGATTGTATTGTGAATGCAATGATTCAGTACTTTCAGAGGAATCTTATTTATTTTAAAAACAATTTTGTTGAATTTGTGTACCAAGTGCAGAAACATGTCCTAAAAAGTGTTGGAAATCAACTTGAGGTGTGTAATTCCAGTAAAAGATATTATAAGGGTTCAGATGCTCAATTCTTCCTGATGATTAATGCAAGAGAAATCAGCACAAGGACAATCAAATGTTATACAAGTTACTAAAGGTACTGAGATTGTGTTAGGAATTTTCTTTTTCAACTACAGTTAATTTTACTTTTACTACTTTATATTAGATAAGACTTAGTCAATCATTTGTTAGACATCTATTCCTATTATTTAAGAGTAAGTTAGTGAGTTAGGAATCCTCAAGTCATGGGTTTATTGTACTAAGATTTTGTTAGGAATTGGCTTTTTCAACTGTAGTTAATTGAATTTATTGCTTTATATTAAATAAGACTTAGTCAATTAGTTGTTAGATATCTATACCTATTATTTAGGAGTAAGTTAGTAAGCTAGAAATCTGCTAGTCGTGGGTTGACTGCTTCCTATTTTTCATTTTCAGTTTTAGAAACATAATACAAAGACATCAATAAAAATGTGGTTCTGCGGATATTCTTCTTGACATCTCCACTTTTATTACGAATTTTACCAAAAAATTGTCTCAAAGCTTTTTTATATTGCGAGATATGTGGGTATTTATGTGAGTGACTAATTCAAGTAACTCAAGCACCACGACCAGAAAAAAAAATTAATCATGGAAGAAAGCTCATGTTTCTCGGCAACGAAACATCCTGCCTTCAATGGTGAAAACTTTCAAATGCGGGAAGTTAGGATGAAGTTTATCTCAAAGATTTAGATAATTGGGAGGCAATCGAGGAATGCTATGAGGTTCTTCAGCTCCCCGAAAACAAAATAATAGCTCAACTCAAAAATAACAAGTACAAGAAAATTGGTTTCTTCAACAATTTTCACTCGTATGATGTTCCAAAATTAAGCAAAGGCCATCTAGGATTAAACAACGTAAAATATGAAGGAGATGATCATATCAAAGGTATGCAAGTGTTGAATCTCATTAGAGAGTTTGAGTTAAAGAAGATGAAAGAATCGACAACAATCAATGGATAAACTGACGTGCTTATGAGCATAACAAATAGAGTAAGGTTACGTGGTTCTGGGTTTAAACACACAGATAATGTTGAAAATATTCTGGATGTTGTACCTGAAAGATTTGAAGCCACTATTACCACATTAGAGAACATCATTGATCTATCAAAAATCACTTTGGAGAAATTATTGAATTCCTTGGAGGATCAAGAACAAAGAAGCGTTATGAAAGAAGATGAAATTAGAGAGGAAGAATTGGCAGCAAAACATGAAGATAGTAAAGATAAATGAAACACAATTACAGAATCAACAAAAAAATGGAGAAGGTGCACCTTGCTATAACAACAAAAGAAGAGCAGGTAGCTTCAAAGGAAACTATCCTCCTGGTGAGCATTGTAGAAAGAATGGGCACGCGTTGTATAAGTGTTGCAAAAGGATGGATGCTAAATTCAGTAAGTGCAACAAACTCAGGCATAATTCAATTATCTGTAAGAACAAATGGCAGTAGCAAGACACAAATGTCTAGGTTTTTAATGAACAAGAAAAGGATTTACTCTTTGTGGCATCCTGTTTTACAATCAATGTTTCAACTAGGCTTGGCTAATTAATAGCGGTTGCACAAACCATATGACTTATGACAAAGGGTTTTTTAATGACTAGAAACCTACTGGAGTTTCAAAAGTAAGAATAGGTCGTGGTTGTTATATTCCAGCAAAGAGAATGCAAACTATTACAATTGAAACACAATCAGGTACTAAAGAAAATGATGATGTTCTTACATACCATATTTAGATCAAAACTTATTAAGTATGGTCAATTGTAAGAAAAAGGTTTCGATTTGTATTTCGAAGATAAAGATTGCTTGATCATGGAAGCATCAGGACATGACTTTTTTGAAGTCTAAAGGAGAGGCAAAAGTTTCTCATTAAATATATTGGAGGAAGAAGAAGGGGTGTACTTAGCAAGAGAAAATGCTTACGAGTTATTGATGATCTAACCCGAATGTTCTGGATTTATTTTTTATAGTACAAATCGGAGGTCAAGAGATTTTTTGGAAGCTGAAAGAGAAATTGGAAAATAAATGTTTCTGAAAAATTCAGATTTTACGTTTGACAATGGCAAGGAGTACACTTCTCATCGGTTTGGTCAATTTTGTGAAGAAGAATGGATTGAATGTCAACTTACTACTCCTTATACTCCATAAAAAATAGTGTTAGTGACAGAAGAAACACAATTATCATGGATATGGCAAGATCTATGTTGCACGAAAATAATTTTCCAAAGATGTTTTGGCCAGAGGCAGCAAATACAGTTGTGTTCCTACAGTATCTAATTCCCTGAAAAGTTGTGAAAGATCAAACTCCTTTACAATAATGATGTGGATACAAACATCCTCTGCATTTTCATAAAGTGTTTGGTTGTCTTTGTTTTACCTATGTACCTCAGGTCAAACTGGATAAAATAGATAAAAAGGTTGCCCCGAGAATTTTTATTGGTTACAGTAGTATTTCAAAAGAGTACATAATCTTTCTACCTGAAGGTGAGAATATTGTTATTAGCAGAAGGTCCACATGATGAAGAATGAAGAATGGAATCAGAATGATTCAAGGAATTCCATCTAGAAGACAAGCTCGTGGTCAAATGAAAGGGACGATAATCCACTAGTTAGGGAAACTCGTTTTCTCTATATATATATGAGAGATGTAATGTTGTGATTAGTGAATCTGCTAACCCGTAAGAGGCTCTCAAAGACCCAAAGTGGAGAAATCCAATGCATAAGTAGTTGTTTATGATCCAAAAAAAAATGATATGTGGCAGTTTGTTTCAAACCTCAAGGCAGAAAAATAATTTGAGTATAGTAGATGGTCATAACTGAGTTAAATGTTTATGATTCAATCAACAAGCATAAATCAAGACTTTTAGTTAATGTTTATGCACATATTCTTTTTGTAGATTATTCTAACACTTTTACTCAAGAATCTAGGCTTGACATGATAATATTGCTTATAATTGTTTTTGCACAACGTGCTTGGAAAGTGCATGAAATTGATGCCAAATTAGCATTCTTAATAACATTATTGAAGAAGAAATTTATGTTGAACAACATGAACGGTTTGTTATATATGGAAAGGAAAGTAAATTCTATTGAATACATAGAGCTATTTATGTCTTAAAACACTCACAAGAACTTCGTATAGTTTAATAGATGATTATTTCCTAAGTATTGATTTTGAAATGAGCCTTTCAAAATTCACATTGTATTGTAAACATAATACCTGTAAGATACTTGTTGTTTTTGTTTATGTGGATGACATTTTGAATACAAGGAGCAGAAAAGCAAATTGATGACTTCAAGCAAGATATGAAGAAAACTTTCTAAATGTCTGATCTTGGTCTCATAACAGATTTCCTTGTAATGGAAATTACACAAGGAAAAAATGAAATTTTTCGTTTGCCAGAAAAATTACACAAACTAAATTCTCAAGAAACTCAAAATGGAAAATTGCTAAGAGATTAGTACTCCCATGAACAAAAAGAAGAAGCTAGGTAAATCATGGAGCCGAAAAGGTCAATGAGACATACTTCAGAAGTTTCATTGGATGTTCAACTTATCTTTCAGTTACAAGACCCGATTATGTTGTAAGTGTTTTATCAAGTTTCATGCATTGTCCTAGTGAAGTGCCTTTGCAGGCGACATAAAGAGTTGTGTGATACATCAAAGGAAACATCACCTATGGAGTCAAGTTTCAGAAGAGTCAACCTATGAAGCTTTTTGGGTAGTCCAACATTAATGTGGGCGATTCCGAGGATGATGCAAAGAGTACTTCAGGGTACTGTTTTACTCTAGGTTTACGAAATTTCTCATTGAGTTGTTCGGAAAAGGATATTGTAGCTCAATTTACTATCGAAGCTGAGTTTGGGACAGCTGCAGGTGCAATAAATTAAACATTATGGCTGATGAAAATTCTTATTGAATTTCATATAGAACCGACTGAAAGCATCAAAGTGTTCGTGGACAATGAAGCAACAACAACTATATGCCACAATCTTGTGTTTCATGGAAGAACTAAGAACATCAAAATCAAGTTCTTTTTTATGAGAGAAGTGCAAAAATATGGAGATATAACTCTCGTTTATTGCAAGATGGAAGAACTATTGGCTGATATATTCACTAAGTCTTTACTAGTCAACAAGTTGCAGCTTCTCAAACATAGAAGATTGAATAACAAGACGCAATCTAAATATCTAGAAATGAAAATTAAAAAATTACATGAAATATATACTAAAGATTATTTAAGAATCTCAACCAAGAAGTTATATGGAAGCCTACCTCAAAGCCGATCATAAGTGCTCCAAATCAACCACAAACGAGCTATCCATTATTCAAAATCCATTAAACCCTGCAACACCATAAATTATAAATCACAATTTCATTATGGATGTTTAGTTAGAAAAATCAAAATAATAAGAAATGGACCCAGAATTTAGTCCAAATGGGAATATAGGGCCCATATTGGAAATCCCTAAATTGACTCTACCAAAAGGATTTTAATGCCTTACTAGTCTTTTGCACCGAACGGGGCTAAATTTCGATTGTGGAACAACCCGAACAACTACATGTAACCAAATTACAAATTGAAGAAAACAAACGAGAGCGAAGCCCCTTTAGTCGAAACATACCCTAAGCAAAGAGCCTNTGAAAATTCTTATTGAATTTCATATAGAACCGACTGAAAGCATCAAAGTGTTCGTGGACAATGAAGCAACAACAACTATATGCCACAATCTTGTGTTTCATGGAAGAACTAAGAACATCAAAATCAAGTTCTTTTTTATGAGAGAAGTGCAAAAATATGGAGATATAACTCTCGTTTATTGCAAGATGGAAGAACTATTGGCTGATATATTCACTAAGTCTTTACTAGTCAACAAGTTGCAGCTTCTCAAACATAGAAGATTGAATAACAAGACGCAATCTAAATATCTAGAAATGAAAATTAAAAAATTACATGAAATATATACTAAAGATTATTTAAGAATCTCAACCAAGAAGTTATATGGAAGCCTACCTCAAAGCCGATCATAAGTGCTCCAAATCAACCACAAACGAGCTATCCATTATTCAAAATCCATTAAACCCTGCAACACCATAAATTATAAATCACAATTTCATTATGGATGTTTAGTTAGAAAAATCAAAATAATAAGAAATGGACCCAGAATTTAGTCCAAATGGGAATATAGGGCCCATATTGGAAATCCCTAAATTGACTCTACCAAAAGGATTTTAATGCCTTACTAGTCTTTTGCACCGAACGGGGCTAAATTTCGATTGTGGAACAACCCGAACAACTACATGTAACCAAATTACAAATTGAAGAAAACAAACGAGAGCGAAGCCCCTTTAGTCGAAACATACCCTAAGCAAAGAGCCTCCAACATTTCCTAAAACACCAACTTTTATCCACAATCCACTTAGACCCCAACACTTCGAATCGCCTCAATCAAATCTCGCCAAGCTCAAGAAATCACATTTTAAAGTTTTGGACTAAAACTAAAGTTTCAGTTTATTAATAGTAGAGGTTCTAGTTGCTAAATGTGATTCCTGGTAGATAAAAGCCTAAAATCCGGATGCTAAACGCCTACAGCAGATATCAACCTATGGCAAACAATTTTGGCGAACTGTATGAGAAATCAAAAAAAAGAATTACAAATTATAAACCCTTTTTCAGTAATTTGACAACTTACTCTATATGGAAGATGATGAAACAAGGGAGTTGATTCAATTGATCCCTAAAATTCATGCAGTCAGGCGAAGGAATTTATCTCTTAGAAAAAAGAAGGGGAGAAGTCCAGGGAATTTAGCCGTCAAGTTCTGAAATTTTGTTAGACTTTTTTTTTAATTAATCCATAATTGTCGATAAAACCTAAGGATATTGTGTCTAATATTGTCTTTTTACATATTTTAACTATATTTCTCTTTTTATTCCTTTTTTGTCATTTAAAAATTGTGAAAGATAGTATAACTTAATAAATACAACAAATTTTAGATAATATGTAGCAACTATACAAAACAAAAGGCAATGGGAAAACTAAATATCCAAATATACAAAATATAAAATGTAGAACAAATTTATATGAGCTCATTAGAATAATTCATTTGATGTTAAAATTGACAAATACTCCATCCATCCTAATTTATTTTGTACTTCTAATTTTTCGAGAGTGAAACAATAAAAGTTTCACCAGATATTTGTGCATAGCATCTTTATAATTTTTTTAATAAAATTTAGATATATATATATATATATATATATATATATATATAAACTACGTAAGAAATATTATAATTAAGAATCATTAACAATTAAAAATATTTAAAATGATACAGGGAAAATTCACGAGCAAACATAGGCATGTTTGAATCTGGAAATGTGAAAGGTGTCATATAAATTGGGATGGCGAGAGTATATTTTATTAGATAACAATTTTAAACATAATGTAATATTTCTAATGTTATTTATTTAAATTCGGAACTTCCAATACTACTAAAATATAAGACATTCATGTGCATCTATTATTGTAAAATATAATTATTATTCCTTTCATATCTGCATAATTAAATTTGTAGGTCGTACAAAACGATATTACTAAGCCCTCATTTATTTACACTTAATGAAAATTTTAATTTATAATTATTCATATTTTAATCATCAAGGGTGTGTTTGATTTGAAGTAAAGCATTTCGAGAGAGATTTTTTCCAATTTTCTCATGTTTAGTTGGCATAAATAATTAAAAAATTTTTCCAAATCAACTCATTTTCCTAAATATAAAGGAAAATGACTTACCTCAAGAAAAATAGGGAAAACACTTTCCCATAACATTATTTCAATCACACACATCAACTTTCACTCCTAACTAAAGTTTCATGTATAGATATCCGATACTAATTAAAAATTTTACTCCTTTTTCTAAATTCGGGACTAGAGTCTTGACCTTGAATCGACAACTCTCATATTCCAATTTAGATCTTGGTAAAATCCTTATTTAGTATCGTGTTCTAGTAAAGTATTCATGGTTGAAACCTTTGTAAAGTGTCAGGGTGGTGTCCTAGTTTGCTGTCAGGGTCGGGTTATACGTGGAGAGTACAGGTCTTGTCCTTATTATCATATTTCGGTCCCCAATTAATTATCGGGGTCAAGTATTGAGGTCAAATTTCAATTTAGAAATGGATTCCTAGATGAGGTGTTAGGCATGGGTAAGGGATTAGATCTTGGTGTTTGATATTTGTTAAGAAGTTTGTTCTTCTGTTGGTGATTCAGGTGAGATCTCAATATAGAACTCAGTTATCAAGCCCAGATCCTAGGTCAGTCATCTGGTTCGGGTATCGAGTTTAATCATGATTCACAGGATTGATCTCGAGTAGGAATTCAGGATCAAGCTGCGTTTGAATGTTGGTTCCGATGTCAAGATTTAGTAATCGTGAGGGTGCACTCAAGGTCGTGGTGTGGGCCTCACGATAGATGTTGATATTGGGCCCTAGTTCAAAAGTTTGGTCCTGCATTGGGTATCGCGCTTAGGTCCTAGTTTGGAAGTTAAGCGCTGATTAAGATGTTGGGGTTTTGTTTGGGGGGTCATGTCCCACTTAAGAGATTTTATATTTTTGTTACAAGTAGAGTTTGGGTTAGATCCCAATCAACCATCAAGATTATGTATAGATTTAAGTGTCAGGGTCGGGGTTTGGGTTGGGGTCTGATGTTGGGATTTTCACTAAAATCATAATTTGAGTCATGGTTTAGGATTAAAGTTCACGTCCAGGATTGGGAGTTGGGGTCAGTTTTAGGGACGAATATTAGGTCTGATGTTGGAACAAGACTACGTTCAAAAGTTGAGTCTCGATTTAGCTGTTGGGATTAGATTTTTGATTGGTCATTGGGGTTGTATTTTGGGTCAAATGTCAGGTCATAAGTATAATTTTAGGGTCGGGTCCATTTTTGTATGTCAGTGCCATGGAAAAAGTTAGGATCCTCTCTCGATATAGAAGTCAGCTCCTAGATATAGAGTAAAGAGTAGATCCGTGTTTAGTAGTTTTGTAGTTCAAGTGTTGGGGTTTAAGTGATGTACTAGTTCGACTTTTGCTTCGGAGCATGAGTCGGGGTCAAGGAAATGGTTGGATCTAGGGTCGGATCCAGATGGATCATTAGGGTGGCATACCAGTTTGGGTGTGGGTCAAACTCTGTTCCAAATTTAACTATCGGGTCTAAACTTGAAAGTCGATGTTATGTTCCAGGTCAGATGTCGGGGTCAGATCTTGAATTGTTCATTAGGGTCACATTCAATATGGGTATCAGGTCCGTGTCCCAAATTTGTTATCGTGGTTGGTTCTCAGTCTGGAAATATATTTCTGAAAGGTATTTTGTACATTCTAGCCAAATATAAAAATATATTATGGACAATATTTTTCATTCACCCACCAAATATTAGATGCTAATATTTTATCACTCAACAACACAACATGAGAAAATAAGGTAAAACCTACCTATTTTCCAATGAAAACATATTCTAAAAAACATTCTTCTTCATACCAAATACACCCACATCTAGGCTTTTTTATGTTACAATTACTTAATTATCCTGAATCTGCATGAATGAATAATATGTGAATAAAGTCCTATTCTTTGCACAGACTATCCATTTTTTGCGGTATTCAATTTTATCTCATAAATCAATGGTATTTTATTTCTGTCACTATTGCTCATTTTAAAGAATACTTTTTTGTCGAAACAACCCTTACTTGTGACTTAATTTTAATGGGAAATCCTTTTAGATAAGTTTTACAACTGCAATTTACAGGAACACATCAAGAGAACTAGCTAAGCATCAACACCTTTTAAAACTGAGCCTTCATAAAAACTTCTCAAGTCATAAAAGTAACATATTTCTAAGAGACTCACCATTATTCATTTAAGGGAGACTCAATTTCTCATTGATGGCTTAAAACGCCTTACACTATAAGTGACATCCACCATGCTCCTTACCCCTTCTCATGAAGTTAAATGAACAATTAACTTATCAAGATTCACAATAAACATGAGAAAACCTGAATTTGAGAAAAATTCTTTTTTCATGAAATTTAGAACCTTCAAAAAAAATTTAAGATCGTGTTAATTAAGACATGTATAACATATGGAGAACATGCAACTTATACTTATATGCAAGACTCCTATAATGAACAAGCTACTAGGAACTCTTTAGTTTTAAACTAAAGTAAGAACAGAAGGAATGATAAGGATATCTACCACCTTACAACTCACATCATCATCCCCCGCTTAGTGTAAACCCTATCAAGAGAAAATTATCTCAACCTTCAAGAGGAACCATCTATGCATCATCATTCCTCTAAGTCTAACACCTAAAGGAGACTTATTAAATTTAAGCTAGCTCATGCTACCTAACCACATAAGTCCTTAACTACACCATGAATACCAAGGATCATGAAAACCTTAAGGGAAACAATATAGGAAAATTGTCCATAAAGGCCACTTTCTTTTCTTTCATTACTAGGGCAAGGTAACTCCTAGGTCATTCCAACCCACATCATCACCTTACAAGGTAAACACACTACCTTCACTTCTAGAATCAAGCCTACACAAAAGAGGCCAATCCATACAAGGCAACTCATAAAGCATTACACATAAAATAACAACATTGAACCATTACACCTATATAAAGGCAACATGCATCTTTAGCTATTTACCACACTTCTTCAAAGCATTTCAAGTCTAAACCATAACATTAGACGATCTTCATACAGAATCATAAGGATTCTTATCATACAAAAAATGTCACGACCCCAAAGTACCCCCTAGAAATTAGAGAGAACCCTCGTTTCGTGACAAGGCGTACATGACCCTTTGGGGTTTTGTACAAGCCTTTTAACTATTGTTTATTACATAAGACATGAAAAGTAGTGTGGAATTAAAACTTTTCACGAAAAATTTAAATAAAAAGGAAATCTTTTATAAATACTTAAGAAATCTCATCGTCACAATAGAAACTTAAAGACACGACATAATTAACTTAGAACACGACCCTTTACATTTGAAAGAAATACAAAATAATTCTTCAACTATGAAATTAAGAAACGAACTATGCCCTCGAATATGTGAGGACATTGTTTTTCTTGAGAGGAACTTTCTCAAGCTTCATCTTCTAGAGTTCAACCTTCAAAATGCTCCCCACCTATACTTATAGTATAGAAAAGTATAGGGTTAGTACAATTAATGTAATGAGTATGGCATATTCAAAAACATGTTAAAAGGGACATTTTAGTAAAATAATATTTCATGCTACTTAATTATAATATTCATGAATTTAGAAACAAAGTAACATAATAAGCATAATTTTACACTTAGAGAAAGATTCACATAATTTTTCAACCAAAAGACATTTTACAGTGAACTTCCAAAACTTCACAGAAAGCTTGAATGAACATTAAAGTGAACGGTTTGAACACTTATAGTGAAAGCCTTACAATGAATGGCACGATCCAATTCATATGAACCCGTTTTACTTTGAAGCTTCCCTAACCCAAGGCTATCCTAAGATTCCCTAAGGTGAGCCAAGAAAGGATCATCCATACACCCCTTTCAAGGCACACCAAAGCGACACTTAAGACCACCCAATCTTAGGCTTACCTCATTGGAAATTAAAACCACGCCCTTGGCTAACATATGCAACACACTCATGGAAATATAGGTCACACTAAGTGCAATGTGAGAGTAGCATGTCATACAACCGCTCCAACTTTGTGATCCTATTGGATCCCACTTACTCAAAAACTTAAAAACAATCATCCATAACATCACACCATAACAGTCATTCACACAGATTTCATGAAAGTACTCTTCTATTATAGTAGCTATAGGTCACACTAAGTGCAATGTGAGAATAGCATCCCATACTACTACTCCCACTTAGTTCTCCGAATGGTTACAATTTGGATTCAGCACTTCACGACATTCATTCACAACATCACTAATGTACATGCTAACTTTGTTCAATCAATTCTTTTGTGGGAGTTAGCTTAATCGACGAAGACCATGAGAGCTAGAAATGAAATCCCGATATTAACCCCAATCAGATGAAGGATCCTTACTTGCCTAGAGTAAGGTCATGCTTTGTAGCTTTTACATGGCTTTTCCAATAGCTACACCTATGCGGGCACATAGTTAAGGGAGAAGGAGCTTGCTACTAAGTAACTAATTTTCTACTAACGAGGAGTACTCATCTCAAGAGGTACATTGGAAATACAACATCTCAACTCACAAAGTGTAATCCACCTCTCCTTCATATCCTCTCGGTGCTAGGCATAACTCCACACGGATTCTTAACATTATTAACTATAGGTCAAGGATAACTAGTGAATACCACATCTCAACTCATGGAGGGCATTCATCCTCAAACCTATCTTAGATAGCTCATAAGGAATAGTGAGGCTGCTACTAGACACTTTATCTCAACTCACGAACAGCGTCCACCCCAAGATTCCCCTTTTTCTCAACTTAGCATGATACATTCTTTTAAATGTGAGTGTGTATACATGTGAGCATACCTTACACATAAAAATAATTTCATTTACATTTAATTCTATATATGCTTAGACCTTCTTTCATCACATCGCACACTTTAACATTCTTTACACAATCATTTAAGGCATCTTAAACATAATCCTTAACATACTTCTCATAAGACACTTAACAAGAATACTTTATTTAACCATAATCCCTAGCCTATTTCCCATAATAGCTTCATAAGGCACATTTAGAAAGAATAGCATCATTATCATCTTACTTCACATAACAAGCCTTCATGTACTCATTCATAATAAACTAGTAACTTCACATTCATATAATTCAGGTAAATACCGCCACCAAGAAGGTGAACCGTACCACTCAAGAGCATTTCTAAATTTAAAGATAAACAACATAACCAACTTACCCTTTAATCTAATATTTCATCACATATAACATTTTATTAACATGTCATCATAATATATCCCTTAGGGCAGTAGATAAACAACAATTATAACACAAGAAAAACCAAAGCTCATTCTATACACAAACATTCTCATTATACCATTTTTTTAGCCAACATTTGAAGAGAATCATTATCATGATTTCATTGTAGTTTAAACCTTAAAATAATTAATTAACATTATAAACATCATTATTTAGTCATTCAAAACGTTTTCATGCATGACCCATTAGAGTTGCAGATAGAAGAAACTAGGGTTGAGAACCCACTTTGAAATTCATTAGAAGGGACTCCTTGAATGGAAGAGAGTTAAAGAATGGATACCGTACCTCACATTGAAGAAATAAAAATGATTTTTGATAAAGAAACGACCACCAACAGCGCTCATAGAATTTTATGACTTCTAGCTTCCATGGTGATTGAGAGAGTCTTCATAGAGAGAGAGGGGTTTCGGATTTTAGGAAGAGGAGTCTAAAATGAGGTCTTAGGGTTTAGAACACTTTCATATACCTAATAAACACTAAAACTAACGTCCTAGGTAAATAAAAGACTAAGGGTGAACATACCAAACAGCCCAAGTCAAGGCAGCCACTTAACAATTTTGGACCCCCCACAGACGAGACCAAACCAACGGACCGTCTGTGCATCAACGGACCGTTGGTGTGGTCTCGTGGGTTGAAACTTATATCCAAATGGATCCTTGACATCTTAACTTGCAGGGACACTCGACACCCTAGGTCGACGGACCGTTATTGGACCAACGGACCGTCCTCAGGGCCGTCGTTTGGTCACTTCTTTGGCAGCTTGTTGCCAAGTCTTGGGCCCTTCATCTAGGGCCCCTTGTGGGTCCTATGTGGGGTCGTGTCCGGACGTTAAACCCCTAAAATAAGTTTTCTAGGTCTTAGAAACATCTCATGCAAGTTTCAAGAAAAACTAACACATAAAACTCACTCAAACACCTCAAGACACACAAGCTCTATCTAAGGCACACCTTCTGAACGTCATGAACGTTCTTGGACATTTGACCTCCAAACTTTACACACTGCCTAAGAACACTAAATTAACTCATTTTAACTTCAAATTAAATCAAGAAACACTCATTAGGCTCTAGTTCACCTTTGTTCATTTTGGGGCTTTACAAAAAAGGAACTCAATTCCACCAAAACAACATTTAACAAGCTATAACCATATCATGACTTAAATCTTCAAATAATATGTCATTCCACATAAATCACATATATATGCATAAATGGCATCACATCAACATATAATCCAAATTCACCTTTATGCATACTCATCAAGCCGTAAACAAAAGATAAGTCTCAAAACTCACCTTTTCTCCCTCAAGCATCGAGATACCATCTCATCCAAGAAATCACATCTAAAATACCACCGGACAAGAAAACATAAGAGAGAGATCATATAGAGTTAAGTTGTATGGCACGACACATGAACAGTGAAGTAGGGAAACTCTATCATCGTGTAGTCTCTTTCTCTTAGATGTGTCGCGACTCATTGCCGATGAACAAGACTCTACTCGACATTGCAATATGAGACTTTTGAACCCTTAAACTACTTTTATAACCTGGTGCTCTAATACCACGTTTGTCACGATTGGGGATCACCTCCTAGAAGTAACATGGCATACTTGACCTCTCGGAGGTCTTGTACAAGCCCATAGGCATCATTCACCGCATTGTCATAGGAAATTAGCGGACAATTCAAAAGTTTTCATAGCATATGGTATGCTAGAATCATTACTTCATATGAATAAAATATAAGTCATAATACATAGTTAGACTCTAAGTCACTTTTGCCATCGTAGACTCAACATCATCAGAATAGAATAAGGACACGACCCTTATCAATATATAAAAATAATTAAGCTATTACATAAGTTTGAACATGAAAAGGACATAGGAAATCCTTGAATCATAAGGATCCCTTTCTTGAGCTTGGGAAACACATATCAAGCCCTTTACTTTAGAGACATCCTTTAAGCATCCATAACCTACACTTTGTGTAGAAAGGTGAAGAAGAATTGTGTTAGTACAAGAATGCACTAAGTACGACAACCATGCAAAAACATGCATTTAAAGGGGACATTTTACTTTGAAATCATGCAACATGCCTTTTGGAAGAAACTTCACAAGCATTGGCACAATTACACAATAAACTTCACATACTTCATATAGACATATACAATGGTAATAACATCATATAAATTCATACATTGCATTTAATACACATCAATCATTTCATACACAGTAATGTTCTTTTACTATACCATTAGTCCTTACCCCCAAGTAACCCATAAGTAATACTTGGTGCAATGCATGAATAGTATCCCATTTCACTACCCACATTCAACATCACCTTAAGGTCACCAAGGTGAACACTCGTACAACCATCCTTCACTTAAGCACATACTTTCACATAAGCACCACATATCATGAAACACCCAGGTTACATATGACCCAACATACTTCAAAAACCACATATAAGACCCATTCCAAGACAACATGCAAGTCAACTCTACATCATTGCATAGGAGACAAGACAACTTCAACAATTTCATTCTAGACTCCTAACATTGGCTAAGGTCACTCATTCATATAAGGGTATAATAGGTAGGGTTCATTTACCATTAACACTTCATCAATGGCAGCACCTAAACCACACCTAATCATAACAACTCTATTCAACTATAGAAGACATAATCAATACCTAAATCATGATACTAGAGTAAGAGACTAGATATGTAACTTCATATTGTGATCACCATAACCACACATTCGCAGTACATCAATTCGCCTTCAAGGTCATGACCATAACATATATAGATTGACAAGAAAGTAAACACCGTAATCGTAAGTGGACGATACCACACAATGTCTTACAAGGACAATTCAACTATAAATTCAATAGAAAAGTAGAAGAAGTAGAGCAATCTTACCAATTCACATAGATTTTGATCATCATTGATCAATGATAATAATTCATGAACAATACATATATAAGGCAGTACCTAAAAGTACAATAACACAATATAAATCATAACTCAACCATCATAACATCAAGATCACATCAGGTACACTATATCATCAATTCTATAGAAGGTAGAGAAATATAGATCATACTTACCAAACCTTGATCCTTATTGATCAATTACCCCCAATTCATTGTTAATTCACATAGAAGACAGTAGTTATAATCAATTTATCATAATCAAATCACACTAAAATCAATCTAACATCTAGATCACAATGACCACAATATAGGCTAAATTGAGAAATTTGGAGGATCATGGGTTCATCATGCTATTGAATTTAAAATCATATTAAAAAAGTAGCTAATCAACAATTCATCATAAGCATGCTTTTGAAATCAATTTGAGAAAGAACCATGGCTAGATTGATGAATGGATATCGAAAGATAAAAGATCATCATACCTCGTTATAGGATAAAACCATGAAACATTGATGAAGAAACCATCACAATCCATCAACCAAGCTGTTCCTGAGCTTCATCTCCAACGGAGGTTTCTAGAGAGGTTTTGTTTGAGAGGGAAAGTCTAATTTGAAAAATGAGGTCTAAATGGGGTTAAAAGATTATATACCAACTTAAAATGCCAAAAAAACTTAAACAAACCGTCCATATTAATTTAGGAAGGTGGCACTCACCCCTTAGCATTGCAGCGTGCATGCAGCAGAAATGCAGGCATCATTGACGACCATGGACGACGGGGCGTCGATTGGACGACAGCTCGTCTTACTGCTCCATCGATTGTGAATGCACATACTTACTAGGAGATTAAGATCACATTGTTAAGTCTTGATCTACGCCCCCATCAACGGGGAGTCGATTGAGGAACGGTCCGTTATTCCTTGTCTCGTTGATTGACACTGCTAAGGCAGTGCCTAGGAAACATTTTGGGTCCTCCTCAAGGACCCCTTTGAGTGGTCCTTAAGGAGTTGTGCTCGTAGTTTCAAACGTAAATACACTCGTATACATGTTAAGGACCTCTCACATCAATTTCGAACGTCTTGTACGTTTGACCTCCTAATTACTTCAAATCAAGTGTGCATATTGTAAAACGCTTAATTAACATATTTTAAACCTTTTTAGGAACATGTGAGTCTCTAAGAACCTTATTCCATTGTGAGAGACCTTACATCCTTATATTTCACTAGTGGAATAGTCGTGTTATCATACCAGTACACGGTGGTTGTGTACTCATTCTACACTTGCTCTTGTTTTTGTTGAGTACAGGTCATCTTCACGCGACTGTTGACAGTAGGAGATCAGTGATTGGGTCGAATTCAAGGGTAAGGTAGTACTTCTGGGCTGCCTTGAGTTCTTTTTATTTAAGTCCACTCTTTTCGAACTCAGACTATTGGTTAAGTTGTTGTTTGTTTCGGTGTTGTACCCCTTGTTTTTAGAATTGTCGTTGTTAGAGTTTTGGTAAATTGACTTTCATATTCTACGCATATTATAACTTTCTTACGTAACTTAAATACCTAGATTCTAGAGTAATTAACTTTAGTTGATGGTACTAGTGATTCTCCCACCGAAGGGTTAGGGTGGGTGCGATGACGATATGGGTCGTGATAAGGTCAAACCCAATTTTTTTAATCAAGAAGGTGGCACAGACCCGCTTGCTACTGCATTTATTATTTTAATTCTTTTTTCTTCAAATTTTTTTCTAGTTTTTTTATACCTTCTTCTACCATTACCCCATTCTTTCATTTAAACACTTACCTGAAGACTTTCACATTAAAATCCATCATAAACATCCTAAAATTTTTATTTTAAACTAAATCAACAAAATTTTCTTTAACTAATTCTATTTGTAAAAAACCTAGTATATACATTGGGTTTTTCTTTCTAACGAGTAATGGTTAATTTCGGCTATAAATTTCATTGATTTTCAAAAAAAATAAAACTTTGTGGTTGTCTTTGTCATTTTTGGTGGCGATGGAAGGTTTTTTGTGATAATGGCGAAGTGATAATGATTCGACTGTGGCAAAATTTTGAAATGGGGTAAATATGTAGAGTTAGTTCATTGCAAATTTGCAATTTCTATTGTATGGAGGTAGTTGTTACAATTGAGGGAGGTAATGGTACTTGTGTGGTGATGATTATACTTTCTTATAATTGTTGTGGTTGATTTTTCCGTTATCGCCATCGGCATGTTTTTTCGTTGCCGGAATTGACACAGTGAAGCGACTGGATTTTTGATGAAGAAGAAATATTAATAATAATTAATAATTAAGTGTAATTTATTAAGGGAAATATTTTGGCATTTGTATATACACTAACTAAAAACTAATATTAACTAACAACTAAAATTAAGGATATTTAATATTAAAAAAAATGGAATGATGTGGATTGCCACATAGCAAGAAAAGATAGGTTCATATTACTTAATTTCCTCCCCACCTAATGGAGAGTGTGGTAACTTTCTCATCCAACTAAGTTGATAATACCCTCAATAATACCCTACAAATAGTCTAGGGGGAGTCATAGGGCCCTCGCAAAGTTATAATATGTAACAACAATTTCGACCAAAGTTTGTATTTGTTTTGAACCCTTTTTCCATGAAAAAACTCAAATGAAACCCTGAATCGCAAGGATTGATCATTATTTTTATGTTAATGACCACCTAGTGACTTTGCCAGTTGATAAAATCTACTATATGGAAAGAACGAATATAGGAAATTGCATTTAGGAGAATTAGGAAGATGTTATTATTTGCTCATAGAGGCTACTCGAATTGATATTATAGTAATCTAGTCTAGGCTAAGTAGGTGTAACATACAAAATTCCCTAAAGTACAAAACTTTCAATCATCCTCTGCTTTACAAATTTTATAACCATCTAACTTTTGAAATTGTTTTTGCATGGTTTTAAAGGGTTACTTATGATATATTGTAATAAGTTAGTTTTAGATCACGTGTGTTGCACGTGTATTCCATTTTAACTACTGTAGTAGTTTTAATATACTCCCAGCATACATGCCCGCGCAGATGATTTAACATGTAATAATTTTGTAACTAAAATAACTAATATACTATTCAGTTAATAATATATTTAAGTTATAATATATATAATAATAACAATAATATAATGAAACAAATCATTAACTTATTTATTTCAACATATTTAATGAATATTACTAGTATATAATGTATTTAACCATATTTAAATGTGTTTATGCTTTATTTTGTTCATATCGTTTGAAAATCGATGTTATAATTTATTAATTCTAACATTCCATAAGAAATATTTGATACCATAAAATTGAATGATATGTTGATACAATCAAAATTTATAGAGTTTACAAAATATTTTTTTCCGTATTAAATTTGTTCAACAATATAATTGAAAATTGATTTAAGTAAAAAATATTCTTAATTAATACAGCCATTTATTAAATTAAACTACAAAGAAACTATATTTGAGGTAATTTTAAAAAAGGATTTTCTTTTGGATATTTTAAATAATACAAACGGCTGATTATTTTATTAAAATGTTTTAATTAGTTTATTTTATTTTTTTCAATTCTTTTTATTTTTTTATGTTTTAAATTACTAATTTTCTTTATAAATTTATCCTGTTTAAATCAATAACCTATATCTTTAGTTTGAGTTGATATTATTTGAATTGGGTGATCAACTATCTCCTAGAAAAAAAATATTCCATTGATTAGGATTTACTTAGATTGGGTTACCAACATGAAATATAATGCCAAATTTTTTATATGTATCTCCTTCTTCTTTTGGATTTGTGTTTAATTAGTGATAATATTCATCATATGTTTAAAAATTTTACTTTAAAAAAAAAATAATCCAATCATTGGTATATAATAATCATGCAAGATTACAAAATAATATATAATACATATTTGTATTCGAATAAGGAAATCAACTAACTTAAAAAACAATTGTCAAAAAAAAATACTATAGATGATTTAAATTGTTTACATACTTCTCATATTCTATTCAAACATATTATGTGGATATAATACTGTCAAATTTCTCATGGGTTTCTTCTTTCAGTCATCAACACTAAATTTAAATCGGTGATAAGATTTGTTCAACACATTTTGACTCTTATTTAGTGAAACATGATATAAAGATTACTGAAATATAATTTATCCTCAAAATTTATAAAACAAATTTTTTTGAAGAAAATGTTAAATAAATTTTACACTTTGAGATTAAAACAATCAATAAATATATATTATGCGACGAGGAATAGATAAAAGAAAGAAGTGTAACCTTTAGAATACTCCCCAATTTCAAGATTTATTGTTCATTAAGAATTACGAACAAACAATAATATATAATATTCTTAACATCCGCTTATTTATAATAAACGATAAGGTATTCCCTTAAATTCATCATATTGTTAGAAATCAATAATTTGTTTCGTTAGAAAACACAATAAAACATTTAAACTTCATTTACCACAATATTTGAAGACACACACAAATAGGTTAAGTCTCGCGAAATATGAAACAAGAAATAACTAAATATAAAATCAGCAAAGGAATGGAAAACAATATCCATAAATATATCTTTATCCAATTGTGGCAAATTATTATCGATGTATATATTTCTGAAACATTGATGACTTTGATTTATTTTTTATTTTTTCTATTTTTGAATGGTGTATATATATATAGAGAGAGAGAGGGAAATGATAGTGGATAGAGCAATTTAGATAATCACACTAAATTCAAATACAAAGAGTAATTAGTTTGTCATTTTTTTTAAAAATAATAATATTCGTGAGTTGGTTACATAATTCTAAAAATCAATTTTATTTTCTAAAAAATCAAGTATATCTTCATAACTGTTTCTGTTAGTTAGTGGGTGCAAAAATAGACGTGATGGCACTCGTCTTATCCCGTCAAGACAAGTCAGCCTAAAACTCGACCATTACAATAAAATTCGGAAATTCTATGATAAACACAATAATATCCCCTAAATTTGATTGTAACGCGTACAAACCTCTCAAATAATATAATTGAATCAAAAGAAATATATGTCTCATTTGAAATTATTTATAGAGTAGAACAAGATCATAAACAAGAGTAAGATGATCTACTGAGGTGACAAACACCTATCTTACTAATCTCCAACAAGCCTCGGAAAGGAAGAGAATATATCACAAGGATCCGGGCTAGTAACCTACAAAAAATTGTAGAAGCAAGGGGTGATTACCAAACCACGTAGTAAACAACAAGTAAACCTCTAAACACATGTTAAGATGAAAAATACGAGTACTCCTTACACCATAACCGAATCTCCAAAACTACAACCTGCATAAAATCAGTCAAACCTAATAGTTCACCATTTACAAACACATATATCAACAACAAGCTCAAAATTCCTCAATTACATCCTCCACAAAAAGGCACTCATAATATCAGCAAGACACAAGATCAAGTTCATCAAATAGATGTGACCAAATATTAAGTATTTTCAATCATCAATAAAAAAACATATTTTTATAAAGAATGGAGGATGTAATGAGATGTAATGCAATATCACACAATTAAACAATATGCCTCAAATACCAAGTACTCTCTCAACAATTTATACATGATACTCCTCGGAAATACATCGAGAGTTCATGACCCATGGGTGACTCGCGAGGTCCATATACCGACACGGACGATCTCCATGTGTCTGTGCGGATGATCTCAATGCACTATCATAAATCAAACAAATTCCGCACGGACTATCTCCACGTGCCCAAATTATAACCATAACTTATTTATCGCACAGACAATATTCACATGCTCAACACGGACGATCTCCACGTGTTAGAACTTTACTCATACCCAATCTCATGTAAATGCATGTTCACAATATGATATCAAATAAAGGGGATGATGCAGCATCGAAATAAATCAAGTATCACTATGACATATAATCATCTCAATTATCCAAATTATACGGGTTCAATAGAGAACATAATCACACATAATAAATCAAGTCAATAATATATCAGTGTATGCTCATATGTTTGACATTCTTAGATTACAATCCACATTCTATAGTGATAAACTGTATTTATAACATAGTTGTCACGACCCAAAACGGGCCGCGAGTGGCACCCACACTTATCCTACTATGTGAGCGAATCAACCTATCTAAACCCCAACATTTTAACCATAATGAACAAAATACGATGCGGAAGACTTAAAACTCATTAACGAAATCAATTAAATAACTTCTAAAATTTATCAATCATTATCCCCAAAATCTGGAAGTCATCACCACAAGAACATCTATCCTCAAATTACTAAATCTAAGAATATCTAGGAAGCTAAAATAAATAAACAGCTAGTCCATGCCGGAACTTCAAGGCATCAAGACATGAAGGAGAAGATCCAGTCCAAGCTAGAAGCTTTAGCTCACCCTGAGATCTGACGTGATGAAGACTGGCTAGAGTTGCGATGGAGTTGAAGACGACGGCACGTTTGCTGCACTCCACAAATAACAAAGAAAACAATTACAAGTAGGGGTCAGTACGAAACACGAGTACTGAGTAGGTATCATCGGCCAACTCAGAATAAAAAATAGTATATACCAGTTAATATCATAAAATCAACTACAATACTCAACATGTAGCAACAACAAGTACTGTAATCATTAATAAAGTACGCCAAGTACACCCATGAGGACTCAAGCCTCAATACCATACTCATTTGGGAAAATAGGTTCATTAATTTGAGTATATTATCATATTTAAAGATTCATTCTCTTTCTATCCTGGTGTCGGAACGTGACACTCCGATCCTCATCATACTATCCTGGTGTCGGAACGTGACAC
>NC_028645.1:8339393-8341656 GCF_001406875.1 Solanum pennellii
TACTACCCAATACATATCATTCGCTATTAAGAGTTTACTATGAAATAGCATAAACCATAACCTACCTCCACCGAAGAATTGCGATCAAACAAGCTATCTTCCCAAAACCTTTGCTCTCCTTGCGTTCTCTCTTCTTGATCGATCGTTCTTCCCTTTCTCTCTTTGTTCTTTTTATTTTTCTTACTCCAAACCCTTTTTCTTTTACCCTTATTAGCATATAATTAAGTATAAAAGATGATAAAATACCCCACTATTTGTTTCAAGGTTACCTCTTTTAACCCCCAAGAAATTGACTTATTAATATTAACCCACTAACCTTATAATTATAAGCATGAATAGTCCAAAACGCCCCTTAAAATATTTAATAGAAATCCGAACCAGTCAGGGTCACGCAGCCTGTGACGGTCCGTCACGACTGTGACGGTCCGTCCTGCACGTCCGTCACACATTTCAGAGAGTTAATTCTGTGGAAGAATTTGTGACGGTCCGTCGAGCCCTCAACGGTCCGTCCTGCCATTTCGTCGTGAAGTTCAGAGAGTCGATCTCAGTACCCAAATTTCTAAATTCTAAGAGTTTTGGAATGAGACCCCCTCGACGGTCCGTCGTGCCCTTGACGGTCCGTCGTGGGATCCGTCGACCCAGACAGTGATTTCCAGAAATTAACTTTGCTGCTCCAAACGACTAAACAGGTCGTTACAATAGATACCAATTTACCCATCGTTCGTCCTCGAACGATCACAAGAAGAAAAACAAGGGCAAAAGGGAGTACCTGAATCTGTAAACAGGTGTGGGTATCTTTCTTGCATATCAGCCTCCTTCTCCCAAGTGGACTCTTCAACTGGTCGATTCTTCCATTGAACTTTGATGGATGCAATCTCCCTTGATCTCAACTTGCGAATTTCTCTATCTAGAATGGCAACAGGCTCCTCCTCATAAGTCAAATTCTCATCAAGCAGAACTGAATCCCAACGAATGATGTAGTTTCCATCCCCATGGTATCTTTTCAACATAGACACATGAAATACCGGATGCACTCCTGACAGTCCTGGAGGCAAGGCTAATTCATAAGCTACCTCCCCTACTCGCTTAAGTACTTCAAATGGTCCAATATACCTTGGGCTTAGCTTACCTCTTTTACCAAACCGCATCACCCCTTTCATGGGTGAAACCTTCAGCAAGACTTGCTCACCCTCCATGAACTCCAAGTCTCTAACCTTTCGATCTGCATATTCCTTTTGCCTGCTTTGAGCCGCTAGAAGCTTTTCTTGAATAGATTTCACCTTCTCTAATGAATCCCTCAAGAGGTCAGTACCCCAAGGTCTAACCTCAAATGCATCAAACCACCCAATGGGAGACCTACATCTCCTCCCATACAATGCTTCAAATGGGGCCATGTCAATACTTGAGTGATAGCTATTATTGTATGAAAACTCCGCTAAGGGTAAGAAGCTATCCCAATGACCACCAAATTCTATCACACATGCACGAAGCATATCCTCCAACACTTGAATCGTTCGCTCAGACTGTCCATCGGTCTGAGGGTGAAATGCAGTACTAAGGTCCAACCTAGTACCTAATTCAGCATGCAATGTTCTCCAAAACTTAGAAGTAAACTGCGTACCTCTATCTGATATGATGGAGAGTGGAACTCCATGCAACCGAACAATCTCTGAGATGTAAAGTTTGGCTAACTTCTCTGCATTGTAAGTCACCTTGACCGGAATGAAGTGAGCAGACTTAGTTAACCTATCCACAATTACCCAAATAGAATCAAACTTACCCAATGTCTTTGGAAGACCAACCACAAAGTCCATTGCAATCCTTTCCCACTTCCATTCGGGAATGGGCATTCTCTGAAGTGTTCCTCCGGGCCTCTGGTGTTCATACTTTACTTGCTGACAATTTGGACATTTGGCAACAAAATCAACAATGTCGCGCTTCATTCTACTCCACCAAAAGTGTTGCTTTAGGTCACGGTACATCTTGGTTGCACCAGGATGTATAGAATATCCGGAACTATGAGCCTCTGTAAGAATAGTGTGGATCAAATCATCAACACGGGGCACACATACCCTTCCCTTAACTCTCAAATCACCTTCCTCATCCATTATTGCTTCTTTAGCCTCTCCTCGCAACACCATATCCCGAATTTGGCTTAGTTTCTCATCATCAAACTGTTTTCCCTTGATCTTGTCAAGAAAAGAAGATCTCGCCTCCACACTGGCCAAAAATCCTCCCTTCTCATTTACTTCTAACCTCATAA
>NC_028645.1:8341726-8360485 GCF_001406875.1 Solanum pennellii
GCTAAACTACCCATGCTCCCTGCTTTTCTACTTAAGGCGTCTGCCACAACATTAGCCTTTCCTGGGTGATACAAGATGGTAACATCATAATCCTTCAGTAGTTCCATCCACCTCCTATGTCTCAAATTCAAATCCCTCTGTGTAAAGACATATTGTAGGCTACGATGATCCGTATAGACTTCACACTTGACCCCACATAGATAATGTCTCCATTGCTTTAATGCAAACAAAACTTCAGCCAATTCCAAATCATGGGTCGGATAGTTACGTTCATGCACCTTTAATTGCCTCGAAGCATAANAAGCTCATGAAAGCAGCAGGGGCATTCGTAAGACCAAAGGACATTACTACATATTCGTAATGCCCATACCTGGTTCGAAAAGCTGTCTTTGGCACATCTGTTGCCCGTATTTTCAATTGATGATAACCGGATCTCAAGTCAATCTTGGAGAAGACACAAGCACCTTGTATCTGATCGAACAAGTCATCAATGCGAGGAATGGGATACTTGTTCTTAATAGTTACCTTGTTCAACTGCCGGTAGTCTATGCACATCCGAAAACTCCCATCCTTCTTCTTCACAAATAACACCGGAGCACCCCAAGGGGATGCACTTGGTCTAATGAAACCTTTATTTAACAACTCTTGAAGTTGGGCCTTTGACTCCCTTAACTCTGCTGGAGCCATTCTATAAGGAGGTATGGAAATGGGACGAGTACCCGGCTCCAGATCAATGCAAAAGTCAATATCCCTATCCGGGGGCATACCAGGAAGGTCTGCAGGAAACACATCCAGAAACTCACGGACTACCGAAACCGACTCAATTGAAGGGACTTGGGTAGTATCATCCCTGAGGTGTGCCAAGAAAGCTAAACATCCTTTACTAACCATTCTCTTAGCATGAAGAAAGGAGATGATACGAACTAGAGTGGAAGTGTAGTCACCCTCCCACACTAACAGATCTTTCCCAGGCTTGGCCAACGTTACAGTTTTAGCATTACAATCTAAGATTGCAAAATTCGGAGAAAGCCAAGTCATACCCAGAATTACATCGAAATCAACCATTTCTAAGATAACCTAGTCTACATGAGTATTGCTCCCCACAAAAGTCACTAGACAAGACCTATGCACCTTTTCAACTATC
The DNA here is from genome assembly GCF_001406875.1 of Solanum pennellii. Lineage (NCBI taxonomy): Eukaryota > Viridiplantae > Streptophyta > Magnoliopsida > Solanales > Solanaceae > Solanum > Solanum pennellii. Next base: position 8,342,871 of record NC_028645.1, read on the forward strand.
ACAGACTCACCCACCGGAGTAGAAACACGAGTAGGCATGTCAAGCAATTCACAATGTAAATTAAGACCAGAAGCAAATGAGGAAATTACATATGAAAATGTGGAGCCAGGGTCAAATAATACAGAAGCCATGCAATCACAAACAAAAAGATTACCTGTGATAACAGCATCTGATGTCTCCGCTTCCGACCGCCCAGGGAAAGCGTAACAGTGAGCCCTATCACCTGTCTGCCCATTGCCCCTACCATGTGTTGTTGTAGTAGCTCCAGTTTGCCCATCACCCCGGCCGTTTTGGTGACAACCATTACCTCGGCCACCACGCCCTCCAGAATGACGGCCTCTTCCATGACCACCTGTACCTCTGACTATTTGAGGTCTGTAACTCTGTTTTGGACAATACCTCTTAATGTGTCAAGTCTCCCCACATCCATAACACTCTCTGGATTCAAGCATAGGTCTCTGTGAGAATGACGAAGTCTGGGGATAACCTCCAAACTCAGAGAAGTGTTGACCGGTCTGCGGTGGACCCCCAACTACAGTCTGCAGTGAGGACTGAATAGGTCGGGCTGGGTAACCTCCTGAACCCTGCCCTCTGGAGTATGAACCATTAAACTCACCTCCCTTACGAAACCTTTTAGATGTCTATGCCATGGTGAATTCATCTGGCTTCACTCCCTCCACCTCTATCACGAAGTCTACCACTTCCTGGAAGGATTTCGCTGTAGCCGCTACCTGTAAGGCTGAAATCCGCAAATCTGACCTCAACCCTTTCACAAAACGGCGAATCCGCTCTTGTGAACTGAAGCAAAGCTGAGTGGCATACCTAGATAATGCACGAAACTTAGCCTCATACGCAGTGACCGTCATTCTGCCTTGCTCTAGGCTCAAGAACTCATCTCTCCTCCTATCCCTCAAAGTCCGGGGTATATACTTCTCCATAAATAAGCTAGAGAATGACGCCCAAGTCATAGGTGGTGCCTGTGCCGGTTGACACTCAACATGTGACCGCCACCACATTTTGGCGTTTCCCTGAAACTGATAGGTTACAAACTCAACGCCAAATCGTTCCACTATGCCCATTTTATGTAGTAACTCATGACAATCAACCAGAAAATCGTAGGCATCCTCAGATTCAGCACCCTTGAAGACTGGAGGTTTCAATTTCAAGAACTTACTGAAAAGTTCATGCTGATCACTTGTCATTATAGGCCCTGTAGTCAAACGAGGAAACGTGCCTATTTCCAATGGAACATCCATGCGGGGAGCCGCAGCAGCTGCCTGTTGTACTTCCGGAACCTGAGGTGCTGGTGCAGAAAACACTGGAGGTGTCTGGCCTTGATCAGATAACCCGCTAAGATAAGCAAGAACCTGATTAATCATCTCTGGGGTAGGTTGGGGTGGTAATTCCTCATTCTGCACTTGCTCATTTTCCCCTTCCTCACCCTCTATTACTACTTCCTCAGTCGGTGGAGGAGTCACCGCCCTAGTACTAGATGGGCCAGGTGCTTGTCCTCTTCCTCTAGAGGACGTCCTCCCGCGACCTCTACCACGGCCTCTTGCCACTACTCCTCTTCGAGCTACAGCCCCAGTGGCTGGCTCAGACGCATCTTGTCTTGCCGGTGTTGGTGTTGGCACAGTTGTTGCTCTAGTTCTAACCATCTGCGAAATAGAGTGAAGATGGTCAGATACCAATTTGTATCACCTAGATACCAATTGGATCCAAGTAATAGCACGAAAGAAAGAAAGAATGGAATTTTCCTAAAGTCCTATAGCCTCTCAAAGAAAAGTAAAGGCGTCCCCCTACCGTTCCTTAAGACTCTACTAGACTCGTTCTTGTGTGATGAGACCAACGAACCTAATGCTCTGATACCAAGTTTGTCACGACCCAAAACGGGTCGCGAGTGGCACCCACACTTATCCTACTATGTGAGCGAACCAACCAATCTAAACCCCAACATTTCAACCATAATAAAACAGAATATAATGCGGAAGACTTAAAACTCATTAACGGAATCAATTAATAACTTCTAAAATTTAATACTTATCATCCCCAAAATCTGGAAGTCATCACCACAAGAACATCTATCCTCAAATTACTAAATCTAAGAATATCTAGGAAGCTAAAATAAATAAACAGCTAGTCCATGCCGGAACTTCAAGGCATCAAGACATGAAGAAGAAGATCCAGTCCAAGCTAGAAGCATTAGCTCACCCTGAGATCTGACGTGATGAAGACTGGCTAGAGTTGCGGTTGAGTTGAAGACGATGGCACGTTTGCTGCACTCCACAATTAACAAAGAAAAACAAATACAAGTAGGGGTCAGTACAAGGCACAAGTACTGAGTAGATATCATCGGCCAACTCAAAATAGAAAGCAATATATTTCAGATAATAACATAAAATCAACTAATATTCTTAACAGGTGACAACAACATTTACCATAACCCTTGGCCACAACACCAAGCACATCTATGAGGACTCAAGCCTCCACACCATACTCATTTGGGAAACAGGTTCTTTAGATTGAGTATATTAACATATTTCAAGATTCATTCTCTTTACTATCCTGGTGTCGGAACGTGACACTCCGATCCACTACTATCCTGGTGTCGGAACGTGACACTCCGATCCATCTACTATCCTGGTGTCGGAACGTGACACCCGATCCACTACTATCCTGGTGTCGGAACGTGACACCCGATCCATTACTATCCTGGTGTCGGAACGTGACACTCCGATCCCCTAATACTACGTGTCGGTTCGTGACACCCGATCCACTAACCTCATTCTTTTAGTTCATCAAGTCTTCTTTTATGCCAAGACATCATCATTAACAAAGAGGTTTTAAGGTTTAAGATTCAACAGCCTCATCATGCTAATTCATTACAATTATATAATCACATCATGCATGCACACAATTAAGCATATAGGAGACTTTACATTACTACCCAATACATATCATTCGCTATTAAGAGTTTACTATGAAATAGCATAAACCATAACCTACCTCCACCGAAGAATCGCGATCAAACAAGCTATCTTCCCAAAACCTTTGCTTTCCTCTGCGTTCTTCTCTTTCTCTCGTTCGTTTCTCCCTTCTCTCTCTGTTCTTTCTGTTTTTCTTATTTCAAAACCCTCTTTCTTTTACCCTAATTAGCATATAATTAAGTATAAAAGATGATAAAATACCCCACTATTTGTTTCAAGGTTACCTCTTTTAACCCCCAAGAAATTGACTTATTAATATTAACCCACTAACCTTATAATTATAAGCATGAATAGTCCAAAATGCCCCTTAAAATATTTAACAGAAATCCGACCAAGTCAGGGTCACGCAGCCTGTGACGGTCCGTCACGACTGTGACGGTCTGTCCTGCACGTCCGTCGCACAGTTCAGAGAGTTAATTCTATGGAAGGATTTGTGACGGTCCGTCGAGCCCTCAACGGTCCGTCCTGCCATTTCGTCGTGAAGTTCAGAGAGTCGATCTCAGTACCCAAATTTATAAATTCTAAGTGTTTTGGAACGAGACCCCCTCGACGGTCCGTCGTGCCCATGACGGTCCGTCGTGGGATCCGTCGACCCAGACAGTGATTTCCAGAAATTAACTCTGCTGCTCCAAACGACTAAACAGGTCGTTACAGCACTCGTACCATTCTCAACCAATCACACACAAACAATTAATCACATTGTCTTTTTTTTCCTTTTCATCATTTAGAATTAATCAAGGTTTTACAAGTCAACCCTTTACTAAGTCCCATTACTCCAAAACACATACACAAGGAAATACACGAATTTCTTATACTTAACAAGGATTTTTGAAATCCACTTGCCTCTAATAGTAAAACAATTACTCCAGAACTTGAGTATTCCTCTTTCGGTTGACTTCCGAATCAATACAACCTATTCAAACAAATAATCACAATAAGATTCTAAAACTAACAACACCCACATTTTTATGTGTTAAACTTTGACCCAGAAATTTACCCAAGTTTATAATCAAGTTTCCTAAATCATGATGCCAATTAACATTTCAATTGTCATATTTTCCAAGTTTCATGTATAGGGTTAAATCTAAAATCCTTCAATTACCCATAACTTCAATAGACTTCACATAATATTCAATTACCTATCTTAATATATCAATTATATTATAACCATAAGAAAATTCTAAAAGAAAGTAATATCATGTATTAATAAATAATAGAAACTGGCGTCCATATCAGGAAACCCAATGTGCAAAATTGTACATCTAATGTCAAAATACACTAGTTAATATATATACACCTAATTATTCTATCCATGCAGAAGTATATGACCCTCCAATGATAATCCATGGTCATTGACCAATGATTGATAATAATTATTACCCAACAATTACATCCCTATTGTCACAAACATTTCTATTTTCCCTGGCCACGTCAAAAATCATTATCATATGATACAAGTTTCAATTTATTTGTTTTTTCTTTTTATCAACTTAATTTGCTTTCTGCACATTTACTTTGCACCAACATTGTCTAACCCCCCCAACTTATCTACATTAAATTCCCTATTTCTAATGTATTCCTTAAATAATATTTAAAGTTAAATAAATAATTTTCCCCCTAACACCGTTTTAATAAACTCCATATTATAATATCATTATAATATCCTTTACCATCAATGACCATTTATTCATATATGAAATAATGAAAATTTAAGGTTATGATTATTACCTAAGCAAGTTGGTCGCGCTGCTCAAATTTCTTTCTTCCTCTTCTGTATTTTCTTTTCTAAAATTATTATGTACTAAAAGTAATAAATCTCTAATTTACTTAAAAAAAAAATGTGCTTGTCCCACTAATCATCAATTAAATAAATAAACTATTAATAAAATATCCGTTAATTAAATAATTGTTGTTATCAAATAGTAAAAAATTCTCAAATCAACTTCTCTGACTAATCATAAATGACTCAGATAACTATTGAGAAGGATAAAACAGTTATTTTTATGATTATTTCTGAAATGTTGTTCCGGGTCATTACATTATCCACCACTAAAAATCATGTTCGTCCTCAAACATAAGGAAGAAGAAGGAAGAATAACCGACGTTACCAAAAGTCTAAGTCATGACCTACTAGTCGGTGTTTATATTTCTAAGTGAGCTCCTCCTTAAGACAATCCCAGAAAGATTAACTACTAAGAACTGAACTTTCAAATCAAACTTTGCAAGATCTATAAGTCAATTGTCATTATCAATCCATAACTAAATCATGAACCCAATTTATACTTGAACTAGGACCTTAACACAACAATCATTACATAACCAAGATTAACTTCTAAAAATAATGGCTACGACCATAAGTGAGCCTAAATCAACCACCAAATACCCATAATGCATAAATCATCACAAGTTTTTTAAAGGTTCCATTCTGACAACATAATCTTTCCATGATCTTAAGTTATAAAAATCTGATCTTTAGATATCAAATACTAATAAAGGGAGAAACAATCTTATCTAACCCAAAGATGGACAAGATTAAGTAATCACTTAGGTAGCAATACACCGTAGCTAACAGAACCTCGAATAGTACTATCAAAATGATATAACTGTAAGACCCCGAAATTACTTAGTTGAACTAGAGATTAACAAGGTTTTAATGATGTAATAAGGTCCTAAATTTGTCTATAAACTTGTATTGATGCATTTTCTAAGAGTTCAGGTGATTTGGAAGTGAAACGTCAAGGGACGATCGAGACGTTCGACGACTAAGTGACCTATGTGCCTCATATGTTGTTCTATGATTTTATATATGATTCATGAGGTTATAAGGTAAGTAATTTATTTATTATATTATATATAGGTATTGTGTCAAGTTTCGGGATGTTTGGAGGTCAAACGTCGTAGTACGTCCATGACATACGAAAGTTTTGCCTTGAAACGACCTTGTATGTCTAAGCATGTTTCGTCGAGTTTTACGTGTTCATTTTTGATGAAATTCATGTGAGAGGTGATAAAATTATATATGATCATGTTTTGGATGAATACGTCAAGCCAAACATCCCAAAGGACCATCCAAGGGTCCTTGAGGAAGGACCAAAGTTGGTGCCCAAGACTTCCCAAGGCCTCCTACCAACGGATGGCAATCGACGCTCAGTGAGTCAGTCGACGCCCCGTTGGCGGTGTGTCTTAAATTTTCAGTAAGGTTTTGGGGAGTGGAAGACAATGACAAGCCTCAGTCCCAGACCACGGATCAACAGGACGGTCCGTTGGTCAAGGGACGGGCCGTTGTTTGGCAAGTTGTAGGTGGACTTCCTTCCTTCGCAGTTCACTGTAAGTTCAAGGGGGTGAATTGGTAAATTTACCCCAAATCTAAATAAGAATATTTGAGGTTCCTTAAGTGTATTTTGGGTATTTTAATGTGTTTATAATCCTAAAACACTAAGAAGATTTCATTCTTCAAAAATAAAAACCGAAATTCCCTTAGAAATTCTCTAGAACTCCATTGGAGCAAAAACTCAAGGAAGGGCTTGGACTGGAGAATTGAGTGGAGATTCTTCATCAAATTGAATAATTTTCTTCATTGAAGTATGTTTTTTGATCCTTGAAACTCTATTCATCAAGGAGCCCAACATTCAAAGATGTTTTCTAAAGTTTTCAAAGATGAATTGTCCGATTTCATGATCTATGCATGGGTTCTTGCATTAAAAGGTTTTTTAAACATTGTATATTGGTTGAATTTTTACTAATTTGATGATTTTAACTCAATAAAACTATGAACTCATGTAATTGATGAACCCTAGTTTTTGAATACTTTATGGGTTACTTAATATTAACTTAATGTTTATGAATTGTAGTGTAGCTTTCTATGGGCTATCTAATGATGTAAAATTATATTCAATTGATGTATAGGTTTATTAGATTTATAAATCTATGTTGAATAAACCTATTTTCATTGAGTACTATGATTTATGCATTGAATTGATGTTCATGGGCATGGGTAAGGGCCTTATGGTATAAAATTTGATAGTTTAGCATTGGATGGAAGTGTTGAGGATGGAGTGGTGGTACGCTGCCCTATTTTCCTTTATTTTATGATTATTATACTTCAATTATGTTTTTAGTTGTACGGTCCACTTATCGTGGCGGTGTTATGTGTTTTACTTGCAATTGATGTGGCCTTGTCGGCGTTATTTTAAGTAATATGATTTTTATGACCTTGTCGGCAAATACTTGAAGTATTATGAATATTTTTTGAAGTTGAATACTATATATATAAATGATAAGCAATGTGAAAGTATATGTGTTCTTCTATTGATTTTATTTAGGTGACCATGATAAATTATGACTATGTCTTTAGGTGTATAGTCTTAGGGTTGATGCATGGTTATTCCTACTTGACTATATGAGTCTATGATGGTCATATTGATTATGATATGGTAGTGTATAGGATTACTTAAAGGTGATAAGGGTTATTTCTGTGTGCTTCTAGAATGACATGTTATATGTGCTAAAGTAAAGTATGTTGTGTCTTGTATTAGTTGACTTTTGTCCCTTACTTTATGAATGTATGAATGTGAATATGAGATGTTTTGACTTAGGATGCTAAAGACTCTTAGTCTTGTATTTATGAATGACATGGGACCTTAAATAATGTTAAGAGAGTCTTTTATTTGGAACCTTGAACCTAGGGGTAAAGTTATGAATGTTGAAGTCGAAAGCCGTAATGGTATCCTTCAAGTAAAGGGATTATAGACATAAAATTGATTGGATGGAAGACACCATATCAATCCTTAGTAAAGTCATCATGATCTTCTTCTTGCCATTTTAAGGTAGCCCTAATGGATCTTCTTTGGTAGGGTAAATGTAATTAGGTTATGAACTTGATATGGAACCCCTATATATGAACCTTTAAGGTAAATTACTCTATGAGAACAATGGCTAGAACTAAGTGATTATGGTAAGGAAGTAGTTCTAGTTAAAGAATGAGACTAGATTACATAGCACACCCTTCATATTCCTTAACCATGTGCCTTCATGGGATCTGTCTAAGTTCTACCGTTGGCATGTAGAATACCCTCATCGGAGTAGGATAGAACTCCGGATTCAATGTTTTGCTACCATGGTCTATATCAGTTATTGTCTACTCTCATCATATGGGATACCTACTAGTATTAGAGGAGTTCTATGAAGTTTAGGTGGTGTTATTGGACGCTATCTAGACATTGCACAATAGGCTTTGAAGGTGTTAGTTGGAGTTCCTAGGTCTTGTCCAAGAGAATTACTTGAATGTCCTTATGTGATGAATGAGTCTTAAATGAACTGATAAATGTAATTACTTAAGTTAAGAAGGTATGTTAAATTAATAAGTACTTATCTAGAGTAGTTAAGGGTCATCTAGTTAAAGTGTGAAGGGGGAATAGGAATGATCACTTTGTATCTTACCAAGATGAGTCTTAAGTATGACTCTAGTTAAGGAAAATGGTTTATTCTGTGGACATGATCTAAACTTAGGTAATCTTATGGATTATTTAGGTAGTTTTGAAGAGGTCAATCATGGACTTTATCTTCTTGTTAATTTACTTAAGTAAGTATTTTTATAGCTTTTGGAAAGAGAATGTCATATTATCTATATGTTGATGTCTTAAGGGAGGATGATTCTATCATAGGTAGTGTATGGGATCTCTTAAGTGTGTTTGTAAGGGTTTGTATGGTAGGTCGCTTCACAACTCATTCAAGTGAGACTTAGAATCACCTTTGGTAGAGGAAATCTCATGTTCATATGTTTGGTATCTTGTAAGTGTGTATATCTCATTATAGGTGATCTTGAGGATCATTTTGGCATTCTTAGAGAGGGTGTATGGGCGGTGTCTCTTTGTGTTTCTTAAGTGAGTCTAAGGATAGCTTTTAGTGAGAAGACTACATGCTAGGAAGTTTTAAAAGGAAAGAAGAGACACTTCGTTGTGACAAAGCTTACTGTAATGTTGCCTAAAAAATGTGAATAATTGCTTAAATGTTATCTTATATGTTTCAAAGTTGATAAATGTTGTTCTTATGAGTATATTATGATATTTAAATGAAAAGATGCATATTCCAATAAATGTCTTTTTTCATGATTTTTTGCATAATGTCATACTTAGTACATGTGATTGTACTAATCGAGGCTTTTATCTATCTATATTATTGTTGGTAGGTAAGGAGCATTTTTGAAGAAAGACTTGGATCTTAGCATCATTCAAGTGAAGTTGAAGTATGTCCTCATTTGATTCGAGAACAAGATATATTTTATGTTACTTATTGAAATATGTAATAGACTAAGTAATTCTATATTTTGAAGTACAGGTCGTGTCCCAAAATATTCTCATGTCTAAGTTTGATGAGATTGAAACTTAGTAATTTCTATGATTTCTAATGAAAGATATTATTAAAGATATTTTAATGTTTTGTGAAATTTTTTAATTCTGCACTACTTTTCATTATGTATATGGGATGAAAAATACGGAAAGGTCTTGTACAAGACCTTCGAGAGGTCATGTACGCCGGTTGTAATCCGAGATTTACCCTAACTTCTAGGGTATGGTTTCGGGATGTGACAAGTTTGGTATAAGAGCATAGCTTATGAAAGGAGTCTTAGGAATCGAAAAGTATCATCAATTCACGTCTTGTAGAGTCTTGACCATCGGTGTGAGTCGTGACAAATATATGGGCGAGAGGCTATAGGACGATATAGTTCTTTTCTTTTCTACTCCTATGTCGTGTCGTAGAGTAAAATTTATGAGTATTCTTTTCTTATGGTTTTGCTTGTGTTTTTGGGAAGATGAATACAAGGAGGACGCCGACTAGGATAGTTGAGGAGAATGATGTGCATGAGGAGAATCCTCCTCAAGTTGAGCAAGTTAAGCAAGCTCCTCAAGGTGCTCAAGGTTCTCAAAGTTATCAAGGTGTTCAAGGTGATCATGTCCCTATTGTGGAAGGAGGTAATAATGTTCCGGTGGTTCCCCCGGAGTTCAGTAATAGTGATATTAGAGAGGCTTTGCTTGTTTTAGCCCGAGGTATTACTACTCAACTAATTTTGAGTATGGTGCCTAGGGTGAATGTTGTGGAGAGCACTATGACGTCTAGGTTGAGAGACTTTGTGAGGATGAATCCTCCTATATATCTTGGATCTATGGTGGGAGAGGATCCCCAAGAGTTCCTAGATGGTATGTACAAGGTGTTGAGTGCTATGGGAGTTACATCTAGGGAGAAGGCGGAGCTAGCTTCGTACCTGTTGAGGGATGTTTCACAAATATGGTACACTCAATGGAAGGACAATAGGCCGGTGGAGGCGATTCCTTTTGAGTGGGAAGATTTTAAAGAAGCTTTTCTTGGGAAGTACTTTCCCCGTGACAGGAGGGAAGTTAAGGTAGAGGAGTTTATCAATATCAAGCAAGGCAATATGAGCGGTTAGAAATACTCTTTTGAAGTTCTTAATGTTATTTATATATGCTTCATATCTTGTGTCTAATCCAAGGGATGAGATGAGTCGCTTGATGATGGGTGTCGCCAATCTAGTGAGGGAGGAATGTCGTACGGTGATGCTACATGATGATATGACCCTAGCTAGACTCATTATGTATGCCTAATCAATTGAAGTATCTAAACATAAGATGATGTCTAGAATCCTGAAAAGGAGTTGTTCTAGTCATCATGGTCAACCTAGGTTTAAGAAGAGGAATCAAACTCAAGAAGAATCCACGGGTGCTAATGTGAAATTGGAGAAAAGAGGTGGTTCTCAAAATGGAAGACCTACACGTGTCACTTGTGGAAGAGGCATTATAGCGAGTGTCTAAAGGGTACTGAGAGTTGCTTTGGTTGTGGTAAGGAAGGACACAAGGTGAGAGATTATCCTATCATTGCTTCTAGAGGAAGAGAGGGTAAGAAAGTTGCTCCAAATGTTCCAAAGGATGATGTTCAAGCAACGAGGCATTTCTATGCACTGCGGACTAGAGGAAAGAAGCTGGATGGTGATGAAAATAAGGGTAAGTCCTTGAATTTCTCTTTTAGTTATATGAGTTCCCTCTAAGTGGGGGAGTACGGTTAGTAGATAGGATAGAAAGTGATAGAAGCATGTTGCATGTGCATGGTGTTTAGGAGTTTTGTTGAAATTGAATTTTATTAACTTCTTGCATTGTGTATTTTATGAAGTTATAATTATGTTGTAAAATGTGTCTACATGATTTTACCTTGCATATTAGCATGTTTCTATCATCAATTGCCTAAAAGATGCATTTTTGAAAAATTTGCTCAATTTAATGTAATGCTTTGCCTGCTCACCGTTAAATTTTTGAAAATTTGACTAAGTAATTGTTTGGTCTAAAATTGTTTCAATGTGGTTAGAAATGATGTATATGAGTATGATATTGAATATAAAATGAGTTTTTTCTATTTGGAATGAAGAATGTGAGTTTTATAGCCGAATGAGTTACAGAATATTCACCTAGTTTTTTATTGTGTATTGAATCACTTGATTATGTGAAATTGATGTTTTGTTCTTGATTATATGTTATATGGTATGGCTATGATCTTCTAGTTGAATCTCTTTTCTTGGATGTTTTCGGAGAGTGACAAGTGTCATTTGAAGATGAACGTTGTCCAAGTGGGGGAGAATGTAAGACCCCGAAAATGACTTAAGTGAACTAGATCCTAACATTGTTGTCATTATTTAATAAGGTCCTAAATTTGTATATAATGTAATATTGAGGCAGTGTCTAAGATTCTAGGTGATTTGGAAGTGAAACGTCAAGGGACGACCAAGACGTTTGACGACTAAATCACCTATGTGACTCATATGTGATTCTATGTGTTTATGTGTGATTAATGAAGTTATAAGGTCCTTAAAATGATTTATTATAGTATATATAGGCAATGTATCAAGTTTCGTTAAGATTGGAGGTCAAACGTCCAAGAACGTCCATGCCGTTCTACGTGTTTTACGTGTTCGTTTTTGATGAAATTCACTTGAAAGATGATAAACTCATATGAGCATGTTTGGGATGGAAACGTCCGGGCAAACATCCCCAAGGACCATCCAAGGGTCCTTGAGCAAGGACCCAAAGTTGGTGCCCAAGATTGCCCATAATAGCCTACCAACGGATGGCAATCGACGCCTAGTGGGTCAGTCGACGCCCCATTGGTGGTGTCTCTTCAATTTTCAATTAGGTTTTGGTGAGAGGAATCCAACGACAAGCCTCAGTCGCAGACCACGGATCAACAGGACATTCCGTTGGTCAAGGGATGGGCCGTTGTTTGAGAAGTCGTAGGTGGACTACCATCCCGCGCAGTTCTCTGTAAGTTCGAGGAGTGAATTGATAAATTCATGCCACATTTAAATAAGAATATTGGCAGTTCCTTAAGGTTCTTTTGGATTTTTTAAATGTGTTTATAAGCCTAAAACACTTAGAGGATTTCATTCTTCAAAAATCAAAACCCAAATTTCCTTAGAAATTCTCTAGAACTCCATTGTAGCCAAAACTCAAGGAAGGGCTTGGATTGGAGAATTGAGTGGATATTCTTCATAAAAATGAATGATTTGCTTCATTGATGTATGAGTTTTGATCCTTGAAACTCTATTCATCAAGGAGCCCATCTTTCAAAGATGGTTTCTATAGTTTTCAAAGATGAATTGTACTATTTCATGATCTATGCATGGTTTCCTGCATTATAGGTTTTTTAAACATTGTATATTGATTGAATTGTTAATACTTTGATAATTTTAACTCAATAAACCGATGAACCAATTAATTGATGAACCCTAGTTTTTGACTACATTATGGATTACTTAATGTTGACTTAACGTTTATGAAATTCTAGTGTAGTTTTCTATAGGATATTTTATGATGTAAAAATTGTATTTAATTGATGTATAGGTTGTATTAGATTGATAAATCTATGTTTGATTAACCTAGTTTCATTGAGTATTTATAATTTATGCATTTAAATGATATTCATGGTCATGGGAAAGGGTCTGATAGTATTGAATTGGATGGTTTAGTATTTGGTTGAAGTATTGAGGATGGAGTGGTGGTACACTGCCCTATTCCCTCTATTTTATTATTATTAGACTTAAATTATGTTGTGACTTGTAGGATCCACTTATGGTGTAAGTGTTATGTGTTTTACCTACAATTGATGTGGCCTTGTGGGCGTTCTTTTAAGTAATATGATGATTATGGCCTTCTTGACAACAACTTGAAGTATTATGATGATATTGTGAAGTTGAATACTATCTATTGCATGATAATCAATGTGAATGTATATATGTTCTTCTATTAATGCTATTTAGGTGACCATGTTAGACTATGTATATGTTATTAGGTATACAGTCTTAGGGTTGATGCATGGTTATTCCTACTTGACAATATGAGTCTATAATGGTCATATTGATGATGATATGGTAGTGTATAGGATGACTTAAAGGTTATAAGGGTTATTTCTATGTGCTTCTAGAATTACATGTAATATGTGTTAACGTAAAGTACTTTCTATCTTGACTTAGTGGACTTGTGTCCCTTACTTGATGCATGTATGAATGTTAATATGGGATGTCTTGACTTAGGATGCTAGAGCCTCTTAGTTTTGTACATATGAATGAAATGTTACATTAAATGACGTTAAGAGGGTCCTTTAAGTGGAACCTTAAACCTAGTGGTCAGGTTATAATGTTGAAGTCGAAAGCCGTAATGGTATCCTTCAAGTAACAGAATGATAGACTTAAGGTTTATTGGCTTGAACGGCATCATATCAATCCTTTGGAAAGTCATGATGAGCTTCTTGTCGCCATTGTAAGGTAGCCCTAGTAGACCTTTCTTTTGTAGGGTAAATCATTTGTGCAAGCCACCCCTGCAAGTCATTCAGGGACTAAATGGTAAGTAACCCTTCATACGCCTTTGTATCACCTAAATCTCTTCCAAGTACAGTATTAATGTGGTTGCCACTAGACATCTTTCCCCGTACGATGACGGACTTCACCTATTTGAAGGTACTAGCCTTCTTCTTCCCCTTGGGAACCAACTCTCTATATGTTGTATAGAATTTGTTGACCTATATGGGAATGTAGGGGCCTCGAGACCTGGTGAACTGATCAAACCTTTGAAAATAGAGGATGTCCCTCACCGTGGAGTATCTTCCTTCAAGGCCCTCTGTAGAAAGTAGTTTCTCATCAAAAATATTATGCAACTCAACTATTTTTCAAACTATTAATGATTTGGGAAAGAGGGACCATAGGTGGATGTGAATCTACAAGAGGTGTCGGTATTGGAACTGTATCTTCTGTGGACGAGGCAACTGAGACTCTAGCCGAGTTAGGAAGGGACCTAGCAAAGATATCATCCATCCGAGAATGTAATTGTTTATTATCATCCGACTTAGGAAATGAAGCTTGGTACCCCTCACTATAAAGATTTATGGTCTAGAACCTCATATGATGGATTTTATTCTTTGACTTTGCCTCCCTTTGGAGGTTTTGTCCTCCCGTTGTTAGGAGCATCGGCTCCCCCTTTATTTATCACAATCCCTCTTGATCTCTTATAGGGTGTCATGTAAAGATTGGTTATTTCCATATATTTAAATATATGAAAAAGAGTTAGAGTTGATTCATGCAAAATTGTAGAAAATTAGTTTTAGATAGACTCCTTGTTCTGCTTGGTGAGTTTCCAAATCTCTTATGCAACTTAGATTAGGCACGCCGAAAGGAGTGGGTCAAAATTTCCAAGAAAAAATAGCATGTTTGTTATAGGAAGGGCCTTTCGGCAAACCGCTCATAGTATTTGGTGAGCGAGGACTAGCCTACAAAAATTTACAATGCATTTTGGGGGTTGGGGGCGCATAAAGGGTGATCAAGAAGGACTTTAGGATTGTCGGCAAAAGTTAATGAACCTAACTCAATATTACAAATTAAATAAGAGGTGATAAAGGGTAATTCACCGCACTGCCAAGTGGTATGGCGAGATCGACTCACCTTTCCAAACGACCCAACGTGCCTATTTTCACCCAACATCCCAAACTTAGCCCTGCAGCTCCCAAAAACAAAATCAAGACGATAAAAATGTCAATTTTAGACATAGAACTAGATAACCTATAACACTAGGATAATCAGACTACTCCCAATTTAGCAAAATTTGTCCATTTGACAACTTTTGCCCTTAAGAATGACTTCAACCGCTCTATCATTGGGAAAATTACGTCATTTGAAACAAATGTAGGTCACTAAGACTTCACTCGACTAAACCCAAAAATATTTGGACAAAATCAGCAACTTTTAATTAACTTTAAGGGACAAAATACTCTAGAATTCAAAAATATAGGAATTTTAGGCACGATATTCAAATTAAAATAGGCACACAAGCATAAAAGTTCAATTAGAGAGGCCTAACACACATCATTAAATAGAAATCATTGCAAATGAGTACAAATCGCTAAAGAATAATACAAGGTTCGGAAAACCAACATTATATGCTGAATAGTAAAGTTTAATATTTAGGCGGCAACGATATCCAACTCCGAACACAATCTTGACGACTTAAATGTTATGAAAATGCAAGAATACAAAAAATATTGCCTGGATGTGAGTTATGGAATATAAAAGTGATGGAAAATGAATGAGTATGAAATTTTAAACCTTTGGCCTTTAACAACCATCTAGTTATCACACATTTGACGACATATGTTTTGCCGACCGAATAGGCACTTACCCCATCTAGTTTTAGAGGACCTCTAGTAAATGTAGGGGTCCAAACGGCATACAAAATCAAGATCATCGACCTGGTCAGTGATTCTCCCTTGTCGAGTTTTACAGACTCCAATTTCAAAATTTCTTGAGTCCAACTGAGGTCCAAGTCGTACTCGCCTACTGGACTTTTATCTCTCCAACCTATGTCATTCAAACATATTCTGCACTTCCACCAGAACAATCAACACAGCACTATTTAAAAATTAAAAAGAAGAAAGCAAATATAACTTTGGTTTCCTACCATGCAGCGCCTTAATTAACGTCCTGGCAGAAAACCATATTTTGAAACTTATGTGATACGTGAGGTTGTGATGGTTGAAAAATCCTAACTACCTCTTTCAGTAAATTATACAAAAGATTATATTAAAGTAACTTCAAAAAACATCTACACAAGATAATATTATTTGATGTGGTTTTTAATAACAAAACCAGTAGAAGACAAAGAAAGAAGAATTTTTGCATGTTAAAAAAAATGGAAAAAGTCCACCATAAACTACCAAAGAAAAAATTGAGGAGGGACATATTTTTCAAATGAAGTAACTCAGGCAAAGGAGGAGTGTTGAAGTTTTCTTTTAGTTACTGTAGAAACTTTTAGCAAAATAAGTTGTTTAGTTTGAATAAATTTGAATTTCAAATTTTAGTTAGTTTGTTCTGTTTTTGAGATATTTTATGTTGTTTAACTTTAAAATTATGCAAATTATGTATTTTATGTTGGATATTTAAAGCCTCTCAATGCTTAGTAAAATTATTGAAAGTCATTTCAATCATTCTGTGTTTCCCTATTTTATTATAACCAATAATTTGATCATTGAACATGAACTTGTTGCATTGGAAATTGTTGAGATATCACAATTAATTCTACGACATCTTCAACTGCTATATTCGGTATAATAAATATAATTTTAGCAGTAATAACTATGAATATTAACATGTAGTGTTAAAATTTAAGTTGTCTATTGTTAATTGTCATTAGATTCAATGTCTATATAAACTTTAGCCACATTTATAAAGTGTATTAAGATATACTTATCACTAGTAATTGACTATATATATATATATATATATATATATATATATTGGGGTAATCAAGATATTACCATTAATAAATTAGTTGGAATTAAGCTATTACTGATATTTAAGTGTTGCTACAAAATATTTTTGATGTAGTTAATCAATATACATATGGTGTATATGATAATATATCCCAGCAACTCATTTGAAAATCAATGGATCAATTGAATTTGAGCTAATTAAATCCTTCTTTCCTGCAAAGCACAAATGACTAATTTCTTTGTTTTTTATATGTTCTATAGGTTGATTTAATTCAGAAATTAGTCTTTTTGTCAAGCTAGGGGTCTATCGGCAGGGGTGTTGCTTAGATTTTCATCCGAATCCCTTCAACAAAAAATTACACTACATATTTTTTTACAATTTATACCGATAGACAGAGCGTCTATCATTTTTTTATTAAAATAAAAATACTCAATAAAACTAAGCACAAGCAAGGGGGTCTAGGCCCTACCTTGTCAATCCTAATGAGGAAACGAACATCTACTAATTAACAAGCAAGAAAAAAATAAGATCTAGAGAAAATTAGCAATTCTATGACTATCAAAAAAATTGTAATACAGTACTCTATGATTATATTACAAATGAGAATACTTGAAAAATGCACAAATATAAAATCCAAGAAGAGAGTTGAGTTATCAACCCCAAACATACTTTTACAAGTGCATGAATTAACACTGACAGATAGCCCATCTAGAGTAACCTAAAGTATTTTAATTTTGTCTTCTTCTTCAAATTTATCCAACAAAACTTGATAATTCATCATATCTTCTTTGATATATTGGAT
The DNA here is from genome assembly GCF_001406875.1 of Solanum pennellii. Lineage (NCBI taxonomy): Eukaryota > Viridiplantae > Streptophyta > Magnoliopsida > Solanales > Solanaceae > Solanum > Solanum pennellii. The sequence continues at coordinate 8,360,476 of NC_028645.1, forward strand.
CTTGTTCAAG
>NC_028645.1:8360496-8398153 GCF_001406875.1 Solanum pennellii
AAAGTTGAAGTATTTATTTATCGGTTGAGGCTAAATTCAAGTGTTTGTTTATAAGTTTGAATGATTACTATAGAAAGTTAGGAGTTGTTTAGTTTGAAGACAAGTTATATTGAAATTAATTGTTTTGTGATTGGTTAGTTATCTTGTTGTTTATTTTTCTACTTATTATTAAACTTTACCTACATTGAATAATGAAGGCACAAAGCCATTTATAAGAAGATTCAGTTTCTAAATCTATTTGGTTGCTAAAGTTTAGATGTTTAAGCAAACATGGATGGTCGGGTCCAACCCATTAATTAACACGATAATTTTATATTTGCATTGACGTAATAACTTTTATGCACTATAACGAGTTTTGAGTGTATTATACATGAATAGTTAAAGTTTCATATACAATACCTTAGTTCCTTCTCTTCTTTGTTGCTTCCTCACCAATAATCCTATGTAGGATCTGCACAGCTGATTCGGTCAGTGTTTTACTTATGTAAGTAGACCACCACAACTCAAACGATGGCATATATTTGAGATTAGGATGAAATTCGACAACTGAGAAATTTCTCTTAAGTTGGTCAAACTTTGAATCTACTTCTCTAATTCCACTTTCTAAATTAAAAGCGATCCTTTCTATAAGGAAGCATTGACAGACTATTGAGTATGTAGAGGAACAGTCTCCGCCAACCCGAACTGTTGTGCAAACAAATTTTGAGAGTAATACTCCACTCTAGCTATTCCAACACTTGATATCCCTATTGCGAGACCATACTGGATGTCTCGAGTAATAAGGAAGCTGGACAAGATATCGACTAGAGCTAGCGTACTAGATGGGATATGCACTGCCAATTTTATTCATCTGGGTGAATATGGAGTTAGCTGGCTAGGAGATATGGCAGAACATGAGTAGAGATTTTAAAACATTCTGCTTAGCTATTCTGTTTTAACTTACCTTGAGCCAGGTCAATCCCTAAATTCATACAGTTCTGTATATCACAAGTCAAAGGTCTATACTAGAGAAAGTAAGACTACAACAAGAGCTGTCGGATCCATAAGCGCCCCCTAAATAACCAAATCCTTGGCTAACTAAGAAATTAGCTCATCAAAGTGAACACGTAAAAAGAAGGTGTAAATGAAGAAGCACATTTGGCGTATCTCAATATGTGGCTCTGCAAATTTGTGTTTTGCATTGGTTCGTCTATAGTAGCGAAGAAGTATGATAATCTACCCATAACTCTTGGTTTGGAAAAAAGGTTTCTTTGGCTCCTTTCATACTATCTCATATATACGGAGTTTATAGAAGCTTAGTTACTCGAGGAATTGGTCCTGCAAGGAGGCCCATCTAGATTCCATAACTCTGGCTATAGTCTTACTTCCCGCTGTATAGACCTTTGCCTGAAGATAAAGACAACTGTACAACTTTAGGTATTGCCCTAGCTCAAGAGAAGCTAAAACAGAACAGCTTCCGAGAATGTTTTAAGTTCACCCATATCTCCTAGCCAGTTCACTCCATATTCACCTGGATTGATGAAATTGGCGGGACATATCCCATATAATAAGCTACCTCTAGAAGATATTTGATCAAACTTCCTTATTTCTCGAGACCTACAATATGGTCTCGCAATAAGGAACTCAAGTTTTGGAAAATCTGGAGTGTAGTATTACTCTCTGAAAAGGCTTGCACGGTACATTAGGTTGACAGAAACTGTTCCTCTACCCCCTCATCATTCTGTCGATGCTTCACCACTACAAAAGATTATTTTCAATTCATAAAGTGCATTAGAGAAGTGTATTCGAAGTTTGATCAACTGAAGAGAAAATTCTCAATTGTCAAAATTTATCCTAATCCCAAATGTATGTGGTCATTTCAGTTGTAGTGGTCTACTTACATAAGTAAAACACGGACCGAATCAGTTGAGCATATCCTAGATAGGATTAATTTTTAGGAAGCAATAAAGAAAAGATGGAACAAAGCTATTGTATATACGAAACATTCACCCTTTATGTATAATACAGTCAAAGCTCGTTATAGTGCCTAAAATATGCTATAGAACATGACAATTGTAGTCTAGGAGAATAATTTTTCTCCTAGACTCCAACCATCAAGACCAAACCATTAACCTTGTAATTGATAAGTAGAGAAATAAACCTAGATATATTTCCATAAGAAAATTCTATTAAATCCACCATTTTAATGATTACAGATATTTAATTTATGCCCAATGGAATCAAATGGGGATTCAAGAAACTTCTACTTTCATTTGGAATCTTGAAACTAGATAAATCAAAACATTCATACCCAAAGAACTATAGTACAAATATACAACCAGTTACTAGATACCTCTATATGTAGAGCAGACACTCATTTCTTGCAACAACAACGACGGATATTAATATTGCAACTCTATATGTAGAGCAGAAACTCATTTCTCGCAACAACAATGACGGATCTTAATATTGCAAGTTTATAAATTAGACCAAAATCATTAATAAGTGAACCAAATTTAATTCATACATATAATAATAGATATATAATCGCAAATGTGTTATGAAACTATAGAATAAGAAGAAAAAATAGAGAGAAGAAAAGGCTTGTTATCTCTCTTGAGGGATGATTTTAAAATGAAGAGGACCTCTCTATTAATAGGGAAATCTAACTTGGTCCCCATAAAGAATTCCTAACCATAGCCTAGAAGGACTCCACATAATATACATTCCCTATACTACAAATATTTTACAACAAAATTGAAATTAAACCGGTTTAAAAACTAATTAGCTGAGGTGGCAAAAGTCGTTAAGAAATGAGGAGCTGGATAAATCTGCTAGTTTGTTAGGTGTTAGATGCAACAGTGAAGTTAGTTAGTTTGAATAATAGTGATTCATTTTAGTCTTGTCATATATTCATGTATAACAGTTGTATGAGGATTAAGATTTCAGGTTTGATGGGAAAAAAAGTTCTCTCTTTCTGAATACAATTGACTCAACTATTCTTCTCGAATTTATTTTAACTGAGAATATGTCCCAAGATATTGCAGAATAAAATAGTTAGGTACTTTTAATGTTTTTAAATTATTTTATTTGAGTCCTATGTGACATGAATTTAGAAGTTAGTTCTTTTGTTTGTTATTTGAAATATACTAGTATATTTTTTTTATTTTAGTTAGCAATTATAACTTTAAATGTATGTCTTTGAATTATTTATAAAATAATTCCCTTTGACAATTCTGCAGTATTTTTTTCTCAGAGTCATTCCCCGTTATTTTCTTAGTTTTAATTTTAATTAAAAACAAAGAATTGTTATCTGGAGTCTTCTTCTTGACGGACATGTGTGAAAAAATGGATTCCGAAAATAGTTTTTCATGAATGGCTCCTCTAATTTTTTTATGGTAAAAATTATCAATTATGGATTGTGATGATGGAAATTTACTTTGATGATCTTGATCTTTGGAAAGCCATGGAAGAGCATTATAGAATTAATTTGCTGTCAAATAATCAAACCGTAGTCCGAATAAGGAGGCTTATGAGGCAAGATCACATGGTTGAAGGAGAATTAATAGTCAGTCATAAATCTCATGGTAAATTCTTGAAGAGACCAGATGCACAAAACAAAATCGGCAAACAAGTTGGTCATGAAGTTTTTATTTGCAAAAGCAAATTTCAAAAGGATGGAACAGTTGGGAAAGTCACCACTAACGAAGAAGAAGAATACAACTTTCTGTGGCAAGTTGTTTTTCAACCAAAAAATCTGATTTTTCATGATTGATAGTGGTTGTACAAAACACATGTCATATGAATGAAGTATTCTCAAAGAGTTTATTCCTATGAAAAATAAGAAAGAATTTTTAATGGTAATTGTATTCCTATAAAATAAAAATGCTCTATTGCAATAAAAAACAATACACATACAAAAAAATTTAGATGTTCTTTATGTGCTTAATATTTATAGAAGTTTATTTAGTGTTTGTCTGTTAATCAGTTGAGGATTTAAATTATTATTTGGAGAAAAATATTGACGAATATTTTACTCTACTAAGCAATGGATTTTACAAGTTGAAATGAGAGGTAAGAGCTTCTCATTTAATCCAATAGAAGATGAACACAAGTCTGGTAAGACAAAAGATGAATTAGCGGATTTTCTCACAAGGACAATTTTAGATGAGACTACAATCTATTATTTCTGATCCAAGGAGGAGTGTTGACAATACATCTCAGGATATTGCAGAATTAAATAGTTAGCTACTTTTTGGTTTTTTAATTATTTTGTTATATTCCTACGTGACTTGCATTAAGTAGCTAGTTCTTTTATTTGTTATTTGAGTTTGACTTGCATATTTTTCTATTTATAGTTAAAATTATATCTATAAGTGTTTGTCTCTTAATTATTAATAAAATAATCCCCTTCGACAATTCTATAGTATTTTTTACTCAATGTCTTTCTCTATTGTTTTCATAGTTTCTTTATTAAAAAAAAACAACAATTTCCATGGCTTTGCATAATCATCTTCCTCGGGATTCTAACTCTGAATTAGTTAATTTCATGCGTTAATTGGTATTAGGGCATTCAATCCTTGAAATAGGAATCTGCACATTTACGAACAATTGAAGAAATAAATGAAGGGTATGTCTAATATCCATGATCAAAATGCTCACACAAAAAATGAATTGGGTCAGATCAAGTAAGAAATCAAATATATTGATAAAAGGGACAGAGACAAGGAATTTTGAATGTAAGAGAAGGTTTCATAGAGGTCAACGTGAGAATTAAACCAAAGAAACACCAAATTGTGTTGTTTATCATAGTGGTAACACTTTCATTCGTTATTATAGATTAAAATTTCCTAAATATTGTAACAACCCTAAAAATGGATATACTAAGTGATGTTTAATGTGTCAAGAATGCCTATGATTAGACTAGGGCTCAAACGGATTGATTCGCGTAGAACCAGATCTCGGAACCCTTGCTACGGCCAAGACAACTAATTTGGGGAGTTATTTAATCTTTGAAAGGTTGGGTCCAACCATGTATGGATCTCGAATACGAAGATTTACTCCAAGGAGTCTTTACCAGACTTAAAAAAGAGGAAATCTTAGTTTTTGAGGGTCTAGGGGTAATATGGTCGTTTTTAGGCTAAGGGTATTATCTTAATTACTCTAAATATATAATTAATTATTTAATAAATAAGCTGGAGGGGCAATTTGGGGAGAGAGAGACGAAATTGAGCTCTTGAAGTGATCTCTTGCTTCACCCGGGTTCGAACCTAGGTGGAAGCAAGGAATTAATGTGATTTTTATTTAAGCTATTGAATTAATATAATAAATTAATAATTTTTATTCATTAGCTGATTTAAAATAACATAAAAATCATATTTTTAATAAATAAGTAAACCTTATTTGACTAAAACCTAAACTAGACTCCTAAGCCTAATATAACTCCTACTTTCTCACGTCTATCTCTCAACTCTCACGCTCAATCCCCCTTATTATTTCACTTGAAATTTCTCTGGCAAAATAAGGTACAAAAGCAGAAAAATAAAACAAGTTCTTCACACTTGAACAACTCACCCGAAATCACAAGAAAACAAACATTAATCGCACACTAGGCTAAAGGAGGTTGTCATTCATGTGGAGTTGATATTGAGGAGGTTTAGACGTGTTCCATGGTGATGTTTTTGGGCAGCAATTCAAGAGATTAACGTCAAAAATTAATGGGTTTTCTTCTCTCTTGGTCCCTTTCCCAAAGATACCCCTTAAGGTTCATATAATTCATTCGAAAACTAGGATTGTTTCCCCTCTTGCGTGCCCCTTTCACTATCTTCCAATTAATCGTAGGTTTGGTATGATTGCTGGTAGATTTAGGTGTATGTTATTTTTCGTGATGAATATGATTATGTTGTGTACTTGAAATCGTATGATAGGCAACCATGTATTGAAAGTTTGTGCAAGTCTGTGCATATGTAAAAAAATGTTACTGTGAATGTATTTGAATGAGGCCGAATTAAGGCTTCAAGTTTAATTTTGTTTTAGTAGTCATTTTGCTTACATAAATCTATGTAATCGTGATGTTCATTAATATGGATATGGGGCGGATTTGAGTGTCAACAATTTGGGTAAATGAATCCATGATATACCCCCCTAAAAAGTGTTAAACGATCCATGAATTGTCCTAAGTTTTCAAGTGGAAATTTTGATGAAAATAAGTTGAGAAAATTATTAAGTTCCAGCCAAAAATATAAGTTTTGTTAGGCTAAAATATAGAGGTGAAATGTGGAAAATTTAATTGATTTTAAAGGGATGAGGCCACTAGGATTTGAACCTGTGACCTCACCCGTATAACACCTTAAATTCGCAAGAAAAAGAAAAGGGGTCAGGGGGATTCGAAATGGGGTATATTGGCTGAGAAAGGAGAATGCAAAAAAAATAAAAAAAATAAAAATGGGAGGCGTGGGAATCAAACCCACGACCTCCAGGAAGCGAATGAAGTTAAAGAAGAAAATTAAAAAAAGAAAATGTGAGGCGTGTAAATCGAAACCACGACACCAAGGCTGGAAAAGAGAAAGGCGAAATAAATAAGAAAATAAATTGAGGCTATGGAGGCTCGATCCCACAACCTCACTGCCAAATGCCTAGATATGTCAATTTTAAATAAAAATAAAATAAGGAGGCATTGGGAGTTCGAACCTACAACCTCACAGACCCTAGCGAAATAAAAGAATAAATAAGGAGAGGTTGTGGGGGTTTGATCCCTCAACCTCATGGTCTAAGAAAATTGGACAACACAATTTTAAATGAAAAATAAAAGGGGTTGTGGGGATTCGATCCCACAACCCTTCGGCCAAATAATAGGAGAATCCAATGAGAAAAATAACGATAAAATGTTGATGTTGGGGATCGATCTAGGGTCCCAATGTCATGAAGACTAAAAATAAAGTCAAGGAAAAATGTAAGTATTGTCCAAGAGTTTTGAAGTTGGGTTCCCTTGCCCAAATTTCTGTAATGATACATAAATCATACGTTAATTAAATGTTCAAGAATAATTCCACCTACTTAGATCGAAATCGAGATCTTGGCATACATACACGATACATAAGTCTTGTACTACATATTCTTAGGAAGATATGAATCACTTGAACGAACAATGAACGAAGCCTCATGGCTTGTATTTATAGATCCATAAGTCTAGCATACGTTTAAAATAAGAGAATCTAAGATGTATGTAATGAAATGATTTAACCCTAGAAGGGTTAAGTAAGAGGGTAAAACACACTAAATGGCCAAGTACATTGGCACATAATGAAATGAACAATGAAATGATGAAATGAACAATGAAATGATGAAATGAACAAAGAAATGATGAAATGAACAATGAAATGATGAAACCCTAGAATGGTTAAGTAAGAGTGTGAAACACACTAAATGGCCAAGTGCATTGGCATATGATGAAATGAACATTCACGTAAAATGGGGTGGGTAATTATGAAGAGAAAATGTGCCAATGTTAATGAATGTGGTGACAACATGATATGAGGCTATTGTAAAAGATGAGAGCAATCTCAAATCAGCCGAAGTAAATGTTACCACAAATGTTATCACCTATGAGAGTGTAAATATAATGAAGAGACCAGCCTCTATGAACACTCTAATGAAAGTATTGAGATTAACACACTAAATACTAATGATGAGATGAGAAATCATTTATTGAGCTATGATGTCCTCATACTAGAAGCCACCTTCCATAACATATGAGTTGGATGTAATAGAACTTTATACTGAGCACTGATAGACTAGCTATGAGCGGTGATGCCTTATTTCGGGAAGGGCGAAGTTTCACGTAACTCTCATGAGATGAGACTGTCCGGCATGCCGGGTATGGGTCTCCTTATATCTCTTAGTCTTCGAACCTATAATGCCAATATAGTGATCTGGCGGAGTTCAACTCCCATGTATGCTAGTATGTTTTGGGTCACTTTTTCCGGTGATTCCACCTATTTTCGGTGTGGCAAAGACACTGGATTTCATGATTCTCACATGATCAATGTCGATCAAAGCTAAAGTTCCCAATGGATGAATGAGGCTAGCCTCAAATGATGCACATAATGAAATGAACAATACCAAAGGTGTAAGGATAGGATAATCAAGAGGTGAGCTATACTTAAGTAATAACGCCAGGTTATTCTTTGTCATTGCACAGCAAACTCGATGAGAGTCTTAAACTACGTCGTAGGTATGACCGGTGATTGCACTAGTATGTGAAAGAAGAAAAAATGAAGTACGTACGAATGAATGAAGCAGACTCTGTGTTTGCTAAAGAAGTTCTCCCTAGTTGAGGACCCATATGTTGTGCCCTCATTTTGGGAAGTTCTAACGTCAAGTCCATGATCCCAAGGTCTCATGGCATATGAAAGAATGATATGAACTACGTGATATGATATGTGAAATATGTTATGTCTGTTTGCAAAATGATAAGTTTGATGATGCATGTTACACTCATGGCATGACTTTCTAAATCCAAATTTGGCAGGTCCATTGACTTTCCTAATCCAAATTTTCGAAGTCCACTGACTTGACTTTTCATAAATCATGTCGTTAGGAAAGAGCTATTCTTTCTCATGCATGTCCTTGGTGAGTGCTTGCATATACCCATACTTAGTACAAGTGTGTACTAATTCCATACAATTAACAATTTTAGGTGCATGCATAGGTGGACGTTAGAGCTACAGGTTGACGCTGAAACTATCAGGACGTGGAGAATTCATCCGGACTTGGTAGGCCCTCATGTATTCGAGGATGCTTGCCAATCATATTCTAGCTTAATTATAGGGTTGAGCTTGTGGAATATGTTCCACTAGCGTTTCTTTCCGCTTTTGTTCAGACATTGTATTGGTGCCGTTTTGACAAGTATACATTTAATTCAATATTAAACTATTTCTTTCATTTGATGATCTTAATGTTAGATGATTGATGGTGAACAATTACGAATTTAATAGAATGTTTAGAATGTATGTTAAGAAACAAAAAGTTTCAAATTTTCCGCTAAAATTAACCTAGGCGAAGTAAGAATGACGTAAGTAGGCTTGTCTGCGACCTCCGAGAGGTCAACGACGCCGGTCTCGTCTGTGGTCTAGACTCTGGTCGTGACAAATATTTATGAAGAGAGTTCTGAACATGGTTATATAAAGTTGATCAGTGAACCTCTATGAATGAAGTTCCCATTCATCAAAGGGTGAAGATAGTTTCTAAGCACAGAGAAGGATAAACTATAGATTGGAATAGATCCTTTTTGAAATTTAGGGTGTTCTGTTTGGATCCTACATGGTTTGAGTATGCAGTAGCACTTGTATGAAATATTTGGTGATAGTTATGTGTATTTTATGAAAGCTTTAAAAAATCTATCACAAATATGAAGTTTTAGGGAGTATTAGACCGAGTTTAAACGATTGCCTGAAATGATAATTCCATCATGTAATACCTATGGGCTCTATTATTTGTTTTTTGATGATTGTATAAACCCAGGGACCGTATCCCTTGTGCAAATGTACATACAACTGCCAGGTTTGAAAAAGTACTGTTTATTTGTGCACAGTCTCTAAAGGTGGAGGAAATGGAAGAAATCTCAGTCATTGGCATGGACTAGAAGGTTGTGACTATTTCTTCATAAAATTATGACGAATAGTCATGAACTTAGTTTTTGGAATTTGAAAATTCTCAAGAACTCTTGAAAATAATAACACTTAAGTGAAGAATCATCCTCAATCTTAGTTGAACTCTAAGTTGACTAGTGGTGATAGCTTAGTGGGCAGTGTGACACCTACTTAGGCTCTTCAAAGATTAGAGTTATTACTCGGTTCTGAGATTAATTATGTCTTCTCAAGTTGGATGTAACTCTCATTCACGTAGACTACGTGTGTTGTGTTCTTGTCATTATTTACCCTTTATTATTGTTCTTGTTGAGTCAAGGGACCTGGTCTGTTTACTAATAGTGAACACACTAATTCTATCAAGCTCTCAAACTAAAACAAAATAAACCTATAAAAATTTAGTGCCCAATAACATTGTTACAAGAAGAAATGTTTGAGGCTAAGGCACACTTTTGGGGCCTTAAACCTAATTCAAAGTCTCGAATTCTTTTACTACCTACCCCTACTTATAGTTGACATCTAATGTATCATAATCCTACTTTCGAAAACTCTACATTCAATAAATATTTTTGAACCAAACAACAATATAGAGACCTAGTAGATTCAACAATACTACAATGCCAAGAGACTTTCGTTAATAGCAACAATGGAGAACGCGATATTGATTCAGTCGGAGGTATACTACTTTTCTGATCAAATCAACCCACTACTCAACCGCAACTATAGAGATGAATGAGAGGAATTCAAAGGGGATTTTTTTTTGTGATGAGAATTATGTAAGGAACATAATTTCCACGAAATAACTTCATTTGGTAGAGGTGTTGGAAGAATATTCAATAGATCTCAATAAAAAGGTGTAGTTACATGAAGAGTCTAGTGTTGTATATAAATTCATAGTTATCTCACTACAAGCATTTACTACTGTGATAGGGCATCAGACCTTAAGGCTTATAACGTATCATGAAAAGAGACCCATACAAGTTTTGATTGACACAAGGATCACACATCATTTCATTGAATAATAAGTATCTAACAACTTAAGCTATAAATCTTTTACAATCATTGAATTGTCTATGAGTGTGGCCTATTGAAGAAGGGTACAAACTAGTTCAATATTCAAGAATTTACTATGGCCATTACAGAGAACGTTTTTGCTTCAGATTTCCTACTTATGCCTCTAAGAAATATAGAGATTATATTGTGATTGCAATGAAACAGTACCTTAGGCGGAATCTATTTAATTTTAAAAACAATTTTGTTGAATTTGTGTACCAAGTGCAGAAACATGTCCTAACAAGTGTTGGAAATCAACTTGAGGTGTGTAATTCAAGTAAATAAATATTATAAGGGTTCAGATGCTCAATTCTTCCTGATGATTAATGCAAGAGACATCAGCACAAGGACAATCAAATGTTATACAAGTTACTAAATGTACTGAGATTGTGTTAGGAATTTTCTTTTTCATGAATCCGCTAGTGATGGGTTTATTGTACTAAAATTGTGTTAGGAATTTGCTTTTTCAACTGTAGTTAATTTAATTTTATTGCATTATATTAAATAAGACTTGGTCAATTAGTTGTTAGATATCTATACTTATTATTTAGGAGTAAGTTAGTAAGCTAGAAATCTGCTTGTCGTGGGTTTACTGCTTCCTATTTTTCATTTTCAGTTTTAGAAACATAATAATAAAACTTCAATAAAAATGTGTTTTGCGGATATTCTTCTTGACATCTCCACTTATATTACGAATTTTGCCAAAAAAATGTCTCCAAGCTTTTTTATATTGCGGGGTATGTGGGTATTTATTTGAGTGACTAATTCAAGTAACTCAAGCACCACAACCAGAAAAAAAATTAATCATGGAAGAAAGCTCATGTTTCTCGGCAACGAAACATCCTGTCTTCAATGGTGAAAATTTTCACATCCGGGAATTTAGGATGAAGATTATCTCGAAGATTTAGATAATTGGGAGGCAATCGAGGAATGCAATGAGCTTCTTCATGTCCCTGAAAACAAAGTAATAGCTCAACTCAAAAATAAAAAGTACAAGAAAATTGGTTTCTTCAACAATTTTCACTTGTATGATGTTCCAAAATTCAGCAAAGGCCATCTAGGATTAAACAAGGTAAAATATGAAGGAGATGATCATATCAAAGGTATGCATGTGTTGAATGTCATTAGAGAGTTTGAGTTAAAGAAGATGAAAGAATCGACAACAATCAATGGATAATCTAATGTGCTTATGAGCATAACAAATAGAGTAAGATTACATGGTTCTGGGTTTAAACACTCAGATAATGTTGAAAAGATTCTGGATGTTGTACCTAATAGATTTGAAGCCACTATTACCACTTTAGAGAACATCATTGATCTATCAAAAATCACTTTGGAGAAATAATTGAATTCCTTGAAGGATCAAGAACAAAGAAGCGTTATGAAAGATGATGAAATTAGAGAGGATGAATTGGCAGCAAAACATGAAGATAGTAAAGATAAATGAAACACAATTAGAGAATCAACCAAAAAATTTAGAAGGTGCACCTTGCTATAACAACAAAAGAAGAGCAGGTAGCTTCAAAGGAAACTATCCTCCTGGTGAGCATTGTGGAAAGAATGGGCAGGCGTTGTATAAGTGTTGGAAAAGGATGGATGCTAAATTCAGTAAGTGCAACCAACTCAGGCATAATGCAATTATCTGCAAGAACAAATGGCAGTAGCAAGATATAAATGTCTAGGTTTTTAATGAACAAAAAGAGGATTTACTTCTTGTGGCATCCTGTTTTACAAGCAATGATTCAACTAGGCTTGGCTGATTAATAGCAGATGCACAAACCATATGACTTATGACAAAGGGCTTTTTAATGACTAGAAACCTATTGGAGTTTCAAAAGTAAGAATAGGTCATGGTTGTTATATTCCACCAAAGAGAATGCAAACTATTACAATTGAAACACAATCAGGTACTAAAGAAAATTATGATGTTCTTACATACAATATTTAGATCAAAACTTGTTAAGTATGGTCAATTGTAAGAAAAAAGGTTTCGATTTGTATTTCGAAGATAAAGATTGCTTGATCATGGAAGCATCAGGACATGACTTTTTTGAAGTCAAAATGAGAGGCAAAAGTTTCTAATTAAATATATTGGAGGAAGAAGAAGGGGTGTACTTAGAAAGAGAAAATGCTTACTAGTTATGGCATAAGAGACTCTAACACTATCATTATCAAGGGTTTTTCAAAATACAAGAGTTCGTGACGCTCAATGACCTTTCTATACTGGGAGCGAGTTCTTAGAATGTTGGGCTTGTTAATTCAGAGAACAAAGTAGAATTCCATTCCCAAAGGTATTTTGAAGAGCAACAAGAAAGTTCCAACTGGTTAACACAGATGATGGAGGTCACCAAAGGTCCTTCACTTAAAAGTAGCCTTTATTATGTTATTTTTATTGATGATCTTACCCGAATGATCTGGATTTATTTTTTATAGTACAAATCGGAGGTCAAGAGCATTTTTTAGAAGCTGAAAGAGAAATAGGAAAATAAATGTTTCAGAAAAATTCAGATTTTACGTTCTGACAATGGCAAGGAGTACACTTCTCATCGGTTTGGTCAATTTTGTGAAGAAGAATGGATTGAATGTCAACTTACAACTCCTTATACTCCATAAAAAGTAGTGTTAGTGAGGGAAGAAACACAATTATCATGGATATGGCAAGATCTATGTTGCACGAAAAGAATTTGCCAAAGATGTTTTGGCCAGAGGCAGCAAATACAGTTGTACTCCTACAGTATCAATTTCCTTGAAAAGTTGTGAAAGATCAAACTCCTTATCAAGAATGATGTGGATACAGACATCCGCTGCATTTTCTTAAAGTGTTTGGTTGTCTTTGTTTTACCTATGTACCTCAGGTCAAACTGGATAAAATAGATAAAAAGGTTGCCCCGAGAATTTTTAATCGTTACAGTAATATTTCAAAAGAGTACATAATCTTTCTACCTGAAGATGAGAAGATTGTTATTAGCAGAAGGTCCACATGATGGAGAATGAAGAATGGCATCAGAATGATTCAAGGAATTCCATCTAGAAGACAAGCTCGTGGTCAAATGAAGGGGGCGATAATCCACTAGTTAGGGAAACTCGTTTTCTCTCAGATATATATGAGAGATGTAATGTTGTGATTAGTGAATCTGCTAACGCTTAGAGGCTATCAAAGACCCAAAGTGGAGAAATGCAATGCATGAGTAACTGTTTATGATCCAAAAAAATGATATGTGGCAGTTTGTCGCAAACCTCAAGGCAGAAAAATAATTTGAGTATAGTAAATGGTCATAACGGAGTTAAATGTTTATGATTCAATCAACAAGCATAAATCAAGACTTTTAGTTAATGTTTATGCACATATTTTTGTGTAGATTATTCTTACACTTTTACTCAAGTATCTAGGCTCGACATGATAAGATTGCTTATAATTGTTTTTGCACAACGTGCTTGGAAAGTGCATGAAATGGATCCCAAATTAGCATTCTTAATGACATTATTGAAGAAGGAATTTATGTTGAACAACATGAAGGGTTTGTTATATATGGAAAGGAAGATAAATTCTATTGAATACATAGAGCTATTTATGTCTTAAAGAACACACAAGAACTACGTATAGTTTAATAGATGATTATTTCCTAAGTATTGATTTTGAAATGAGTCTTTCAAAATTCACATTGTATTGTAAACATAATACCAGTAAGATTCTTGTTGTTTCCGTTTATGTGGATGACATTTTGAATACGAGGAGCAGAAAAGCAAATTGATGCGTTCAAGCAAGATATGATGCAAGCTTTCTAAATGTCTGATGTTGGTTTCACAACAGATTTCCTTGTAATGGCAATTACACAAGGAAAAAATGAGTTTTTCGTTTGCCAGAAAAATTACAAACTAAATTCTCAAGAAACTCAAAATGGAAAATTGCTAAGAGATTATTACTCCCATGAACAAAAAGAATAAGCTAAGTAAATCATGGAGCCGAAAAGGTCAATGAGACATACTTAAGAAGTTTCATTGAATGTTCAACTTATCTTTCAGTTACAAGACCCGATTATGTTGTAAGTGTTTTATCAAGGTTCATGCATTGTCCTAGTGAAGTGCCTTTGCAGGCGACATAAAGAGTTGTGTGATACATAAAAGGAAACATCACCTATGGAGTCATGTTTCAGAAGAGTGAACCTATGAAGCTTTTTGGGTAGTCCAACATTAATGTGGGCGATTCCGAGGATGATGCAAAGAGTACTTCAGGGTACTGTTTTACTCTAGGTTTACGATATTTCTCATTGAGTTGTTCGGAAACGTATATTGTAGCTCAATTTACTATCGAAGCTGAGTTTGGGACAGCTGCAGGTGCAATAAATCAAACATTGTGGCTGAAGAAAATTCTGGTTGAATTTCATATAGAACCGGCTGAAAGCGTCAAAGTGTGTGTGGACAATGAAGCAACAACAACTGTATATCACAATCTTGTGTTTCATGGAAGAATTAATAACATCAAAATCAAGTTCTTTTTCATGAGAAAAGTGTAAAAATATGGAGATATAACTCTCGTTTATTGCAAGATTGAAGAACTATTGGCTGATATATTCACTAAGTCTTTACGAGTGAACAAGTTTCAGCTTCTCAAACATAGAAGATTGAATAACAAGACGCAATCTAAATATCTAGAAATTACAATCCAAAATTACATGAAATATATACTAAACATTATTTAAGAATCTCAATCAAGAAATTATATGGAAGCCTTCCTCAAAGCCGATGATGAGTTCTCCAAATCAACCACAAACGAGCTATCCATTATTCAAAATCCAATGAACCCTGCCACACCATCATATTATAAACCACAATTTCATTATGGATGTTTAGTTAGAAAAATCGCAAAAATTGGAAATTGACCCAAAATTTAGTCAAAATGGGAATATAGGGCCCATAATGGAAATCCCAAAATTAGCTATACCAAAAGGTTTTGAATTCCTTACTGGTCTTTTGCACCGAACGCGGCTCAATTTCGATTGTGGAAAAACCCGAACAACTACATGTTACCAAAATACAAATTGAAGAAAACAAATGAGAGGGAAGCCCCTTCGTTCGGAATATACCCTAAGCAAAGAGCCTCCAACAATTTCCTAGAACACCAATGTTTATCCACAATCCACTTAGACACCAACACTTCGAATCGCCTCAATCAAATCTCGCCAAGCTCAAGAAATCGCATTTTAAAGTTTTGGACTAAAACTAAAGTTTCAGTATATTAATAGAAGAGGTTCTAGTTTCTAAATCTGATTCCTGGTAAATAAAAGCCTAAAATGCGGATGCTAAACGCCTACAGCAGATTTCAACCTATGGCAAACAATTTTGGCGAACTGTATGAGAAATCAAAAAAAAGAATTACAAATTACAAACCCTTTTTCAGTAATTTGACAACTTACTCTCTATGGAAGATGATGAAACAAGGGAATTAATTCAGTAAATCCCTAAAATTCAAGCTGTAAGGCAAAGGAATTTATCTCTCTGAAAAAAGAAGGGGAGAAGTCCAGGGAATTTAGCCGTCAAGTTCTGAAATTTTGTTAGACTTTTTTTTAATTAATCCATAATTGTCGATAAAACCTAAGGATATTGTGTCTAATATTGTCTTTTTACATTTTAACTATATTTCTCTTTTTATTCCTTTTTTGTCATTTAAAAATTGTGAAAGATAGTATAACTTAATAATATAACAAACTTATACTTAATTGAGATAATATGTAGCAACTAGACAAAACAAAAGGCTATGGGAAAACTAAATATCCAAATATAGAAAATATAAAATGTAGAAAAAATTTATAAGAGCTCATTAGAATAATTCATTTGATGTTAAAATTGAAAAATACTCCAACCATCCTAATTTATTTTGTATTTTAATTTTTCGAGAGTTAAACAATAAAAGTTTCACCAGATATTTGTGCATAGCATCTTCATAATTTTTTTTAATGAAATTTAGATATATATATATATATATTTAAACTACGTAAGAAATATTCTAATTAAGAATCATTAACAATTAAAAATATTAAAAAAGATATACGGAAAATTCACGAGCAACATAGACATGTTTGAATCTGGAAATCTAAAAGGTTTCATATAAATTCGGATGGAGAGAGTATATTTTATTAGATAAAAATTTTAAACATAATGTAATATTTCTAATGTTATTTATTTAAATACGGAACATCCAATACTACGAAAATATAAGACATTCATGTGCATCTATTATTGTAAAATATAATTATTATTCCTTTCATATCTGAATAATTAAATTTGTAGGTTTGACACACGATATTACTAAGCCCTCATTTATTTACACTTAATGAAAATTTTAATTTATAGTTATTCATATTTTAATCATCAACGGTGTGTTTGATTTGAAGTAAAGCATTTCGAGGGAGACGTTTTCCAATTTTCTCATGCTTTGTTGGCATAAATATTTTGAATTTTTTTTCCAATTCAACTCATTTTCCTCAATATAAAGGAAAATGACTTACCTCAAGAAAAATAGGGAAAACACTTTTCCATAACATTATTTCAATCACACACATCAACTTTCACTCCTAACTAAAGTTTCATGTATAGATATCCGATACTAATTAAAAATTATACTCCTTTCTTTAAATTCGGGACTAGAGTCTTGACCTTGAATCGACAACTCTCATATTCTAATTTAGATCGTGGTAGAATCTTGATTCAGTGTCGTGTTCTAGTTAAGTATTCATGGTTGAAACCTTAGTAAAGTATCAGGGTGGTGTTCCTAGTTTGTTGTCAGGGTCATGTTATACGTGGAGAGTACAAGTCTTGTCCTTATTATCATATTTCGGTCCCCAATTGATTATCGGGGTCATGTATTGAGGTCAAATTTCATTTTAGAAATGGATTCCTAGCTGAGGTTTTAGGCGTGGGTAAGGCATTAGATCTTGGTGTTTGATATTTGTTATGAAGTTGGTTCTTCAGTTGGTAATACGGGTGAGATCTCAATTTATAACTCAGTTCTCAAGCCCAGATCCGGGGTCAGTCATCTGGTTCGGGTATAGAGTTTAATCATAATTCACAGGATGGATCTCGAGTTGGAATTCAGGATCAAGCTGCATTTGAATGTTGGTTCCGATGTCAAGATTTAGTAATCGAGAGTGTGCACTCAAGGTCGTGGAGTGGGCCTCACGATAGATGTTGATGTTGTGTCCTAGTTCAAAAGGTTGGTCCTTCATTGGGTATCGCGCTTAGGTCCTAGTTTGGAAGTCAAGCGCTGATTAAGATGTTGGGGTTTTGTTTGGGGGTCATGTCCCACTTAAGAGATTTTATATTTTGGTTACAAGTCGAGTTTGGGTTGGATCCCAATCAACCATCAAGATTATGTGTAGATTTAAGTGTCAGGTTCGGGGTTTGGGTTGGGGTCAGATGTTGGGATTTTCACTCAAATAATAATTTCAGTCGTGGTTTAGGATTAAAGTTCACGTCCAGGATTGGGAGTTGGGGTCAGTTTTAGGGACGAATATTAGGTCTGATGTTGGAACAAGACTACGTTCAAAAGTTGACTCTCCATTTAGATGTTGGGATTAAATTTTAATTGGTCATTGGGGTTGTATTTTGGGTCAAATGTCAGGTCATAAGTAAGATTTTAGGGTCGGGTCCATGGTTGTAAGTCATTGCCAGGGCAAAAGTTAGGATCCTCTCCCGATATAGAAGTCAGCTCCTAGATATAGAGTTGAGAGTAGATCCGTGTTTAGTAGTTTTGTAGTTCAAGTGTTGGGGTTTAAGTCATGTACTAGTTAGACTTTGGGTTCAGAGCATGAGTCGGGGTTAAGGAAATGGTTGGATCTAGGGTCGGATCTAGATGGATCATTAGGGTGGCATACCGGTTTGGGTGTGGGTCAAAGTCGGGTCCAAATTTAACTATCGGGTCTAAACTTAAAGTCGATTTTATGTTCCAGCTCTTATGTCGGGGTCAGATCTTGAATTGTTCATTAGTGTCACATTTGATATGGGTATCAGGTCCGTGTCACAAATTGGTTATCGTGGTTGGCTCTCAGTCTGGAAATATATTTCTGAAAGGTATTTTGTATATTCTAGCCAAATATAAAAATATATTATGGGCAATATTTTTCATTCACCCACCAAATAATAGATACTAATATTTTATCACTCAACAACACAACATGAGAAAATAAGGTAAAACCTACCTATTTTCCAAAGAAAACATATTCTAGAAAACATTCTTCTTCATACCAAGTACACCCCCATTTAGGCTTTTTTATGTTACAATTACTGAATTATCCTGAATCTGCATGAATGAATAATATGTGAATAAAGTCCTATATTCTTTGCACAGACTATCCATTTTTTGCGGTATTCAATTTTATCTCACAAATCAATGGTATTTTATTTTAGTCACTGTTGCTCATTTTAAAAAATACTTTTTTGTCCAAACAACCCTTACTTGTGACTTAATTTTAATGGGAAATCCTTTTAGATAATTTTTACAACTGCAATTTATAGGCACACATCAAGAGAACTAGCTAAGCATACAAACACCTTTTAAAACTGATCCTACATAAAAACTTCTCAAGTCATAAAAGTAACATATTTCTAGGAGACTCAGCATTATTCATTTAAGGGAGACTCAATTTCTCATTGATGGCTTAAAACGCGTTACATTATAAGTGACATCCACCATGCTCCTTACCACTTCTCATGATATTAAATGAACAATTAAATTATCAAGATGCACAATAAACATGAGAAAACATGAATTTGAGCAAAATTCTTTTTTCATGAAATTTAGAACCTTCAAAAAAATTAAGATCGTGTTAATTAAGACATGTATAACATATGGAGAACATGCAACTTATACTTATATGCAAGACTCCTATCATGAAGAAGCTACTAGGAACTCTTTAGTTTTAAACTAAAGTAAGAATAGAAGGAAAGATAAGGATATCTACCACCTTACTACTCACATCATCATCCCCCACTTAGGGTAAACCCTATCAAGAGAAAATTATCTCAACCTTCAAGTGGAACCATCTATGCATCATCATTCCTCTAAGTCTAACACCTAAAGGAGACTCATAAAATCAAGCTAGCTCATGCAACCTAACCACATAAGGCCTTAACTACACCATGAATACCAAGGATCATGAAAACCTTAAGGGAAACAAGATAGGAAAATTGTCCATAAAGGACACTTTCTTTTCTTTCATTAATAGGGCAAGGTAACTCCTAGCTCATTCCAACCAACATCTTCACCTTACAAGGTAAACACACTACCTTGACTTCTATTATCAAGCCTAGCAACTCATAAAGCATTACACATAAAATAACAACATTGAACCATTACACCTATATAAAGGAACATGCATCTTTAGCTATTTACCACACTTCTTCAAAGCATTTTAAGACTTAACCATAACATTAGACGATCATCATATAGAATCATAAGGAAACTTATCATACAAAAAATGTCATGACCTCAAAGTACCCCCTAGAAGTTAGGGAGAACCCTCGTTTCGTGACCAGGCGTACTTGACCCTTTGGGGTCTTGTACAAGCCTTTTAACTATCGTTTTTTACATAAGACATGAAAAGTAGTGTGGAATTTAAACTTTTCACGAACCATTTAAATATAAAGGAAATCTTTTATAAATACTTAAGAAATCTCATCGTCACAAGAGAAACTTAAAGACACGACATAATTAACTTAGAACACGACCCTTTACATTTGAAAGAAATACATAATAATTCTTTAACTATGAAATTAAGAAACGGACTATGCCCTCAAATATGTGAGGACATACTTTTTCTTGAGAGGAACTTTCTCAAGCTTCACCTTCTTGACTTCAACCTTAAAAACGCTCCCAACCTATACTTATAGTATAGAAAAGTATGGGGTTAGTACAATTAATGTACCAAGTATGGCATATTCAAAAACATGTGAAAAGGGACATTTTAGTAAAATAATATTTCATGCTACTTAATTATCACATTCATGAATTTGGAAAGAAATTAACATAATAAGCATAATTTTACACTTAGAGAAAGATTCACATAATTTTTCAACCAAAAGACACTTTACAGTGAACTTCCCAAAACTTAACAGAAAGCTTGAATGAACATTACAGTGAACGGTTTGAACACTTATAGTGAAAGCCTTACAGTGAATGGCACGATCCAAGTCATATGAACCCGTTTTACTTTGAAGCTTCCCTAACCCAATGCTATCCTAAGATTCCCTATGGTGAGCCAAGAAAGGATCATCCATACACCCCTTTCAAGGCACACCAAAGCGACACTTAACACCCACCCATTATTAGGCTTACCTTATTGGAAATCAAAACCACGCCCTTTGCTAACATATGCAACACACTCACGGAAATATAGGTCACACTAAGTGCAATGTGAGAGTAGCATCTCATACTACCGATCCCACTTAGTGATCCTAATGGATCCCATTTATTCAAAAACTTAAAAATAATCATCCATAACATCACACCATGACACTCATTCACACGTATTTCGTGAAAGTACTCTTCTCCTATAGTAGCTATAGGTCACACTAAGTGCAATGTGAGAATAGCATCCCATACTACTACTCCCACATAGTTCTCCTAATGGTGACTATTTGGATTCAGCACTTCACGACATTCATTCACAACATCACTAATGTACATGCTAACTTTGTTCAATCAATTCTTTTGTGGGAGTTAGCTTAATCGACAAAGTCCATGAGAGCTAGACATGATATCCCGATATTAACTCCAATCAGATGAAGGATCCTTACTTGCCTAGAGTAAGCTCATGCTTCTTAGCTTTTACATGACTTTTCCAATAGCTACACCTATGCGGGCACATAGTTAAGGGATAAGGAACTTACTACTAAGTAACAAGTTTTCTACTAACGAGGATTACTCATCTCAAGAGGTACATTGGAAATACAACATCTCAACTCACAAAGTGTAATCTACCTCTCCTTCATATCCTCGCGGTGCTAGGCATAACTCCACACGGATTCTTAACATTATAAACTATAGGTCGAGGATAACTAGTGAATACCACATCTCAACTCACAAAGGGCATTCATCCTCAAACCTATCTTAGATAGCTCATAAGGAATAGTGAGGTTGCTACTAGACACTTCATCTCAACTCACGAAGAGTGTCCACCCCAAGATTCCCCTTTTTCTCAACTTAGCATGATACATTCTTTTAAATGTGAGTGTGTGTACATGTGAGCATACCTTACACATAAACATCATTTCATTTATAATTAATTCTATATATGCTTAGACCTTCTTTCATCACATCGCACACTTAAACATTCTTTACACAATCATTTATGGAATCTTAAACATAATCCTTAACATACTTCTCATAAGACACTTAACAAGAATACTTTATTTAAGCATAATCCCTAGCCTATTTCACATAATAGCTTCATAAGGCACATTTAGCAAGAATAGCATCATTATCATCTTACTTCACATAACATGCCTTCATGTACTCATTCACAATAAACTAGTAACTTCATATTCATACAATTCAGGTAAATACCGCCACCAAGAAGGTGGACCACACCACTCAAGAGCATTTCGTAATTTAAAGATAAATAACATAACCAGCTTACCCTTTAATCTAAGATTTCATCACCTATAACATTTTCTCAACATGTCATCATAATATATCCCTTAGGGCAGTAGATAAACAACAATAACAACACAAGAAAAACCAAAGCTCATTTTATACACAAACATGCTCATTATACCATTTCTTAAGACAATATTTGAAGAGAATGTTTATCATGATTTCATTGTAGATTAAACCTTAAAATAATCAATTAACATTATAAACATCATTATTTAGTCATTCAAAACGTTTTCATGCAAGACCCATTAGAGTTGAAGATAGAACAAACTAGGGTTGAGAACCCACTGTGATATTCGTTAGAAGGGACTCCTTGAAGGGAAGAGAGTTAAAGGATGGATACCATACCTCACATTGAAGAAATACCAATGCTTTTTGATAAAGAAACGACATCCAACAGCGCTCATAGAATTTCTTGACTTCTAGCTTCCATGGTGATTGAGAGAGTCTTCAGAGAGAGAGAGAGGGGTTTTGGGTTTTAGTACATATTTCATGTAATTTTGGATTGTAATTTCTAGATTTTTAGATTGCGTCTTGTTATTCAATCTTCTATGTTTGAGAAGCTGAAACTTGTTGACTCGTAAAGACTTAGTGAATATATCAGCCAATCGTTCTTCCAACTTGCAATAAACGAGAGTTATATCTCCATATTTTTGCACTTCTCTCATGAAAAAGAACTTGATTTTGATGTTCTTAGTTCTTCCATGAAACACAAGATTGTGACATATAATTGTTGTTGCTTCATTGTCCACGAACACTTTGATGCTTTCAGTCGGTTCTATATGAAATTCAACAAGAATTTTCTTCAGCCACAATGTTTAATTTATCGCACCTGCAGTTGTCCCAAACTCAGCTTCGATAGTAAATTGAGCTACAATATCCGTTCCGAACAACTCAATGAGAAATTTCGTAAACCTAGAGTAAAACAGTACCTTGAAGTACTCTTTNTATATCCGTTTCCGAACAATTCAATGAGAAATTTCGTAAACCTAGAGTAAAACAGTACCTTGAAGTACTCTTTGCATCATCCTCGGAATCTCCCACATTAATATTGGACTACCCAAAAAGCTTCATAGGTTGACTCTTCTGAAACTTGACTCCATAGCTGATGTTTCCTTTGATGTATCACACAACTCTTTATGTCGCCTGCAAAGGCACTTCACTAGGACAATGCATGAACCTTGATAAAACACTTACAACATAATCAGGTCTTGTAACTGAAAGATAAGTTGAACATCCAATGATACTTCTGAAGTATGTCTCATTGACCTTTTCGGCTCCATGGTTTACTTAGCTTCTTTTTTTTGTTCATGGGAGTACTAATCTCTTAGCAATTTTCCATTTTGAGTTTCTTGAGAATTTAGTTTGTGTAGTTTTTCTGGCAAACAAAAAATTCATTTTTTCCTTGTGTAATTTCCATTACAAGGAAATCTGTTATGAGACCAAGATCAGATATTTAGAAAGCTTGCATCATATCTTTCTTGAACTCATCAATTTGCTTTTCTGCTCCTTGTATTCAAAATGTCATCCACATAAATAGAAACAAGAATCTTACAGGTATTATGTTTACAATACAATGTGAATTTTGAAAGACTCATTTCAAAATCAATACTTAGGAAATAATCATCTATTAAACTATACGAAGTTCTTGTGAGTGTTTTAAGACATAAATAGCTCTATGTATTCAATAGAATTTATCTTATTTCCATATATAACAAACCCTTCATGTCGTTCAACATAAATTTCTTCTTCAATAATTTCATTAAGAATGCTAATTTGGCATCCATTTCATGCACTTTCCAAGCACATTGTGCAAAAACAAGTATAAGCAATCTTATCATGTCGAGCGTAGATACTTGAGTAAAAGTGTCAGAATAATCTACAAAAAAAATATGTGCATAAATATTAACTAAAATTCTTGATTATGCTTGTTGATTGAATCATAAACATTTAACTCAGTCATGATCATCTACTATACTCAAATTATTTTTCTGCCTTGAGGTTTGCAACAAACTGCCACATATCAATTTTTTTGGATCATAAACAGCTACTCATGCATTGCATTTCTCCACTTTGGGTCTTTGAAAGCCTCTTAAGGGTTGGCAGATTTACTAATCACAACATTACATCTCTCATATATATCTGAGAGAAAATGAGTTTCCCTAACTAATGGATTATCGTCCCTTTCATTTGACCACGAGCTTGTCTTCTAGATGGAATTCCTTGAATCATTTTGATTCCATTCTTAATTCTCCATCATGTGGACCTTCTTATAATAACAATCTTCTCACATTCAGGTAGAAAGATTATGTACGCTTTTGAAATATTACTGTAACCAATAAAAATTCTCGGGGCAACCTTTTTATCTATTTTATCCAGTTTGACATGAGGTACATAGGTAAAACAAAGACAACAAAACACTTTAAGAAAATGCAGTGGATGTCTGAATCCACATCATTCTTGAAAAGGAGTTTGATCTTTCACAACTTTTCAGGGAATTCGATATTGTAGGAGCACAACTATATTTGTTGCCTCTGGCCAAAACATCTTTGGCAGATTCTTTTCGCGCAACATAGATTTTGCCATATCCATGATAATTGTGTTTCTTCTCTCACTAACACTATTTTTTATGGAGTATAAGGAGTAGTAAGTTGACATTCAATCCATTCTTCTTCACAAAATTGACCAAACCGATGAGAAGTGTACTCCTTGCCATTGTCAGAACGTAAAATCTGAATTTTTCAGAAACATTTATTTTCCAATTTCTCTTTCAGCTTCCAAAAAATGCTCTTGACCTCCGATTTGTACTATAAAAAATAAATCCAGAACATTCGGGTAAGATCATCAATAAAAATAACAAAATAAAGGCTACTTTTTAGTGAAGGACCTTTGGGGACCTCCATCATCTGTGTTAACCAGTTGGAAGTTTCTTGTTGCTCTTCAAGTTGCCTTTGGGAATGGAATTCTACTTTGTTCTCGGAATTAACAAGCCCAACATTCTAAGAACTCGCTCCCAGTATAGAAAGGTCATCGAGCGTCACGAACTCTTGTATTTTGTAAAACCCTTGATAATGATAGTGTTAGAGTCTCTTATGCCATAACTCGTAAGCATTTTCTCTTGCTAAGTACAACCCTTCTTCTTCCTCCAATATATTTAATGAGAAACTTTTGCCTCTCATTTTGACTTCAAAAAAGTCATTTCCTGATGCTTCCATGACCAAGCAATCTTTATCTTCGAAATAAAAATCGAAAACTTTTTTCTTACAATTGGCCATACTTAACAAGTTTTGATCTAAATATGGTTTGTAAGAACATCAAAATTTCATTTAGTACCTGATTGTGTTTCAATTGTAATAGTTTGCATTCTCTTTGCTGGAATATAACAACCACGACCTATTCTTACTTTTGAAACTCCAGTAGGTTTCTAGTCATTAAAAAGCCCTTTGTCATAAGTCATATGGTTTGTGCATCCGCTATTAATCAGCCAAGCCTAGTTTGAAACATTGCTTGTAAAACAGGATGCCACAAAGAGTAAATCCTCTTCTTGTTCATTAAAAACCTAGAAATTTGTGTCTTGCTACTGCCATTTATTCTTGCAGATAATTGCATTATGACTGAGTTGGTTGCATTCACTGAATTAAGCATCCATCCTTTTCCAACACTTATACAACGTGTGCCCATTCTTTCCAAAATGCTCACCAGGAGGATAGTTTCCTTTTGAAGCTACCTGCTCTTCTATTGTTGTTATAGAAAGGTGCACCTTCTCAATTTTTTGGTTGATTCTCTAATTGTGTTTCATTTATCTCCATTTTTTGGTTGATTCTCTAATTGTGTTTCATTTATCTTTAGTATATTCATGTTTTGCTGCCAATTCTTCCTCTCTAGTTTCATCTTCTTTCATAACACTTCTTTGTTCTTGATCCTCCAAGGATTTCAATTATTTCTCCAAAGTGATTTTTGATAGATCAATGATGTTCTCTAAAGTGGTAATAGTGGATCCAAATCTTTTAGGTACAACATCCAGAATCTTTTCAACATTATCTGAGTATTTAAACCCAGAACCATGTAATCTTACCCTATTTGTTATGCTCATAAGCACGTCAGATTATCCATTGATTGTTGTCGATTGTTTCATCTTCTTTAACTCAAACTCTCTAATGAGATTCAACACTTTCATACCTTTGATATGATCATCTCCTTCATATTTTACCTTGTTTAATCCTAGATGGCCTTTGCTGAATTTTGGAACATCATACGAGTGAAAATTGTTGAAGAAACCAATTTTCTTGTACTTGTTACTTTTGAGTTGAGCAATTATTTTGTTTTCGGGGAGCTGAAGAACCTCATTGCATTCCTTGATTGCCTCCCAATTATCTAAATCTTTCATCCTAAATTCCCGCATGTGAAAATTTTCACCATTGACGACAGGTTGTTTCGTTGCCGAGAAACATTAGCTTTCTTCCATGATTAATTTTTTTCTGGTTGTGGTGCTTGAGTTACTTGAATTAGTCACTCACATAAATACCCACATACCCCGCAATATAAAAAAGCGTTGAGACAATTTTTTGGTAAAATTCGTAATAAAAATGGAGATGTCAAGAAGAATATCCGCATGAACTCATTTTTATTGTTGTCTTTGTATTATGTTTCTAAAACTGAAAATGAAAAATAGGAAGCAGTAAACCCACGAATAGCAGATTTCTAGCTTACTAACTTACTCCTAAATAATAGGTATAGATATCTAACAACTAATTGACTAAGTCTTATTTAATATAAAGCAATAAAATTAAATTAACTACAGTTGAAAATGCAAATTCCTAACACAATCTTAGTACAATAAACCCATAACTAGCGGATTCCTAACTCACTAACTTACTCCTAAATAATAGGAATAGATGTCTAACAAATGATTGACTAAGTCTTATCTAATATAAAGTAGTACAAGTAAAATTAACTGTAGTTAAAAAAAGAAAATTCCTAACACAATCTCAGTACCTTTAGTAACTTGTATAACATTTGATTGTCCTTGTGCAGATGTCTCTTTCATTAATCATCAGGAAGAATTGAGTATCTGAACCCTTATAATATTTATTTACTTGAAATACACACCTCAAGCTGATTTCCAACACTTTTTAGGACATGTTTCTGCCATTGGTACACAAATTCAACAAAATTGTTTTTTTAAATTAAATAAGATTCCGCCTAAGGTACTGAATCATTGCATTCACAATCCAATCTCTATATTTCTTAGAGGCATAAGTAGGAAATCTGAAGCAAAAACGTTCTCTGTAATGACCATAGTAAATTCTTGAATATTGATCTAGTTTGTACCCTTCTTCAATAGGCCACACCTATAGACAATTCAATGATCGTAAAAGATTTACAGCTTAAGTTGTTAGATACTTATTAATTAATGAAATGATGTGTGATCCTTGTGTCAATCAAAACATGTAAGGGTCTCTTATCATGATACGTTATAAGCCTTAAGGTCTGATGCCCTATCACAGTAGTAAATGCTTGTAGTGACATAACTATGAATTTATATACTACACTAGACTCTTCATGTAACTATACTTCTTTATTGACATCTATTGAATATTCTTCCAACACCTCAACCAAATGAAGTTATTTCGTGGCAATTATGTTCCTTACATAATTCTCATCACAAAAGAAAATCCCCTTTGAATTCCTCTCATTCATCTCTATTGTTGCGGTTGAGTAGTGGATTGATTTGATTAGAAAAGTAGTATACCTCCGACTGAATCAATATCGCGTTCTCCTTTGCTGCTATCAAGGAAAGTCTCTTGGCATTGTAGTATTGTTGAATCTACTAGGTCTCTATATTGTTGTTTGGTTAAAAAATATTTATTGAATGTAGAGTTTTCGAAAGTATGTTTATGATACATTAGAGGTCAAATATAAGTAGGGGTAGGTAGTAAAAGAATTCGAGACTTTGAATCAGGTTTAAGGCCCCAAAAATGTGCCTTAGCCTCAAACATTTCTTCTTGTAACAATGTTATTGGGGACTAAATTTTTATAGGTTTATTTTGTTTTAGTTTGAGAGCTTGATAGAATGAGTGTGTTCACTATTAGTCAACACACCAGGTCCTTTGACTCAACAACAACAATAATAAAGGGTAAATAATGACAAGAACACACCACACGTAGTTTACGTGAATCACAGTTACATCCAACCTGAGAAGTCATTATTAATCTCATAACCAAGTAATAACTCTATTCCTTGAAGATCCTAAGTAGATGTCACACTGCCCACTAAGCTATCACCACTAGTCAACTAAGACTTCAACTATGATTGAGGATGATTATTCACTTGAGTGTTATTATTTTCAAGAGTTGTTGAGAATTTTCAAATTGCAAAAACTAAGTTTATGATTATTCGTCATAACTTTATAAAGAATAGTCACAACCTTCTAGTCCGTGCCAATGACCGAGATTTCTTCCATTTCCTCCACCTTTAGAGACTGTGCACCAATCAACAATACTTTTTCAAACCTGGCAGTTGTGTGTACATTTGCACAAGGGATATGGTCCCTGGGTTTATCAAATCATCAAAAAACAAATAATAGAGCCCATAGGTATTACATGATGGCATTATCATTTCAGGCAATCTTTTAAACGCGGTCTAATACTCCCTAAAACTTCATATTTGAATAGATTTTTTAAAGCTTTCATAAAATACACATAACCATCACCAAATATTTCAGACAAGTGCTACTGCATACTCAAACCATGTAGGATCAAAACAGAACACCCTAGTTCAAAAAGGATCTATTCCAATCTATAGCTTATCCTTCTCTGTGTTTAGACACTATCTTCACCCTTTGATGAATGGGAACTTCATTCATAGAGGTTCACTGATCAACTTTATATAACCAAGTTCAGAACTCTCTTCAAAAATATTTGTCACGACCGGAGTCTAGACCCCAGACGAGACCGGCGTCGTTGACCTCTCAGAGGTCGCAGACAAGCCTACTTACGTCATTCTTACTTCGTCTAGGTTAATTTTAGCGGAAAATTTGAAACTTTTTGTTTCTTAACATACATTCTAAACATTCTATTAGATTCGTAATTGTTCACCATCAATCATCTAACATTAAGATCATCAAATAAAAGAAATAGTTAATATAGAATTAAATGTATACTTGCCAAAACGGCACCAATACAATGTCAGAACAAAAGCGGAAAGAAACGCTAGTGGAACATACTCCACAAGCTCAACCCTATAATTAAGCTAGAATATAATTGGCAAGAATCCTCAAAAACATGAGGGCCTACCAAGTCCGGATGAATGCTCCACGTCTGGATAGTTTCAGCGTCAACCTGTAGCTCTAGCGTCCACCTATGCGTGCACCTAAAATTGATAATTGTATGGAATTCGTAGACACTTGTACTAAGTATGGGTATATGTAAGCATACACCAAGGACATCCATGAGAAAGAATAGCTCTTTCCTAATAACATGATTTATGAAAAGTCAAGTCAGTGGACATTCAAAATTTTTATTAGGAAAGTCAATGGACCTGCCAAATTTGGATTTGGAAAGTCATGCCATGAGTGTAACATGCATCATCAAACTTATCCTTTTGCAAACAACACATAACATATTTCACATATCATATCACGTAGTTCATATCATTCTTTCATATGCCATGAGACCTTGGGATCATTGACTTGACGTTAGAACTTCCTAAAATGAGGGCACAACATATGGGTACTCAACTAGCGAGAACTTCTTTAGCAAACACAGAGTCAGCTTCATTCATTCGTACGTACTTCATTTTTCATTATTGCACATATTAGTGCAATCACCCGTCATACCTACGATATAGTTTAAGACTCTCATCGAGTTTGTTGTGCAATGACCAAGAATAACCTAGCGTCATTACTTATGTATAGCTCACCTATTTATTATCATATCCTTACACCTTTGGTATTGTTCATTTCATTATGTGCATCATTTGAGGCTAGCCTCATTCATTCATTGGGAACTTTAGCTTTGACCGACATAGATCATGTGAGAATCATGAAATCCAGTGTCTTTGCCACACCAAAAATAGGTGGAATCACCGGCAAAAGTGACCCAAAACATACTAGCATACATGGGAATTGAACTCCGCCAGATCCCTATATTGGCAGTATAGGTTCGAAGACTAAGAGATATAAGGAGACTCATACCCGGCATGCCGGACAGTCTCATCTCATGAGAGTTACATGAAGCTTCGCCCTTCCCGAAATAAGGCATCACCGCTCATTGCTAGTCTATCAGTGCTCAGTATAAATTTCTATTACATTTAACTCATACGTTATGGAAGCTAGCTTGTAGTATGAGGACATCATTGCTCAATAAATGATTTCTCATCTCATCATTAGTATTTAGTGTGTTAATCTCAATACTTTCATTAGAGTTTTCATAGAGGCTGGTCTCTTCATTAACTTTATACTCTCATAGGTGAAAACATTTTTGGTAACATTTACATAGGCTGATTTGAGATTGCTCTCATCTTTTACATTAGCCTCATATCATGTTGTCACTACATTCATTAACATTAGCACATTTGTTCTTCATAATTACTCACCCCATTTTACGTGAATGTTAATTTCATCGTATGCCAATGCACTTGGCCATTTAGTGTGTTTCACACTCTTACTTAACCATTCTAGGGTTTCATCATTTCATTGTTCATTTCATCACTTCTTTGTTCATTTCATCATTTCATTGTTCATTTCATTATGTGCCAATGTACTTGGCCATTTAGTGTGTTTTACCCTCTTACTTAAACCTTGTAGGGTTAAATCATTTCATTACATACATCTTAGGTTCACTTATTTTAAATGTATGCTAGACTTATAGATCTATAAATACAAGCCATGAGGCTTCATTCATCGTTCGTTCAAGTGATTCATATATTCCTAAGATTATGTAGTACAAGACTTATGTATCTTGTATGTATGCCAAGATCTCGATTTCGATCTAAGTAGGTGGCATTATTCTTGAACATTTAATTAACGTATGATTTATGTATCATTAAAGAAATTTGGGCAAGGGAACCCAAGTTCGAAACCCTTGGACAATACATACATTTTTCCTTGGATTTATTTTTGGTCTTCATGACATTGGGATCCTAGATTGATCCTCAACATCAACATTCGATCGTTATTTTTCACATTGGATTCTCCTATTATTGGGCCGAAGGGTTGTGGGATCGAATCCCCACAACCCCTTTTATTTTTCATTTAATATTGTGTTGTCCAATTTTCTTAGACCATGAGGTTGTGGGATCAAACCCCCACAACCTCTCCTTATTTATTCTTTAATTTCGCTAGGGGCTTTGAGTTGTGGGTTCGAACTCCCACAGCCTCCTTATTTTATTTTTATTTAAAATTGACTTAGCTAGGCGTTTGGCAGTGAGGTTATGGGATCGAGCCTCCATAGCCTCAGTTTATTTTCTTATTTATTTCGCCCTTCTCTTTTCCAGCCTTGAGTCGTGGTTCCGATTTCCACGCCTCAAATTTTCATTTTTTAATTTTCTTCTTTAACATCATTTGCTTCCTGGAGGTCGTGGGTTTGATTTCCACGCCTCCCATTTTCATTTTTTAATTTTTTTGCATTCTCCTTTCTCAGCCAATCTACCCCATTTCGAATCCCCATGACCCCTTTTCTTTTTCTTGCGAATTTAAGGTGTTATACGGGTGAGGTCACAGGTTCAAATCCTAGTGGCCTCATCCCTTTAAATCAATTAAATTTTCCACATTTCACCTCTATATTTAGTCTAACAAAACTTATATTTTTGGCTGGAACTTAATCATTTTCTCAACTTATGTTCATCAATATTTCCACTTGAAAACTTAGGACAATTCATTGATCGTTTAACACTTTTTAGGGGGGGTATTTCATGGATTCGTTTAGCCATATTGTTGACACTCAAATCAGCCCCATTTCCATTTTAATGAACATCACGAATATATAGATTTATGTAAGCAAAATGACTACTAAAAAATATTAAACTTGAAGCCTTAATTCGGCCTCATTCAAGTACATTCACAGTAATATTTTTTTACATATGCACACACTTGCACAAAATTTCAATACATGGTTGCCTTTCATACGATTTCAAGTACACAACATAATCATATTCATCACGAAAAATAACATACACCTAAATCTACCAGCAATCATACCCAACCTACGATTCATTGGGAGATAGTGAAAGGGGCATGCAAGAGGGGAAACAATCCTAGTTTTCGAATGAATTATATGAACCTTAAGGGGTATCTTTGGGAAAGGGACCAAGAGAGAAGAAAACCCATACATTTTTGACGTTAATCTCTTGAATTTCTGCCCAAAAACTTCACCATGGAACACATCTAAACCTCCTCAATATCAACTCCACTTGAATGACAACCTCCCTTAGCCTAGTGTGCGACTAATGTTTGTTTTCTTGTGATTTCGTGTGAGTTGTTCAAGTGTGAAGAACTTGGTTTATTTTTCTTCTTTTGTACCTTATTTTTCCAGAGAAATTTCGTGTGAAATAATAAGGGGGTTTGAGCGTGAAGCAAGACATCACTCAAGAGCTTAATTTCGTCTCTCTCTCCCCAAATTGCCCCTCCAGCTTAGTTATTAAATAATTAATTATATATTTAGGGTAATTACGATAATACCCTTAGCCTAAAAAAAGACCATTTTACCCCTAGACCCTCCAAAACGAAGATTTCCTCTTTTTTAAGTCGGGTAAAGACTCCTGGAGTAAATCTTCGTATTCGAGATCCATACATGGTTGGACCCAACCTTTCAAAGATTAAATAACACCCCAACTTAGTTGGCTTGGCTGTAGTAAGGTTCCGAGGTCTGGTTCTACGCGCATCAATCCGTGTGAGCCCTAGTGTAATCATAGGCATTATTGGCACATTAACATCACTTAGTATATCCATTTTTAGGGTAGTTACAACATTTAGGAAATTTTAATCTATAATAACGAATGAAAGTGTTACCACTATGATAAACAACAAAATTTGGTGTTTCTTTGGTTTGATTCTCACGTTGACCTATATGAAACCTTCTCTTACATTCAAAATTCCTTATCTCTGTCCCTTTTATCAATATATTTGATTTATTACTTGATCTGACCCAATTCATTTTCTGTGTGAGCATTGTGATCATGGATATTAGACATACCCTTCATTTATTTCTTCAATTGTTCATGAATGTGCAGATTTCTATTTCAAGGATTGAATGCTCTAATACCAATTGACGCATGAAATTAACTAATTCAGAGTTAGAATCCCGAGGAAGATGATTATGCAAAGCCATGGAGAGGTTTTTTTAATAAAGAAATTATGAAAACAATAGAGAAAGACTTTGAGTAAAAAATACTACAGAATTGTCAAAGTGGATTATTTTATTAATAATTCAGAGACAAACACTTATAGATATAATTCCTAACTAAAAATAGAAAAATATGCAAGTCAAACTCAAATAAAAAATAAAAGAACTAGTTACTTAATTCAAGTCACGTAGGAATATTACAAAATAATTAAAAAACCAAAAAGTAGCTAACTATTTTATTCTGCAATATCCTGAGATGTATTGTCAACACTCCTCCTTGGATCAGAAATTATAGATTGTAGTCTCATCTAAAATTGTCCTTGTGAGCAAATCCGCTAATTCATTTTTTGTCTTGCCAGACTTGTGTGCATCTTCTATTGGATTAAATGAGAAGCTCTTACTTTCAACTTGTAAAATCCATTGCTTAGTAGAGTAAAATATTCGACAATATTTTTCTCCAAATAATAATTTAAATCCTTAATGATTAACAGACAAACACTAAATAAACTTCTATAAATATTAAGCACATAAAGAACATCTAAATTTTTTTGTACGTATATTTGTTTTAATTGCAATAGAGGTTTTTTCTTTTGCAGGAATACAATTAGCATTCCCAATTCTATCTTATTTTTCATATGAATAAACTCTTTGAGAATACTTTTTTTTTGTACAACCACTATCAATCATAAAAAATAAGATGTTTTTGGTTGAAAAACAACTCGCCACAGAAAGTGGTATTCTTCTTCTTCGTTAGTGGTGACTTTCCCAACTATTCCATCCTTTTGAAATTTGCTTTTGTAAATAACAAATTCATGACCAACTTGTTTGCCGATTTTGCATTTTGCATCTGGTCTCTTCAAGAATTTACCATGAGATTTATGACTGACTATTAATTCTCCTTCAACCATGTGATCTTGCCTCATAAGCCTCCTTATTCGGACTACGGTTTGATTATTTGACAGCAAATTAATTTCATAATGCTCTTCCATGGCTTTCCAAAGATCAAGCTCATCAAAGTAAATTTCCATCATCACAATCCATAATTGATAATTTTCACCATAAAAAAATTAGAGGAGCCATTCATGAAAAACTATTTTCGGAATCCATTTTTTCACACATGTCCCTCAAGAAGAAGACTCTAGATAACAATTCTTTGTTTTTAATTAAAATTAAAACTAAGAAAATAATGGGGAATGACTTTGAGAAAAAAATATTGCAGAATTGTCAAAGGGAATTATTTTATCAATAATTCAAAGAAATACATTTAAAGTTATAAATGCTAACTAAAATAAAAAAATATACTAGTAAATTTCAAATAACAAACAAAAGAACTAACTTCTAAATTCATGTCACATAGGACTCAAATAAAATAATTTAAAAACATTAAAAGTAGCTAAGTATTTTATTCTGCAATATCTTGGGACATATTCTCAGTTAAAATAAATTCGAGTAGAATAGTTGAGTCAATTGTATTCAGAAAGAGAGAATTTTTTTTCCATCAAACCTGAAATCTTAATCCTAATACAACTATTATATATGAATATATGACAAGACTAAAATGAATCACTATTAGTCAAACTAACTAACTTCACTGTTGCATCTAACTCCTAACAAACTAGCAGATTTATCAAGCTCCTCATTTCTTAACGACATTTGCCACCTCAGCTAATTAGTTATCAAACCGGTTTAATTTCCATTTTGTTGTAAATTATTTTGTAGTATAGGGAATGTACATTATGTGGAGTACTTCTAGGGTATGGTTAGGAATCCTTTATGGGGAAAAAGTTAGATTTCCCTATTAATAGAGAGGTCCTCTTCATTGTAAAATCATCCCTCAAGAGAGATAACAAGCCTTTTCTTCTCTTTATTTTTTCTTCTTATTCTATAGTTTCATAACACATTTGCGATTATATATCTATTATTATGTGTATGAATTAAATTTTGGTTCACTTATTAATGATTTTGGTCTAATTGATAATCTTGCAATATTAAGATCCGTCATTGTTGTTGCGAGAAATAAGTGTCTGCTCTACATATAGAGGTCGCTAGTAAGTGGTTGTATATTTGTACTATAGTTCTTTGGGTATGAATGTTTTGATTTTTCTAGTTTCAAGATTCCAAATGAAACTAGAAGTTTCTTGAATCCCCATTTGATTCCATTGGGCATAAATTAAATATCTGCAATCACTATAATGGTGGATTTAATAGAATATTCTTATGGAAAATATCTAGGTTTATTTCTCTACTTATCAATTACAAGGTTAATGGTTTGGTCTTGATGGTTGGAGTCTAGGAGAAAAATTATTCTCCTAGACTGCAATTGTCATGTTCCATAGCATATTTTATGCACTATAACGATCTTTGACTGTATTATACATATGTTTCGTATATACAATAGCTTTGTTCCATCTTTTCATTATTGCTTCCTAAAAATTAATCCTATCTAGGATATGCTCAACTGATTCGGTCCGTGTTTTACTTATGTAAATAGACCACTACAACTGAAATGACCATATACATTTGGATTAGGATAAATTTTGACAATTGTGAAATTTTTCTTCAGTTGATCAAACTTCGAATCCACTTCTCTAATGCACTTTATTAATTGAAAATGATCTTTTGTAGTGGTGAAGCATTGACAGAATGATGAGGGGGTAGAGGAATAGTTTGTGTCAACCTAAAGTACCGTGCAAGCCTTTTTGAGAGACCATATTGTAGGTCTCGAGAAATAAGGAAGTTTGATCAAATATCTTCTAGAGGTAGCTTATTATATGGGATATGTCCCGCCAATTTCATCCATCCAGGTGAATATGGAGTGAACTGGCTAGGAGATATGGGGGAACTTAAAACATTCTCGGAAGCTGTTCTGTTTTAGCTTCTCTTGAGCTAGGGGAATCCCTAAAGTTGTACAGTTTTCTTTATCTTTAGGCAAAGGTCTATACTGCGGGAAGTAAGACTATAGCCAGAGTTGTGCAATCTAGAAGGGCCTCCTTGCAGGACCAATTACTCGGGTAACTAAGCTTCTATAAACTCCGTATATATGAGATAGTATGAAAGGAGCCAAACAAACCTTTTTGCCGAACCAAGAGTTATGGGTAGATTATCATACTCCTTCGCTACTATAGACGAACCAATGCAAAACACAAATTTGCAGAGCCACATATTGAGAAACGCCAAATGTTCCTCTTCATTTACACCTTCTTTTCACGTGTTCACTTTGATGAGCTAATTTTTTAGTTAGCCAAGGATTTGGTTATTTAGGGGGCGCTTATGCATCCTACAGCTCTAGTCGTAGTCTTACATTCTCTAGTATAGACCTTTGACTTATGATAAACAGAACTGTATGAATTTAGGAATTGACCTGGCTCAAGGTAAGTTAAAACAGAATAGCTAACCAGAATGTTTTAAGTTCTCTACTCATGTTCTTCCATATCTCCTAGCCAGCTAACTCCATATTCACCCAAATGAATAAAATTGGCAGTGCATATCCCATCTAGTATGCTAGCTCTAGTCGATATCTGGTCCAGCTTCCTTATTACTCGAGACCTCCAGTATGGTCTCACAATAGGGATCTCAAGTGTTGGAATAGCTAGAGTGGAGTATTACTCTCAAAATTTGATTGCACAACAGTTCGGGTTGACGCAGACTGTTCCTCTACCTCCTCAACAGTCTGTCAATGCTTTCTTATAGAAATGATCGATTTTAATTTAGAAAGTGGAATTAGAGAAGTAGATTCAAAGTTTGACCAATTTAAGAGAAATTTTTCAGTTGTCGAATTTCATCCTAATCTCAAATATATGCCATCGTTTGTGTCACGACCCAAAACCGAGCCGCGACTGGCACCCACACTTACCCTCCTATGTGAGCGAACCAACCAATCTAAACCCTAACATTTCATTATAATATCAACATAAAGTAATGCGGAAGACTTAAACTCATTAATAAAAACCAATTCAATAACTTCTAAAATTCAACATCTATTATT
>NC_028645.1:8400423-8401059 GCF_001406875.1 Solanum pennellii
AAGATGAATAAAATAACCCACTTTTTATTTTAAGGTTGTCTCCTTTAACCCCCAAGTAATTGAATTATTAATATTAATCCATTAACTTTATAATTATAAGCATGAAAGTCCAAAACGCCCCTTTAAAAACTTAACAGAATTTCCGAACCGAGTGAGCTTACGGAGCCTACGACGGTGCGTCACGACTGTGACGGTCTGTCCTGCAGGTCCGTCACAAAGCTCAGAGACTTGATTTTAGTAAAAGTTCTGTGACGGCCCGCCATGCCTGCGATGGTCCGTCCTGCCATTTCGTCGCGAAGTTCAGAGAGTTGATTTCCGTACCCAAATTTCAGAATTCTAAGTATTTTGGAACGAGACCCCCACGACGGTCAGTCGTGCCCATGACGGTTCATCGTGGGATCCGTCGACTCAGCCAGTTTTTCCAGAAATAAAATCTGCTGCTCAAAACGACTAAACAGGTCGTTACATTACATACCAATTTACCCATCGTTCGTCCTCGAACGATCACGAGAAGAAAAACAAGAGCGAAAAGGATTACCTGAATCTGTAAACAGGTGTGGGTATCTTTTTTGCATATCGGCCTCCTTCTCCCAAGTGGCCTCTTCAACTGGTCGATTCTTCCATTGGACTTTGATG
>NC_028645.1:8407726-8449451 GCF_001406875.1 Solanum pennellii
ACTTTATAATTATAAGCATGAAAAGTCCAAAACGCCCCTTTAAAAACTTAACAGAATTTCCGACCCGAGTGAGCTTACGGAGCCTACGACGGTCCGTCACGACTGTGACGGTCCGTCCTGCAGGTCCGTCACAAAGCTCAGAGACTTGATTTAAGTAAAAGTTCTGTGACGGCCCGTCATGCGTGCGACGGTCCGTCCTGCCATTTCGTCGCGAAGTTCAGAGAGTTGATTTCCGTACCCAAATTTCTGAATTCTAAGTATTTTGGAACGAGACCCCCACGACGGTCAGTCGTGCCCATGACGGTTCGTCGTGGGATCCGTCGACTCAGCCAGTTTTTCCAGAAATAAAATCTGCTGCTCAAAACGACTAAACAGGTCGTTACAGTTTGAGTCGTGGTGGTCTACTTACATAAGTAAAACACTGACTGAATCAGCTGTCTAGATCCTACATAGGATTATTGGTGAGGAAGCATTAAAGAAGAGAAGGAACTAAGGTATTGTGTATGAAACTTTAACTATTCATTATAATACACTCAAAACTTGTTATAGTGCATAAAAGATAGATTACATCAATGCAAATAAGAAATTATCGTGTTACTGAATGGGTTGGACCTGACCATCCAAGTTTGCTTGAACATCTAAACTTTAGCAACCAAATAGATTTAGAAACTGAATCTTCTTATAAATGGCTTTTTGCCTTCATTATTCAATATAGGTAAAGTTTAATAATAAGTAGAAAAATAAAAAACAAGATAACTAACCAATGACAAAACAATTAATTTCAATATAACTTGTCTTCAAACTAAACAACTCCTAACTTTCTATAGTAATCATTCAAACATATAAAAACACTTGAATTTAGCCTCAACCGATAAATAAATACTTCAACTTTGAATATGCACATATGGATATATCAACTTGTCTTCATTGTTGCATGATCTTCGATCGAAATTCTAAGTATCTCCAAAATTAATGTGTAGTGTCAATGATGGATGTCTATAAAACACAATAGTGACGAGTTAGAATGTTGATAGTTGTAAGTTGAGTCAAATTGAAGTTTCTAAATGTTTATTTTTCAAATTAGAATATTTATTTATCCAAGACAAGTGTCTCACTATGTACTGTGGTTTTTAAAAAAACCTGAATTAAACTTTCAAGATTGCAACGCGCGCGCGCGCACACACACACACATATATAATACTTGTCACAAAAGCCAAAAAACTATTTTTAAAAAGAGAAAGGGGAAAGGCCATTATCATTCAGTTCTTGGTAAGCTTAATTTCTAGTTCTTTTTCATGTAATATATTATTTCTTATTTCTTTTTTCCAGTAAGATCGATTAAGTCAGTAATTTTACCAAGGGGTTCGATATATGAAAAAGAAAATATATGAATTGACTTGAGGATTCAACAAATACTATAGATACATACTTAGTAATTTTAACATGTATAAGTAGTGTAATATTTGGAAAAGCAAAACCATATGAAAGTATATATAGCTTGAACAAGATCCAATATATCCAAGAAGATATGATGAATTATCAAGTTTTGTTGGATAAATTTGAAGAAGAAGACAAAATTAAAATACTTTAGGTTACTCTAGATGGGCTATCTGTCACTGTTAATTCATGCACTTGTAAAAGTATGTTTGAGGTTGATAACTCAACTCTCTTCTTGGATTTTATATTTGAGCATTTTTCAAGTATTCTTATTTGTAATATAATCATAGAAAACTGTATTACAATTTTTTTTATAATCATAGAATTGCTAATTTTCTCTTGATCTTATTTTTTTCTTGCTTGTTAATTAGTAGATGTTCGTTTCCTCATTAAGATTGACAAGGTAAGGCCTAGACCCCCTTGCTTGTGCTTAGTTTTATTGAGTATTTTTTATTTTAATAAAAAAATGATAGACGCTCTGTCTACCGGTATAAATTGAAAAAAAATAAGTAGTGTTATTTTTCGTTGAAGGGATTCGGATGAAAATCTAAGCTACAACCCTGCCGATAGACCCCTAGCTTGACAAAAAGACTAATTTCTTAATTAAATCAACCTATAGAATATATAAAAAACAAAGAAATTAGTCATTTGTGCTTTGCAGGAAAGAAGGATTTAATGAGCTCAAATTCAATTGATCCATTGATTTTCAAATGGGTTGCTGGGATATATTATCATATACACCATACGTATATTTAATAACTACATCAAAAATATTTTGTAGCAACACTTAAATATCAGTAATAGCTTGATTACAACTAATTTATTAATGTTAATATCTTCATTACCCCAATGTATATATATAGAGTCAATTACTAGTGACGAGTATATCTTAATACTCTTTATAAATGTGGCTAAAGTTTATATAGACATTGAATCTAATGACAATTAACAAAAGACAACTTAAATTTTAACACTCCATGTTAATGTGCATAGTTATTACTGCTAAAATTGTATTTATTATACCGAATATAGCAGTTGAAGATGTCGAAGAATGAATTGTGATATCTCAACGATTTCAAATCCAACAAGTTCATGTTCAAAAATAATATTATTGGTTCTAATAAAATAGGGAAACACATAATGATTGAAATGACTTTCAATAATTTTACCAAGCATTGAGAGGCTTTAAATATCCAACATAAAATACATAATTTGCATAATTTAAAAGTTAAACAACATAAAATATCTCAAAAACATAACAAACAAACTAAAATTTGAAATTCACATTTATTCAAACTAAACAACTTATTTTGCTAAAAGTTTCTACAGTAAATAAAAGAAAACTTCAACACTCCTCCTTTGCCTGAGTTACTGCATTTGAAAAATATGTCCCTCCTCAATTTTTCTATGGTAGTTTATGGTGACTTTTTCCATTTTTTTAACATGCGAAATTTCTTCTTTCTTTTTCTTCTTCTGATTTTGTAATTCAAAACCACATCAAATAATATTATCTTGTGTAGATGTTTTTTGAAGTTACTTTAATAATTTTTTTTTACAATTTACTGAAAGAGGTAGTTAGGATTTTTCTTCCATCACAACCTCACGTATCACATAAGTTTAAAAATATGGTTTTCTGCCGGGACGTTAACTAAGGCTCTGCATGGTAGGAAACCAAAGTTATATTTGCTTTCTTCTTTTTTAATTTTTAAATAATGGTGTGTTGATTGTTCTGGTGGAAGTGCAGAATATGTTTGAATGACATAGGTTGGAGAGATAAAAGTCCAGTCGGCGAGTACGACTTGGACCTCTGTTGGACTCAAGAAATTTTTAAATTGGAGTCTGTAAAACTCGACATGGGCGAATCACCGACCAGGTCGATGATCTTGATTTTGTATGCCGTTTGGACCCCCACATTAACTACAGGTCCTCTAAAACTAGACGCGGTAAGTGCCTATTCGGTCGGCAAAACATATGTCGTCGAATGTGTGATAACTAGATGGTTGTTAAAGGCCAAAGGTTTAAAATTTCATACTCATTCATTTTCCATCACTTCTATATTCCATAACTCACATCCAGGCAATATATTTTGTATTGTTGCATTTTTATAACATTTATATCGTCCAGATTGTTTTCGGAGTTGGATATCATTGCCGCCTAGATATTCAACTTTATTATTCAGCATATAATGTTGGTTTTCCGAACCTTGAATTATTCTTTAGCGATTTGTACTCATTTGCAATGATTTCTATATAATGATGTGTGTTAGGCCTCTCTAATTGAACTTTTATGCTGGTGTGCCTATTTTAATTTGAATATTGTGCCTAAAATTCCTATATTGTTGAATTCCAGAGTATTTTGTCCCTTAAAATTAATTAAAAGTTCCGGATTTTGTCCAAATATTTTTGGGTTTGGTCGAGTGAAGTCTTAGTGACCTACATTTGTGTCAAATGACGTAATTTTCCCAATGATAGAGCGGTTGAAGTCATTTTTAAGGGAAAAAGTTTTCAAATGGACAAATTTTGCTAAATTGGGAGTAGTCTGATTATCCCACTGTTATGGGTTATCTAGTTCTATGTCTAATTGACATTTTAATCGTCTTGATTTTGTTTTAGGGAGCTGCAGGGCTAAGTTTGGGATGTTGGGTGAAAATGGGCACGTTGGGTCGTTTGGCAAGGTGAGTCGCTCTCGCCATACCACTTGGCGGTTCAGTGAATTACCCTTTCTCACCTCTTATTTCATTTGTAATATTGAGTTGGGTTCTTTAACTTTCACCGACAAGCCTAAGTTCACTAAGTGCACTCTATGACTGGCTGAAAGTCTTTCTTGATTACCCTTTCTGCGCCCCCAACCCCCAAAATGCATTGTAAATTTTGGTAGGCTAGTCCTCTCTCACCAAATACTGTGAGCGGTTTGCCGAAAGGCCCTTCCT
This sequence comes from Solanum pennellii, assembly GCF_001406875.1. Taxonomy (NCBI): domain Eukaryota; kingdom Viridiplantae; phylum Streptophyta; class Magnoliopsida; order Solanales; family Solanaceae; genus Solanum; species Solanum pennellii. Next base: position 8,412,093 of record NC_028645.1, read on the forward strand.
ATAACCAACATTCTATTTTTTCTTGGAAATTTTGAGCCACTCCTTTCGGCGTGCCTAATCAAAGTTGCATAAAAGATTCGGCAACTCACCAAGCAGAACAAGGAGTCTATCTAAAACTAATTTTCTACAATTTTGCATCAATCAACTCTAACTCTTTTAGATATATTTAAATATATGGCAAGAACCAATCTTTACATGCCACCCTATAAGAGATCAAGAGGGATTGTGATAAATAAAGGGGGAGTCGATGCTCCCAACAACGGGAGGACAAAACCCCCAAAGAGAGGCAAAGTCAAAGAATAAAATCCAACATATGAGGTTCTAGACCATAAATCTTGATAGTGAGGGGTCCCAAGCTTCATTTCCTAAGTCGGATGATAATAAACAATTACATTCTTTAATAGATGATATCTTTGCTAGGTCCCTTCCTAACTCGGCTACAGTCTCAGTTGCCTCCTCCCCAGAAGATACAGTTCCAACACCGACACCTCTTGTAGATTCACTGCTACCTATGGTCCCTATTTCCCAAATAATTAATAGTTATAAAAGTAGATGAGTTGCATAATATTTTTGATGGAAACTACTTTCTACAGAGGGCCTTGAAGGCAGATACTCAACGGTGAGGGACACCCTTTATTTTCAAAGGTTTGATCAATTCACCAGGTCCCGAGGCCCCAACATTCCCACATATGTCCACAAATTCTATACAACATATAGAGAGTTGGTTCCCAAGGGGAAGAAGAAGGCTAGTACCTTCAAATCGGTGAAGTACATCATAGTACGGGGAAAGAAAGTTGTGTCTAGTGGTAACCACATTAATATTGTACTTGGAAGAGATTTAGGTGATACAAAGGCGTATGAAGGGTTCCTTACCATTCAGTCCGTGAATGACTTGCTGGGGTGGCTTGCACAACTTATTTACCCTGCAAAAGAAAGGTCTACTAGGGCTACCTTACAATGGCGACAAGAAGCTCATCATGTTTTTCCAAAGGATTGATATGATGTCGTTCAAGCCAATAAACCTTAAGTGTATCATTCTGTTACTTGAAGGATACCATTACCGCTTTCGACTTCAACATTATAACCTTACCACTAGGTTTAAGGTTCCACTTAAAGGACCCTCTTAACGTCATTTAAGGTCACATGTCATTCATATGTACAAGATTAAGAGGCTCTAGCCCTAAGTCATGACATCCCATATTAACATTCATACATGCAACAAGTAAGGGACACAAGTCAACCAAGACAAGACACAACGTACTTTAACACATATTACATGTACTTCTAGAAGCACTTACAAAATAACCCTTATAACCTTTAAGTCATCCTATACACTACCATATCATCATCAATATTACCATCATAGACTCATATTGTCAAGTAGGAATAACCATGCATCAACCCTAAGACTGTATACCTAAAGACATATACATAGTCTAACATGGTCACCTAAATAGCATTAATAGAAGAACATATATACTTTCACATTGATTATCATGTAATAGATAGTATTCAACTTCACAAGATCATCATAATACTTCAAGTTGTTATCAAAAAGGCCATAATCATCATATTACTTAAAAGAACGCCGACAAGGCCACATTAATTGCAGGTAAAACACATAACACTGCCACCATAAGTGGATCCTACAAGTCACAACATAATTTAAGTCTAATAATAATAAAATAGAGGGAATAGGTCAGTGTACCACCACTTTATCCTCAATACATCAACCAAATTCTAAACCATCCAATTCAATACTATCACACCCTTCCCCATGACCATGAACATCAATTAAATGCATAAATCATAATACTCAATGAAACTAGGTTAATTAAACATAGATTTATCAATCTAATACAACCTATACACCAATTAAATACAATTTTTACATTATAAAATATCCTATAGAAAACTACACTAGAATTTCATAAACATTAAGTCAACATTAAGTAATCCATAAAGTAGTCAAAAACTAGGGTTCATCAATTACATTGGTTCATCGGTTTAGTGAGTTAAAATAATCAAATTAGTAAAAATTCATCAATATACAAAGTTTAAAAAACCTATAATGGAGGAAACCATGCATAGATCATGAAATTGTACAATTCATCTTTTAAAACTTTAGAAAACATCTTTGAAAGATGGGCTCCTTGATGAATAGAGTTTCAAGGATCAAAAATCATACATCAATGAAGAAAATCATTCATTTTTATGAAGAATATCCACTCAATTCTCCAATCCAAGCCTTTCCTTGAGTTTTGGCTACAATGGAGTTCTACAGAATTTCTAAGGGAATTTGGGTTTTGATTTTTGAAGAATGAAATCCTCTATGTGTTTTAGGCTTATAAACACATTTAAAAAAACCAAAAGACACTTAAGGAACCGCAATATTCTTATTTAAATGTGGCATGAATTTAACAATTCACTCCTCGAACTTACAGTGAACTGCGGAGGATGGTAGTCCACCTACGACTTGCCAAACGGCGGCCCGTCCCTTGACCAACGGACTGTCCTGTTGATCCATGGTCTATGACTGAGTCTTGTATTTGGATTCCTCTCCCCAAAAATTAAGTGAAAATTGAAGAGACACAACCAATGGGGCGTCGACTGACACACTAGGCGTCGATTGCCATCCGTTGGTAGGCTATCTTGGGCAATCTTCGGCACCAACTTTGGGTCCTTCCTCAAGGACCCTTTTGATGGTCCTTTGGGGATGTTTGCCCGGACGTTTCCAACCCAAACATGCTCTTATATTATTTTATCAACTTTCAAGTGAATTTCATCAAAAATGAACACGTATAACTCGATGAAACATGGTTAGACACACAAGATCGTTTCAAGGAAAAACTTTAGAACGACATGGACGTTCTTGGACGTTTCACCTCCAGTATCAACGAAACTTTATACATTGCAAATATATACTATAATAAATCAATTTAAGGACCTTATAACTTAATTAATCACACATAAACACATAGAATCACATATGAGTCACATAGGTGTTTTAGTCATCAAACGTCTTGGTCGTCCCTTGACGTCCAAATCACCTAGAATCTTAGACACTTCCTCAATACCAAATTATATAACAATTTAGGACCTTATAAAATAATGACAAAAATGTTAGGATCTAGTTCACCTAAGTCATTTTCGGGGTCTTACATTCTCCCCCACTTGGACAACGTTCGTCTTCAAATGACACTTGTCACTCTCCGAAAACTTCCAAGAAAAGAGATTCAACTAGAAGATCATAGCCATACCATATAACATATAATCAAGAACAAAACATCAATTTCACATAATCAAGTAATTTAATACACAATAAAAAACTAGATGAAAATTTTATAACTCATTCGGCTATAAAACTCACATTCTTCATTCCAAATAGAAAAAACTCATTTTATATTCAATATCATACTCATATGCATCATTTCTAACCACATTGAAACAATTTTAGACCAAACAATTACTTAGTCAAATTTTCAAAAATTAAACGGTGAGCAGGCAAAGCATTACATTGAATTGAGCAAATTTTTAAAAAATATATCTTTTAGGCAATTCATGATAGAAACATGCTAATATGCAAGGTAAAATCATGTAGACACATTTTACAACATAATCATAACTTCATAAAATACACAATGCAAGAAGTTAATAAAATTCAATTTCAACAAAACTCCTAAACAACATGCACATGAAACATGCTTCTATCCCTTTTTATCCTATCTAATAACTGTACTCCCCCACTTAGAAGGAACTCATATCACTAAAAGAGAAATTCAAGGATTTACCCTTATCATCATCACCATCCAGCTTCTCTCCTCTAGTCCGGAGTGCATAGAAATGCCTCGTTGTTTGAACATCATCCTTTGGAACATTTGGAGCAACTTTCTTACCCTCTCTTCCTCTAGAAGCAATGATAGGATAATCTCTCACCTTGTGTCCTTCCTTACCACAACCAAAGAAACTCCCGGTACCCATTAGACACTCGCTATAATGCCTCTTTACACAAGTGACACGTGTAGGTCTTCCATTTTGAGAACCACCTCCTTTCTCCAATTTCACATTAGCACTCCTGGATTCTTCTTGAGCTTGAGCCCTCTTCTAAAACCTAGGTTGACCATGATGACTAGAACCACTCCTTTTCAGGATTCTAGACATCATCTTAAGTTTAGAGACTTCAATTGATTGGGCATACACAATGAGTCTAGCTAGGGTCATATCATCATGTAGCATCACCGTACGACATTCCTCTCTCACTAGATTGGCGACACCCATCATGAAGCGACTCATCTCATCCCTTGGATTAGACACAAGATATGAAGCATATATAAATAACATTAAGAACTTCAAAAGAGTATTTCTCAACGCTCATATTGCCTTGCTTGAGATTGATAAACTCGTCTACCTTAACTTTCCACCTGTCACAGGGAAAGTACTTCCCAAGAAAAGCTTCTTTAAATTCTTCCCACTCAAAAGGACTCGCCTCCACCGGCCTATTATCCTTCCATTGAGTGTACCATATTTGAGAAACATCCCTCAACTGGTACAAAGCTATGTCTGCCTTCTCCCTAGATGTAACTCCCATAGCACTCAACACCTTGTACACACCCTCTAGGAACTCTTGGGGATCCTCTCCCACCTTAGATCCAAGAAATATAGGAGGATTCATCCTCAAAAAGTCTCTCAACCTAGACGTCATAGTGCTCTGCACAACATTCACGCTAGGCACCATACTCAAATTCAGTTGAGTAGTCATACCTCGGGCTAAAACAAGCAAAGCCTCTCTAATGTCACTAATACTAAACTCCGGGGGAACCATCGGAACATTATTACCTCCTTCCATAATAGGGACACGATCACCTTGAACACCTTGAGAAGCTTGAGCAACTTGAGGAGCTTGCTTAACTTGCTCAACTTGAGGAGGAATCTCCTCATGCACATCATTCTCCTCAACTATCCTAGTCGGTGTCCTTCTTGTATTCATCTTCCCAAAAACACAAGGGAAACCATAAGAAAAGATTACTAATAAATTTTACTCTACAACACGACATAGGAGTAGAAAAGAAAAGAAACTCTATCCTCCTATAGCCACTCGCCCATATATTTGTCACGACTCACACCGATGGTCAAGACTTTACTAGACGTGAATTGATGATACTTTTCGATTCCTAAGACTACTTTCATAACCTATGCTGTTATACGAAACTTGTTACATCCCGAAACCACACCCTAGAAGTTAGGGTAAATCTCGGATTACAACCGGCGTACTTGACCTCTCGAAGGTCATGTATAAGACCTTTCCATATTGTTCATCCCATATACATAATGAAAAGTAGTGTAGAATTAAAAATTTTCACAAAACATTAAAACATCTTTAATAATATCTTTCATTAGAAATCATAGGAATTACTAAGTTTCAATCTCATCAAACTTAGACATGAGAATATTTTGGGACACGACCTGTACTTCAAAATATAGAATTACTTAGTCTATTACATATTTCAATAAGAAACAGAAATGATATATTGCCCTAGAATCCAATGAGGACATTCTTCAACTTCACTTGAATGCTGCAACGATCCAAGTCTTGATTCCAAAATGCTCCTTACCTACCAACAATTATATAGATAGATAAAATCATGGATTAGTACAACCACATGTACTAAGTATGACATTATGTAAAAAATCATTAAAAAAGACATTTATTGGATATATGCATCTTTTACTTTAAATATCATAATATACTCATAAGAACAACAATTATCAACTTAGAAACATATAAGATAACATTTAAGCAATTATTCACATTTTTTAAGCAACATTACAGTAAGCTGTGTTACAGCGAAGTGTCTTTTCTTTCCTTTTAAAACATCCTAGCATGTAGTCTTCTCACTAAAAGCTATCCTAAAACTCACTTAAGCAACAAAAAGAGATACCTCCCATACACCCTCTCTAAGAATGCCAAAATGATCCTCAAGCTCACCTATAATGAGACACACACACTTACAAGATACCAAACATATGAACATGAGATTTCCTCTACCAAAGGTGATTCTAAGTCTCACTTGAATGAGTTGTGAAGCGACCTACCATACAAACCCTTCCAAAAACACTTAAGAGATCCCATACACTACCTATGATAGAATCATCCTCCCTTAAGGCATCAACATATAGATAATATGACATTCTCTTTCCAAAGGCTATCAAAATACTTACATAAGTAAATCAAGAAGATAAAGTCCATGATTTACCTCTTCAAAACTACCTAAATAATCCATAAGACTACCTAAGTTTAGGTCATGCCTACTGAATAAACCATTTTCCTTAACTAGAGTCATACTTAAGACTCATCTTGGTAAGATACAAAGAGATCATTCCTATTCCCCCTTCACACGTTAACTAGATGACCCTTAACTACTCTAGATAAGTACTTATTAATTTAACATACCTTCTTAGCTTAAGTATATACATTTATCAGTTCATTTAAGACTCATTCATCACATAAGGACATTGAAGTAATACTCTTGGACAAGACCTAGGAACTCCAACTAAAACCTTCAAAGCCTATTGTGCAATGTCTAGATAGCGTCCCATAACACCACCCAAACTTCATAGAACTCCTCTAATGCTAGTAGGTATCCCATATGATGTGAATAGACAATAACTGATATAGACCATGATAGCAAAACATTGAATCCGGAGTTCTATCCTACTCGATGAGGGTATTCTACTTGCCAATGGTAGAACTTAGACAGATCCCATGTAGGCACACGGTTAAGGAATATGAAGGGTGTGCTTTGTAATATAATATCATTCTTTACTAGAACTACTTCTTTACCATAATCACTTAGTTCTAGCCATTGTTATCATAGAGTAATTTACCTTAAAGGTTCATATATAGGGGTTCCATATCAAGTTCATAACCTAATCACATTTACCCTACCAAAGAAAGATCCATTAGGGCTACCTTAAAATGGCGAGAAGAAGATCATGATGACTTTCCTAAGGATTGATATGATTTCTTCCATCCAATCAATTTTATGTCTATAATCCCTTTACTTGAAGGATACCATTACGCTTTCGACTTCAACATTCATAACTTTACCCCTAGGTTCAAGGTTCAACATAAAGGACTCTCTTAACATAATTTAAGGTCCCAGGTCATTCATAAATACAAGACTAAGAGTCTTTAGCATCCTAAGTCAAAACATCTCACATTCACATTCATACATTCATCAAGTAAGGGACACAAGTCAACTAAGACAAGACACAACATAGTTAACTTTAACACATATAACATGTCATTCTACAAGCATATAGAAATAACCCTTATCACGTTTAAGTAATCCTATACACTACCATATCATAATCAATTTGACCATCATAGACTCATATAGTCAAGTAGGAATAACCATGCATCAACCCTAAGACTATACACCTAAAGACATAGTCATAGTTTATCATGCTCACCTAAATAAAATCAATAGAAGAACACATATAATTTCACATTTCTTATCATTTATATATATATATTCAAATTCAAAAAATCTTCATAATACTTCAAGTATTTGTCGACAAGGTCATAATCATCATATTACTTAAAATAACGCCGACAAGGCCACACAATTGCAAGTAAAACACATAACACCGCCACCATAAGTGGACCATACAACTAACAACATAATTGAAGTATAATAATCATAAAATAAAGGAAAATAGGGCAGCGTACCACCACTCAATCCTCAACACTTTCAACCAATGCTAAACTATCCAATTTTATACCATAAGGCCCTTACCCATGCCCATGAACATCAATTCAATGCATAAATCATAATACTCAATGAAACTAGGTTTATTCAACATAGATTTATAAATCTAATAAACCTATACATCAATTGAATATAATTATAACATTATTAGATAGCCCATAGAAAGCTACATTAGAATTCATAAACATTAAGTCAATATTAAGTAACCCATAACGTAGTCAAAACTAGGGTTCATCAATTACATGAGTTCTTAGTTTTATTGAGTTAAAATCATCAAATTAGTAAAAAATCAACCAATATACAATGTTTAAAAAACATTTTAATGCAAGAACCCATGCATAGATCATGAAATTGGACAATTCATCTTTTAAAACTTCAGAAAACATCTTTGAAAGTTGGGCTCCTTGATGAATAGAGATTCAAGGATCAAAAAACATACCTCAATGAAGAAAGTTCTTCAATTTGATGAAGAATGTCCACTCAATTCTCCAGTCCAAGCCCTTTCTTGAGTTTTTGCTCCAATGGAGTTCTAGAGAATTTCTAAGGGAATTTCGGTTATTATTTTTGAAGAATGAAATCTTATTAGTGTTTTAGGATTATAAACACATTAAAATACCAAAAATACACTTAAGGAACCTCAAATTTTATTATTTATATTTGGGTAAAATTTACCAATTCACCCCTTTAACGTACAGTGAACTGCGCAGGAAGATAGTCCACCTACGACTTGCCAAACAACGACCCGTCCCTTGACCAACGGACTGTCCTGTTGATCCGTGGTCTGGGACTGAGGCTTGTCTTTGGCTTCCTCTCCCCAAAAACTAAGTGAAAATTGAAGATACACCGCCAACGGGGCGTCGACTGACCCACTGAGCGTCGATTGCCATCCGTTGGTAGGAGGCCTTGGGAATTCTTGTGCACCAACTTTGGGTCCTTCATCAAGGACCCTTGGATGGTCCTTGGGGATGTTTGGCTCGACGTATTCAACCAAAACATGATTGTATATAATTTTATCACCTCTCACATGAATTTCATCCAAAACGAACACGTCAAACTCGACGAAACATGCTTAGACAGACAAGGCCGTTTCAAGGCAAAACTTTCGAATGTCATGGACGTTCTTGGACGTTTGACCTCCAAACTTCACGAAACTTGACACACTACCTATATATACTATAATAAATCACTTACTTACCTTATAACCTCATGAATCATATATAAAAACATATAACAACATCTGAGGCACATAGGTGACTTAGTCGTCGAACGTCTCGGTCGTCCCTTGACATTTCACTTCCAAATCACCTAAACTCTTAGACACTGCATCAATACCACTTTAAAGACAAATTCAGGAACTTGTTACATAATTACAACCATGTTAATATCTAGTTCACCTAAGTCATTACGGGGTCTTACAGTTTTAGCATTTTGATAGTATTGTTAGAGGTTCTGTTAGCTAGGGTGTATTGCTAGCTAAGTGATTACATGATCTTGTCCTTCTTTGGGTTAGATAAGATTGTTTCTCCCTTTATTAGTATCTGATGTCTAAATATCAGATTTTTATAACTTAAGATCATGGAAAGATTATGTTGTCAGAATGGAACCTTTAAAAAATTTGTGAGGATTTATGCATTATGGGTATCTGGTGGTTGATTTAGGATCACTTATGGTCGTAGCCAGTATTTTTAGAAGTTAATCTTGGTTATGTAAGAAAATATTCATCATTATTGTTGTTTTAAGGCCCAGGGGTTCAAGTATAAATTGGGATCATGATTTAGTTATGGCTTGATAATGACTATTGACTTATAGATCTTGCAAAGTTTGATTTGAACGTTCAGTTCTTAGTAGTTAATCTTGCTGGGATTGTCTTATGGAGGAGCTCACTTAGAAATATAAACACCGACTAGTAGGTCATGACTTAGACTTTTGGTAACGTTGGTTATTCTTCCTTCTTCTTCCTTATGTTCGAGGACGAACATCATTTTTAGTGGTGGATAATGTAATGACCCGGAAAAATATTTCAGAAATAATCATAAAAATAACCGTTTTATCCTTCTCAATAGTTATCTGAGTCATTTATGATTAGTCAGAGAAGTTGATTTGAGAATTTTTGACTATTCCATAACAACAATTATTTAATTAACGGATATTTTATTAATAGTTTATTTATTTAATTGATGATTAGTGGGACAAGCACAAATTTTTTTAAGTAAATTAGAGATTTATTACTTTTAGTACATAATAAGTTTAGAAAAGAAAATAAAGAAGAGGAAGAAACAAATTTGAGCGGCGCGACCAACTTGCTCAGGTAATAATCATAACCTTAAATTTTCATTATTTCATATATGAATAATTGGTCATTGATGGTAAAGGATATTATAATGATATGATAATATGGAGTTTATTAAAAAGGTGTTAGGGGGAAACTTATTATTTAACTTTAAATATTATTTAAGGAATACATTAGAAATAGGGAATTTAATATAGATAAGTTGGGTGGTTAGACAATGTTGGTGCAAAGTAAATGTGCAGAAAGAAAATTAAGTTGATAAAAGAAGAAACAAATAAATAGAAACTTGTATCATATGATAATGATTTTTGACTTGGCCAGGGAAAATAGTAATGTTTGTGACAATAGGGATGTAATTGTTGGGTAATAATTATTATCAATCATTGGTCAATGACCATGGATTATCATTGGAGGGTCATATACTTCTACATGGATAGAATAGTTAGGTGTATATATATTAACTAGTGTATTTTGGCATTAGATGTACAATTTTGCACATTGGGTTTCTTGATGTGGACGCCAGTTTCAATTATTTTTTAATACGTGATATTACTTTCTTTTATAATTTTCTTATGGTTATAATATAATTGATATATTGAGATAGGTAATTGAATATTATGTGAAGTCTATTGATGTTTTGGGTAGTTGATGGATTTTAGATTTAAACCTAGACTTGAAACTTGGAAAATATGACAATTGAAATGTTAATTGGCATCATGATTTAGGAAACTTGATTAGAAACTTGGGTGAATTTCTGGGTCAAAGTTAAACACATAGTAATATGGGTGTTGTTAGTTTTAGAATCTTATTCTGATTATTTGTTTGAATAGATTGTATTGATTTGGAAGTCAACCGAAAGAGGAAGACTCAAGTTCTAGAGTAATTGTTTGACTATTAGAGGCAAGTGGATTTCAAAATCCTTGTTAAGCATATCAAATTCGTGTATTTCCTTGTGTATGTGTTTGGGAGTAATGGGACTTAGTGAAGGGTTGACTTGTCAAACCTTTATTAATTCTAAATGATGAAAAGGAAAAAAAAGACAATGTGATTAATTTTTGTGTGTGATTTGTTGAGAATGGTACGAGTACCAACGTTATAAAGACAGTTTATCACTATAGAATGTGGATTGTAATATGAGAATGTCAAACATCTGAGCATACACTGATATATTATTGATTGATTTATTATGTGTGATTATGTTCTCTATTGAACCCGTATAATTTGGATAATTCAGATGATTATATGTCATAGTGATACTTGATTTATTTCGAGTATGCATCATCCCCTTTATTTGATATCATATTGTGCACATGCATTTACATGAGATTGGGTATGAGTAAAGGTCTAACACGTGGAGATCTTCCGTGTTGACCATGTGAATATCGTCCGTGCGATATGTAAGTTATGATTATAATTTGGGCAGTGGAGATCGTCCGTGCGGAATTTGTTTTATTTATGATAGTGCATTGAGATCATCCACACTGACATGTGGAGATCGTCCGTGTCGGTATATGGACCTGTCACGACCCAAATTTGCAAGTCGTGATGGCACCTATGTTCCCAACCAATAGGTAAGCCAACCCAACATATTAACCCAACTAAACCAACAAATGAGTAAAAAGACTAACACTTAGCAAGAATCTCCAACATTGAGTTCCTTATAAATACGAAATGCGGAAGCTAAAATATATCACCCCAAGAATTGGTGTCTTAAGTACAAGAGCTTCTAAAATTCGATGCAAGTCTGAAACTAAATGAAAAATCTAACATAAGGGATATCCTGTCTGAATACTAATAACTGAATAACTAAAGATTGAGGGAGGTGTGGGCCACGGAACAGCCAAGCATCTCACCACAACTCAAAGAATTTCAAGCTCGGACTCAATTTGCTCCACGAGATGTGCTCCTACTCGGAATCGAATCTGCACCACAAAGAGTGCAACAAGTGAAATATGAGTACGAAACCACGTGTACCCAGTATGTCTCATTAACGACAACGAAGAAGTAGTGACGTAAATTCTTAAATTATACAAGTGTATATATATATATTACACTTACTATTTAAGTTTCATCGATAAAGGAAATCAACATTTAATTATTTTCCAAACACCAAACGAAACATATAATCATCAAGAATGAATGATGGGATGAAATGCAATGCAATATGATACCATGTAATGATATGTCTCAGAATACCCAGTACTCACTCAACCGTATATACATGATACTCCTCGGAAATACATCGAGAGTTTATGACCCATGGGGGACTCGCGAGGTCCATATACCGAAACGGACGATCTCCACGTGTCTGTGTGGACGATCTCAACGCGCCATCATAATATCAAACAATTCCCGCACGGACGGTCTCCACGTGCCCAAAATTACAATCTTAACATCTTACCATCCCCAGAACGGACGATCTCCACGTGCCCCTCTTATACTCAATCTCATGTCAATGCATGTTTACAATATTATTTCAAAAATAAGGGGATGATGATGCATCTCACTGAATCAATATCGACATAATACACAAACACCTCAATTATCACAACTACACGGTGTAATAAATAAACACAATCACACAGAAATTTCAAGTCAATAATATATCAGCTAATGCACATATGCTTTGGAAATTTTCAAATTACAATCCACATTCTATAGTAGTAACTTTCCGTTTTATAACACCGGTACTCGTACCAATGCCCGTCACACCATTGATACAAGACCCCCATCTTTCGCCCTTACCCCTTTGTCTATTTTCATTTTTTAATCTTTAATTAGGAAAACGTCCTTCAACAAGTCTAAAAGTCTTAACATACCTCAAGTGTCGAGCTCGTGTCACGAATCCTCAAGATAGTTCCTTCCCTTTTCGTTATGTTTTGGAATGTTCACAATCTACCAATGATGTAATATTCATAAGTAAGCGAGTTTGTGGACATTCAAATTATTACAGGTATATCATAGACCCTAAACTGACTCATATCTCTAATCAAACGTCAAATCTTGATATAATTTATATGCCAATTTGTCAAATTTCAAGCCAAGAACTTAACTGTAATCTCTCCAAATAACCTAAAAATTCAATGTTAAATCATATAATATACACCTAATAATTAATTACCTATCTCAATATATCAAAATTTAGTATCTTAATTTGATAAATAAAATGAGAACTATTTTCCACCATTACAGATCCTTGGAACGTGATCATTCTTTTTCCTCAAACCATTCAGCAAATTGTCCACTTTTTTTTTTCCTTAAAGAAAATCTTTACTACACTTGGCATGACCTTACTATATACACATTACTAGATTAAGAGTAACTTTATGTTTTACTAATAACAAGGATGTCATATGCTTCAACTGTAAAAGCAAGATGACAAAATAACAATTTTCTATTACCACTCATGAAACCAACAATTCATCATTCCCCATCTAATAATTTAATAACAATACACATATACAAAACGATTTCATGTGAACCCACATGAATGAAAAACTTATCAAAATTTCTTACCTTTAGTGGTCGCCCTTCGTATGATGCCGCCACCATTTTTTTTTACACGCAGATCTCTTGTTTTCTTCCTTTTCTAAATAAGAGTCTATTAACCGTGAAACCCCACTAACCTATTATCTTATTATTTATTTAATAAAAGTTTCATCAATTGGGTACTCATAGTTATCTAATAGTTAAAAAATACCGCTTTAAATTTTCAAAAGGAGTCAAACTAGTCCTAGTTCTCAAAACGACCTAGCGGGTCGTTACATCACCTACCACTTAAACAAACGTTCGTCCTCGAACGGGAAAAGAAAAGAGCTAACTTGAACGCTCAAAAAGATGAGGATATTTACTCCTCATGTCTGACTCTGTCTCCCATGTAGCCTCCTCCACTGGACGATGCTTCCACTGAACCTTTACTGAAGCAATCTCCTTGGACCTTAGCTTCCGAATTTGCCTATCCAAAATGGTGATCGGCTCTTCCTCAAAAGTCGAATTCTGATCAAGTAACACTGAATCCCATTGAATCACATGATCACCACCCTGATGATACTTCTTAAGCATGGAAATATGAAATACAGGATGAACACCTGACAAACCAGGTGGCAAAGCCAACTGACACGCCACCTCACCAATACGCTCAACAATCTCGAAAGGACCAATATACCTTGGGCTCAACTTGCCCTTCTTTCCAAACCTCATCACACCTTTCATGGGTGAAACCTTCAATAAAACCCTCTCTCCAACCATAAACTCTAAATCACGAATCTTTCGATCTGCATAACTCTTTTGCCTACTCTAAGCCATGAGAAGTCTATCTTGGATCAACTTGACCTTGTCCAAGGACTCCCTCAACAAATCTGTACCCCATTGTCTAACCTCAAATGCATCAAACCAGCCAATTGGAGATCGACATCTCCTGCCATACAGAGCCTCAAATGGTGCCATCTCAATGGTCGAGTGATAACTATTATTGTAAGCAAACTCCGCTAGAGGCAATAACTGGTCCCACTGACCACTAAAGTCAATCACACTCGCCCACAACATATCCTCAAGAACCTGAATAGTCCGCTCAGATTGACCATCAGTCTGAGGGTGAAAAGCTGTACTAAGATCCACCCGAGTGCCCAACTCTTTCTGCGTAGACCGCCAGAAATGAGATGTAAATTGGGTGCCACGATCTGAAATAATTGATATAGGAACCCCATGCAAACGAACTATCTCTTTAATATAGATCTTGGCTAACTTCTCTGAGTTATAGGTAGTCTGAACTTGTACAAAGTGTGCAGACTTAGTCAGTCGATCCACGATGACCCATATAGCATCAAATTACCCAAGGTACGTGGCAACCATACCACAAAGTCCATAGCAATGCGCTCCCACTTCCACTCAGGTATGGGCATCCTCTGAGTCATACCTCCAGGCTTTTGGTGTTCATACTTCAGTTGCTGACAATTCAAACATCGAGATACAAAATCTACTATGTCCCTCTTCATACGACACCACCAATAGTGTTGCTTCAAGTCACGATACATCTTAGTAGCCCCCGGATGAATAGAGTACCTCGAACTATGAGCCTCCTCCATGATCAATCTAGTCAAATCACCTGTACGAGGAACACATATACGACCCTTAATCCTCAAAACTCCCTCACTATCAAGAATTGCAGCCTTGGCTTCTCCTTTTAAAACCTTGTCCCTAATCTTACATAAATCACCATCATCAAACTGTTGAGCCCGAATCTGCTCCAACAAGGATGACCTAGCCTCCATATAAGCCAACACCTTACCAGATTCTGAAATATCAAGTCTCACAAAGCTATTGGCCAGGGATTGGACATCCCTAGCTAAAGGACGCTCGCCAACCTGTAACATGGCTAGACTACCCATACTTACCGCCTTCCGACTCAAGGCATCTGCTACAACATTTGCTTTGCCTGGGTGATAAAGAATAGTCATATCGTATTCTTTGAGCAACTCCAACAATCTCCTCTACCTCAAATTTAGATCCCTCTGATTGAATATATACTGGAGACTATGATGATCCATGAACACCTCACAATGCACACCATAAAGATAATGCCTCCAAATCTATAATGCAAACACAACAGCCACCAACTCTAAATCATGAATAGGGTAGTTCTTCTCATGAACCTTTAACTGCCTCGAAGCATAAGCTATTACCCTTCCCTTCTACATCAACACACAACCAAGACCAACCCGAGAAGCATCACAATATACGACAAAACCCTCTCCCTCCACGGGTAGGGTCAAAATCGGAGTAGTAGGCAATAATGTCTTGAGCTTTTGGAAACTAACCTCCCATTCGTCAGACCACTGAAAAGTCACCTCCATCTTTGTCAATCTAGTTAATGGAGATGCAATGGATGAGAAACCCTCAACAAACCGTCGATAATAACCTGCAAGGCCCAAGAAACTCCGAATCTCAGTAACTAAAGCAGGTCTGACCCAATCTCTAACCGCTTCAATCTTCTTAGGATCCACCATGATACCCTCCATGGACACTACATGTCCCAATAATGATACCGAACTAAGCAAAAACTCACACTTTGAAAACTTTGCATAAAGCTTCTTCTCCTTTAGAATCCCAAGAACAATCCTCATATGATGCTCGTGTTCCTCCTTAGTGCGTGAGTATATCAATATATCATCTATGAAGACAATAACAAAGGAATCTAAATACGGTCTGAACACTCCATTCATCAAGTCCATAAAAGCTTCTGGGGCATTAGTCAATCCGAAAGACATCACCAAAAACTCGTAATGACCATAACGTATTCGAAAAGCTGTCTTAGGGATATCCTCCGCCCTAACCTTCAGCTGATGATAGCCAGATCTCAAGTCAATTTTTGAGAAAACTGAAGCACCCTGTAACTGATCAAATAAATCATCAATACGAGGTATCGGATACTTATTTCTGATGGTTACCTTGTTCAGCTGCCGATAGTCAATACACATACGCATAGATCCATCTTTTTTCTTCACAAATAACACTGGAGCACCCCAAGGAGATACACTCGGTCTAATAAAACCTTTGCTCAACAAATCCTGCAACTGCTCCTTCAACTCTTTCAATTCAGCCGGTGCCATACGATAAGGAGGAATGGAAATAAGCCGAGTGCCTAGCTCCACATCAATACAAAAATCAATATCACGATCTGGGGGAAGACCTGGCAAATCGGTCGGGAATACCTCTGAAAATTCACTCACCACTGGAATAGTCTCAAGCATAGGAGTCTCAACATTAGTATCTCGAATGTGTGCCAAGTAAGTCAAACATCCTCTCTGTACTAACTAACGAGCCTTAAGAAATGATATCACACCCTTAGGAGGGTGACTAAGAGAACCTCTCCATTCTACTATAGGAATTCCAGGCATAGCTAAAGTAATTGTCTTGGCATGGCAATTTAAAATTGCGTGGAAAGAAGATAACAAATCCATACAAAGAATCACATCAAAATCTATCATATCTAAGACCTTTAAATCCTCATGAGTGTCATACCCCATCAAGGTAACAATACATAATCGATACACCCGATCTACAACTACAGAATCCCCGACAGGAGTAGAAACATGTATCGGCAAATCAAGAGACTCACATAATATATCCAGACTAGGAGCAAAATATGTGGACACATCAGAATAAGTAGAGCCTGGATCAAATAATACAGTAGCTGGTCGATGACAAACCGGAATAATACCTGTGATAACAGCATCTGAGGCTTCAGCCTCCGGCCTACCTGGAAAAGCATAACAGTGAGAACGACCTCCATTAGATTGTGAACCTCCACGATCACCACCTCGACTAGAAGGAGAAACACCTCTACCATTCTGTGCACCACCCCTAGCTGGAGGTTGTGCATCCCTGGAAGTCGAAGCCTGATAACCCTGATGTAAGCCACCACGTCTGGTCCTAGGGCAGTCTCTCACAAAGTGTCCCATATCACCACACTCAAAACAGCCCCTACGAGACGCAGGCTGATGAGATAAACCTGAATGACCAAAATGCCCTCCACGAACTACAGGTCTAGAAGATGAAACCTGCGAAGTATGCACCGAGTTCGAAGAGTTATGCCCAGCGCAACCAGCCTCAGACGCTGGTATAGCAGCATGAATGGGTCTGCTAGATTGAGGGTGATAACCTCTGCCCAAGTAACCCCGACTCCTAGGCGGAGCACTACCATAATCACCTGAATAACGAGTCCTCTTCCCCTCTCGCTTCTCAAATCCCTCACGCCGAATCATCTCCAACTCCTTAGCAGCATCTACCACTTTCTGGAATGGAACACCAGAAGCAGCAACCTGAGAAACTCCTAGGCATCTCGGAATAATCAGCCCTTTAACAAACCTTCTCACTCTCTCAGCCTCTATGGGAAGTATCATCGAAGCATGCCTAGCCAAGGCATGAAATTTACCCTCATACTCTGCAACTGACATACCATTTTGCTGCAAACTCTCAAACTCGGCCCTCTTGCGCTCCCTCTCACTGCGTGGAACAAATTTGGATAGAAATACCTGATTAAGCTGAGTCCAGGATAGTGGATGGGATCCAGCTAGCCTACTACTAATATAATCCCTCCACCACTGCTTAGCAGAGCCAGTCATCTGAAACGCGGTGTAGTAAACTCCATGGAACTCCACTAATCCAAGATTATGCAACCTCTCATGACAACTAACTATAAATTCATATGCATCCTCAGCTAAGTCACCAGTATAAGTAGGAGGATTCATTAGTCTGAACCTCCCAAACATCTTTTGCTCATCAATAGTCATAGAAGGCCTGTTCACCAAATGTGATGTCATATCTGGAAACTCCATACTATCCAAACGAGGAGCTACAGCGGCAGCTGGCTGAGTCCTGGGAGTCTGAGAATCTGGAGCAACTATCTGATCTGGAGTTTGACCTCCAACACGGGTCTGTGAGCCATCAGAAGTGACAGGTAAAGCTCCTGCCTCGGCCATACCCTCTAGGATTCCTAACATACGAGCCAAGGTATCTTGAAGAAATGGGGGGACAATAGTACTGGGTGGAGCCTGAGCTGGCCCATTTCCCTCGACACGATCTTGCACATCCCCATGAATAACCTCTGCATCAGGAGGTACAGTCCTATCACGACCCTGGGTAGCTACTGGTACTTGACCATCCACAGGTGCTGCACCACGGCCCCTACCCCGACCTCGAGCTCGTCCCCTACCTCTACCTCTGATAGTGTTCCCAGAAGAAGGCGCAGGAATAGGATCCTGACCACCACTTGCCGATGTATGATTCCTCGCCATCTGAGAGAGAATGAGATATCAAGATTAGAATTCCTACAAGGTCAAGTGTGCACGATAATGAATAAAAGAACAGAATATTTCCTTAATGTCCTATAGCCTCTCGAAGATAGGTATGGACGTCTTCATACCGATCCGCAAGACTCTACTAGACATTGCTCTTGTACTCTTGAGACCGATGAACCTAGGGCTCTGATACCAAATTTGTCACGACCCAAATTTGCAAGTCGTGATGGCACCTATGTTCCCAACCAATAGGTAAGCCAACCCAACATATTAACCCAACTAAACCAACAAATGAGTAAAAACACTAACACTTAGCAAGAATCTCCAACATTGAGTTCCTTATAAGTACGAAATGCGGAAGCTAAAATATATCACCCAAAGAATTGGTGTCTTAAGTACAAGAGCTTCTAATATTTTATGCAAGTCTGAAACTAAATGACAAATCTAACATAATGGATATCCTGTCTGAATACTAATAACAGAATAAATAAAAGATAGAGGGAGGTGTGGGCCACGGAACAGCCAAGCAACTCACCACAAATCCAAGAACTTCAAGCTCGGACTCAATTTGCTCCACGAGATGTGCTCCTACTCGGAATCGAATCTGCACCACAAAGAGTGCAACAAGTGTAGTATGAGTACGAAACCACGGGTACCCAGTATGTCTCATTGACCGACAACGAAGAAGTAGTGACGGGAGTTATATAAGAATATAAATTCTAAAATTATACAAGTATATATATATATATATATATATATTACACTTACTATTTAAATTTCATTAATAAAGGAAATCAACATTTAATTATTTTCCAAACACCAAACGAAACATATAATCATAAAGAATGAATGATGGGATGAAATGCAATGCAATATGATACCATGTAATGATATGTCTCAGAATACCCAGTACTCACTCAACCGTATATACATGATACTCCTTGAAAATACATCGAGAGTTCATGACCCATGGGGGACTCGCGAGGTCCATATACCGACACGGACGATCTCCACGTGTCTGTGCGGACGATCTCAACGCACTATCATAATATCAAACAATTCCCGCACGGACGGTCTCCACGTGCCCAAAATTACAATCTTAACATCTTACCATCCCCAGTACGGACGATCTCCACGTGCCCATCTTATACTCAATCTCATGTCAATGCATGTATACAATATTAATTCAAAAATAAGGGGATGATGATGCATCTCACTCAATCAATATCGACATAATACACAATCACCTCAATTATCACAACTATACGGTGTAATAAATAAACACTACCACACTGAAATTTCAAGTCAATAATATATCAGCTAATGCACATATGCTTTGGAAATTTTCAAATTACAATTCACATTCTATAGTAGTAACTTTCCGTTTTATAACACCGGTACTCGTACCGATGCCCGTCACACCATTGATACGAGACCCCCATCTTTCGCCCTTACCCCTTTGTCTATTTTCATTTTTTAATCTTTAATTAGGAAAATGTCCTTCAACAAGTCTAAAAGTCTTAACATACCTCAAGTGTCGAGCTCGTGTCACGAATCCTCAAGATAGTTCCTTCCCTTTTCGTTAAGTTTTGGAATGTTCACAATCTACCAATGATGCAATATTCATAAGTAAGCGAGTTTGTGGACATCCAAATTATTATAGGTATATAATAGACCCTAAACTCACTCATATCTCTAATCAAACGTCAAATCTTGATATAATTTATATGCCAATTTGTCAAATTTCAAGCCAAGAACTTAACTGTAATCTATCCAAATAACCTAAAAATTCAATGTTAAATCATATAATATACACCTAATAATTAATTACCTATCTCAATATATCAAAATTTAGTATCTTAATTTGATAAATAAAATGAGAACTAATTTCCACCATTACAGATCCTTGGAACGTGACCATTCTTTTTCCTCAAACCATTCTGCAAATTGTCAACTTTTTTTTTTTTAAAAAAATATCATTACCACTGCCAATCATTGGCATATGATTGCCAACTGATTGGCATCCCACTACTTTCCCTAACATTGCAGCCACACAACTTTTCCAATTTCGAATCTTTTCTTTTTTTTTTCCTTAAAGAAAATCTTTACTACACTTGGCATGACCTTACTATATACACATTACTAGATTAAAAGTAACTTTATGTTTTACTAATAACAAGGATGTCATATGCTTCAACTGTAAAAGCAAGATGACAAAATAACAATTTTCTATTACCACTCATGAAACCAACAATTCATCATTCCCCATCTAATAATTTAATAACAATACTCATATACAAAACGATTTCATGTGAACCCACATGAATGAAAAACTTATCAATATTTCTTACCTTTAGTGGTCGCCCTTCGTATGATGCCGCCACCAATTTTTTTTTACACGCAGATCTCTTGTTTTCTTCCTTTTCTAAATAAGAGTCTGTTAACCGTGAAACCCCACTAACCTATTATCTTATTATTTATTTAATAAAAGTTTCATCAATTGGGTACTCATAGTCATCTAATAGTTTAAAAATACCTCTTTAAATTTTCAAAAGGAGTCAAACTAGTCCTAGTTCTCAAAACGATCTAGCTGGTCATTACAGGACCTCGCGAGTCACCCATGGGTCATGAACTCTTGATGTATTTCCGAGGAGTATCATGTATAAACTGTTGAGAGAGTACTTGGTACTTTGAGGCATATTGTTTAATTGTGTGATATTGCATTACATTTCATGACATTCTGCATTCTTTATGATTATGTGTTTTTTTATTGATGATTGAAAATATTTAATATTTTGGTTACATCTATTTGATGAACTTGATCTTGTGTCTTGCTGATATTATGAGTGCCTTTTTGTGGAGGTTGTAATTGATGAATTTTGAGCTTGTTGTTGATATATGTGATTGTAAATGGTGAACTATTAGGTTGGACTGATTTTATGCAGGTTGTAGTTTTGGAGGTTCGGTTATGGTGTAAGGAGTACTCGTATTTTTCCCCTTAACATGTGTTTAGAGGTTTACTTGCTGAGTACTATGTGGTTTGGTAATCACCCCTTGCTTCTACAATTTTTTGTAGGTTACTAGCCCGGATCGTTGTGATATATTCTCTTCCTTTCCGAGGCATGATGGAGATTTGTAAGATAGGTGTTGGTCACCTCTGTAGATCATCTTACTCATGTTTATGATCTTGTTCTACTCTATAAAATAATTTCAAATGAGACATATATTTCTTTTGATTCAATCATATTATTTGAGAGGTTTGTACGCGTTACAATCAAATTTAGGGGATATTTTTGTGTTTATTATAGAATTTTCGGATTTTATTGTAATGGTCGAGTTTTAGGCTGACTTGTCTTGACGGGATAAGACGAGTGTCATCACGTCTATTTTTGCGCCACTAACTAACAGAAACAGTTATAAAGATATACTTGATTTTTTAGAAAATAAAATTGATTTTTAAAATTATGTAACCAACTCACGAATATTATTATTTTATAAAAAAATGACAAACTAATTACTGTTTGTATTTGAATTTAGTGTTATTATCTAAACTGCTCTATCCACTATCATTTTTCTCTCTCTCTATATATATATATATACACCATTAAAAATTAAAAAAATAAAAAAAAATCAAAGTCATCAATGTTTCAGAAATATATGCACATCGATAATAATTTGCCACAATTGGATAAAGATATATTTATGGATATTGTTTTCCATTCCATTGCTGATTTTATATTTAGTTATTTTTTGTTTCATATTTCGCGAGACTTAACAATATTTGTGTGTGTCTTCAAATATGAGGTTTTACAATATTAATTATCAAAAATTGTGGTAAATGAAGTTTAAATGTTTTATTGTGTTTTCTAACTAAACAAATTATTGCTTTCTAACAATATGATGAATTTAAGGGAATACCTTATCGTTTAATATTAATAAGCGGATATTAAGAATATTTTATATTATTGTTTGTTCGTAATTCTTAATGAACAATAAATTTTGAAATTGGGGAGTATTCCAAAGGTTACACTTCTTTCTTTTATCTATTCCTCGTTGAATAATATATATTTATTGATTGTTTTAATCTCAAAGAGTAAAATTTATTTAACATTTTCTTCAAAAAAAATTGTTTTATAAATTTTGAGGATAAATTATATTTCATTAATCTTTATATCATGTTTTACTAAAATAAGAGTCAAAATGTGTTGAACAAATCTTATCACCGATTTAAACTGAGTGTTGATGAATGAAAGAAGAAACTCATGAGAAATTTGACAGTATTATATCCACAAAATATGTTTGAATAGAGTATGAGAAGTTTGAAAACAATTTTAATCATCTATAGTATTTTTTTTTTACAATTGTTTTTTAAGTTAGTTGA
This sequence comes from Solanum pennellii, assembly GCF_001406875.1. NCBI lineage: Eukaryota > Viridiplantae > Streptophyta > Magnoliopsida > Solanales > Solanaceae > Solanum > Solanum pennellii. The sequence continues at coordinate 8,435,334 of NC_028645.1, forward strand.
TTTCCTTATTCAAATACAAATATGTATTATATATTATTTTGTAATCTTGCATGATTATCATTGATTGGATTTTTTTTTGAAAAAGTAAAAATGTTAAACATATGATGAATATTATCACTAATTAAACGCAGATCCAAAAGAACAAGAAGATACATATATAAAATTGGAATTATATTTCATGTTGGTAACCCAATTTAATTAAATCCTAATCAATGGAATTTTTTTTTCTAGGATATAGTTGATCACCCAATTCAAATAATATCAACTCAAAATAAAGATATAGGTTATTGATTTAAACAGGATAACTTTATAAAGAAAATTAATTATTTTAAACTTAATTAAAATAAAAAAATGACAAAAATAAAATAAACTAGTTAAAACATTTAAAAAAAATAATCAGCCGTTTGTATCATTTAAAATATCAAAAAGAAAGTCCTTTTTTAAAATTACCTCAAATATAGTTTCTTTGTAATATTTTTTAATAAATGGTTGTATTAATTAAGATTATTTTTAACTTAAATCAATTTTCAATTATATTGTTTAACAAATTTAATACGGAAAAATATTTTGTGAACTCTTTAATTTTTGATTGTATCAACATATCATTCAATTTTTTGGTATCAAATATTTCTTATGGAATGTTAGGATTAAAAAATTATAACATCGATTTTGAAACGATATGAACAGAATAAAGAATAAACACATTTTAATACGATTCAATACATAATATACTAGTAATATTCATTAAATATGTTCAAATAAATAAGTTAATGATTTGTATTATTATATTATTGTTATTTTTATATTATTGTTATTATTATATATATTATAACTTAATATATTATTAACTGAATAGTATATTAGTTATTTTTAGTTACAAAATTATTACATGTTAAATCATCCGCGCGGGCATGTATGCTGGTAGTATATTAAAACTACTACACTAGTTACGATGGAATACACGTGCAACACACGTGATCTAAAACTAACTTAATACAAAATATCATAAGTAACCCTTTAAAAACATGCAAAACAATTTCAAAAGTTAGATGGTTATAAAATTTGTAAAGCAGAGGATGACTAAAAATTTTGTACTTTAGGGAATTTTGTATGTTACACCTACTTAGCCTAGTCTAGATTACTAAAATATCAATGTGAGTAGCCTCTATGAGCACATAATAACATCTTCCTAATTCTCCTAAATGTAATTTCCTATATTCGTTCTTTCCATATAGTAGATTTTATCAACTTGCAATGTCACTAGGTGGTCATTAACATAAAATTAATGATCAATCCTTGCGATTCAGAGTTTCATTTGAGTTTTTTCTTGGAAAAAGGGTTCAAAACAAATACAAACTTTTGGTCGAAATTGCTGTTATACATTCTAACCTTAGGGTCCTATGACTCCCCCTACACTATTTCTAGGGTATTATTGAGGGTATTATAAACTTAGTTGGACGAGAAAGTTACCACACTCTCCAATAGGTGGGGCGGAAATTAAGTAAAATGAACCTATCTTTTCTTGCTATGTGGCAATCCACATCATTCCATTTTTTTAATATTAAATATCCTTAATTTTAGTTGTTAGTTAATATTAGTTTTTAGTTAGGGTATATACAAATGCCAAAATATTTTCCTTAATAAATTACACTTAATTATTAATTATTATTAATATTTTTTCTTCATCAAAAATCCAGTCGCTTCACTGTGTCAATTCCGGCAACGAAAAAATATGCCGATGGCGATAACGGAAAAATCAACCGCAACAATTATAAGATAGTATAATCACCACCACACGAGTACCATTACGTCCCTCACTTGTAACAACTACCTCCACACAATCGAAATTGCAAATTTGCAATGAACTAAATCTACAAATTTACCCCCATTTCAAAATTTTGCCACAGTCGAATCATTATCACTTCGCCATTATCACAAAAAACCTTCCATCACCACCAAAATGACAAACACAACCACAATGTTTTATTCTTACTATGAAAATAAATGAAATTTATAGCCGAAATTAACCATTACTCGTTAGAAAGAAATACCCAATGTATATACTAGGTTTTTTTACGAATAGAATTAGTTAAAGAAAATTTTGTTGATTTAGTTTAAAGGAAATTTTTAGGATGTTTATGATGGATTTGAATGTGAAAGTCTTCAGGTAAGTGTTTAAATGAAAGAATGGGGTAATGGTAGAAGAAGGTATAAAAAAAATTAGAAAAAATTTTCAAAAAATAAGAATTAAAATAATAAATGCAGTAGCAAGCGGGTCTGTGCCTCCTTCTTGATAAAAAAATTAGGTTTGACCTTATCACGACCCATATCGTCATCATTCGCACCCACCCTAACACTTTGGTGGGAGAATTACTAGTACCATCCAACTAAAGTTAATTAGTCTAGAATCTAGGTATTTAAGTTACGTACGAAAGTTATAATAAATTAAAAAAATGCGGAAAATTTGCGTGGAACATGAAAGTCAATGTACCAAAACTCTAACAACGACAATTCTAAAAACAAGGGCTACAACACCAAAACTAACAACAACTTAACCAATAGTCATAGTTCGAAAAGAGTGGACTTAAACAAAGAGAACTCAAGGCAGCCCAGAAGTACTACCTTACCCTTCAATTAGACGCAATCACTGATCTCCTACTGACAACAGTCGCGTGAAGATGCCCTGTACTCAACAAAAAAAAGAGCAAGTGTAGAATGAGTACACAACCACCGTGTACTGGTATGATAACACGACTCTCCCACTAGTGTAATATAAAGATGTAAGGTCTCTCACAATGGAATGAGGTTCTTAGATCCTCACATGTGCCTAAAAGGTTTAAAATATGTTAATTAAGCGTTTTACAGTATGCATACTTGATTTGAAGTGATTAGGAGGTCAAACGTCCAAGACGTTCGAAATTGACGAGAGAGGTCCTTAACATGTATACGAGTGTATTTACGTTTGAAAATCCGAGCACAACTCCCTAAGAACCACCCAAAGGGGTCCTTGAGGAGGACCCAAAAGGTTTCCTCGGCACTGCCTTAGCAGTGTCAATCGACGAGCCAAGGAATAACGGACCATACCTCAATCGACTCCCCGTTGATGGGGGCGTAGATCAACGCTTAACAATGTGAGCTTAATCTTCTAGGAAGTATGTGCATTCACAATCGATGGAGCAGTAGGACGAGCTATCGTCCAATCGACGCCCATCGTCCATGGTCGTCAATGATGCCTGTAATTCTGCTGCATTTACGCTACCATGCTAAGGGGTGAGTGTCACGTTCCTAAATTAACATGGACGGTTTTTTTTTTGGCATTTTAAGTTGGTATATAAGCTTTTAACCCCATTTAGACCTCATTTTTCAAATTAGACTTTCCCTCTAAAACAAAACCTCTCTAGAAACCTCCGTTGGAGATGAAGCTCAAGAACAACTTGGTTGATGGATTGTGATAGTTTCTTCATCAATGTTTCGTGGTTTTATCCTATAACGAGGTATGATGATCCTTTATCTTTGGATGTCCATTCATCAATATAGCCCTGGTTCTTTCTCAAATTGATTTCAAAGGCATGCTAATGATGAATTGTTGATTAGCTACTGTTTTTAATATGATTTTAAATTCAATAGCATGATGAACCCATGATCCTCCAAATTTCTCAATTTAGCCTATATTGCGGTCATTGTGATCTAGATGATAGATTTATTTTAGTGTGATTTGATTATGATAAATTGATTATAACTACAGTCTTCTATGTGAATTAACGATGAATTAGGGGTAATTGATCAATGAGGATCAAGGTTTGGTAAGTATGATCTATATTTCTCTACCTTCTATATAATTGATGATGTAGTGAACCTGATGTGATCTTGATGTTATGATGGTTGAGTTATGATTTATATTGTGTTATTGTACTTTTAGGTACTGCCATATATATGTATTGTTCATATATTATTATAATTGATCAATGATGATCAAAATCTTTGTGAATTGGTAAGATTGCTCTACTTCTTCTACTTTTCTATTGAATTTATTGTTGAATTGTCCTTGTAAGACATTGTGTGGTATGGTCCACTTACGATTACGGTGTTTACTTTCTTGTAAATCTATATATGTTATGATCATGACCTTGAAGGCGAATTGATGTACTGCGAATGTGTGGTTATGGTGATTACAATATGAAGTTACATATCTAGTCTCTTACTCTAGTATCATGATTTAGGTATTGATTATGTCTTCTATAGTTGAATAGAGTTGTTATGATTAGGTGTGGTTTAGGTGCTGCCATTGATGAAGTGTTAATGGTGAATGAACCCTACCTATTGGACCCTTATATGAATGTGTGACATTAGCCAATGTTAGGACTCTAGAATGCAATTGTTGAAGTTGTCTTGCCTCCTATGCTATGATGTGGTGTGTGCTCTATGCATGAATGTGGATTGTGGTCTTAAGAGGGTGGCTGCCCCAATATTGTGTCGATAGCCATTATGTGATCATGTTGTGCAATACACACACACTCATATGTCATGCGTGCTTACAAGTAGTATGGTTCATGGTATCTAATGAAAGGATAGTTCCTATATGCATTAATGTCTATTGCTATGCATGTAAAGTATATGTCCACAAAAGTATGAAAGTATTTTAACTAGGATGACTTAATAGGTCAACTAGTATAGGTAAGGGTCTCAACCTTCGTCTATACATTGCACATGTCTACATTGATAGAATAGTTTCTAGGGTGATTATTATGTATACATGAATATGAATGCATGAATTAAGATATGAACATGAAAGTGTATGCTATGATGTAAATTATATAATATGATGAAGTATGCATATGTGTAGTATCTAAATGTGTTTATGTGAAAGGTCTTCTCATGTAAGTACACATACACACACATGAATGTATATAATGAAGCATGTATGATAATCTAGTAAAGAGGGAGTCTCTTGAAAGGTACTTTCAATTGTACTCTAAACTATATTGTTCATCAATATGATATATCCTTGTGAAATAATTTCCCACATTAATTAGGTTGATGAAAGGAAATTCTCATCTATAACCTATGATCTAATCATATGAGGGATTAATTCTCCTAAAGTATTTTTTATGAAGTAAAGTTAATAAAGACTTTTCAATAGAGGGAACTAAGCTTATCACCGAGTGAACTTGACCAAATGAGAGTTTCCACTTCCTAATGAGGAAGACTTGTTCACCAAATAATCTCATGAGATGGAAACTATAATGCCTAAAGGCATAAATAGGGTTTCAATATACATCTCCTAGTTCCATAACTATGTTTCCCCCATAGGACATAGATAGTGCATCCACCTAGATGCTAGTATGATTTTAATGTTCTACCTTGGCATGTAGAGCACCTCCTTTTGGTGTGGGGTTCCATGACATCAAATTCCATGTTTTGCATACGTGGCCTTATTGTATGTTAAGGCTATGATTTCCCTAAAGTAAAATGAACAATTGAAGTATTGTAGTGAATTATAACTAAGATAACCTAAGGGAAGTTTGTAAGTGTAGGTGAGGGTATGAGTCATTACCTATACATTGAACAAGTAACTCCTGAAGGGAGTGCTAGCAAGTTGTTCTATATGTATGTAAATATGTATATGTCTTATATTCATGACATTATGTTATTGACCTAATTGTAAGATAATATGCATGGTATGAGTACTATGGTGTCTATATGATGAGGTCTTACCTTATATGCATAATGTTTGTCTCATTGACTATATTATGATGGTCTCACTTGGCATGTATGAAGTTTTCTATACTTGTATTGATGATGTATGAATTAAAATATGATGTTTATGGTTTCTTTTTGAGTTTACTATGTTTGTGTGAGGTTATGGGACTTCACATATAAGTTGCACTAGTAGGCTTAGATTGGGATTATGAGTCAGGTTTTTGTTATGTCCTTATGAAATGAAGTCCAAGTATGCTATTGTTGACTATTGCCTCTTATGATGTTATTGGTAGTGTTGACATGCATGATGTCTTGGAATGGGTCTTATATGTGGTTTTTGAAGTATGTGGGTCATATGTAACCTATGTGTTTCATGATATGTGGTGCTTATGTGAAAGTATGTGCTTAAGTGAAGGATGGTTGTACGAGTGTTCACCTTGGTGACCTTAAGGTGATGTTGAGTGTGGGTGGTGAAATGGGACACTATTCATGCATTGCACCAAGTATTACTTATGGGTTACTTGGGGGTAAGGACTAATAATAAAGTAAAAGAACATTACTGTGTATGAAATGCTTGATGTGTATTAAATGCAATGTATGAATTTATATGATGTTATGACCATTATATATGTCTATATGAAGTATGTGAAGTTTATTGTGTAATTGTGCCAATGCTTGTGAAGTTTCTTCCAAAAGGCAGTTGCTTGATTTTAAAGTAAAATGTCCCCTTCAAATGCATGTTTTTGCATGGTTGTCGTACTTAGTGCATTCTTGTACTAACACAATTCTTCTTCACCTTTTTACACAAAGTGTAGGTTATGGATGCTTAAAGGATGTCCGCAAAGTGAAGGGCTTGATATTTGTTTCCCAAGCTCAAGAAAGGGATCCTTATGATTCAAGGATTTCTTATGTCCTTTTCATGTTCGAACTTATGTAATAGCTTAATTATTGTTATATATTGATAAGGGTCGTGTCCTTATTCTATTCTGATGATGTTGAGTCTACGATGGCAAAAGGGACTTAGAGTCTAACTATGTATTATAACTTATATTTTATTCATATGAAGTGATGATTCTAGCATACGATATGCTATGAAAACTTCTAAATTTTCCGCTAATTTCCTATGACAATGCGGTGAATGATGCCTATGGGCTTGTACAATACCTCCGAGAGGTCAAGTACGCCATGTTACTTCTAGGAGGTGATCCCCGATCGTGACAAACGTCGTATTAGAGCACCAGGTTTTAAAAGTAGTTTAAGGTCTCAAAAGTCTCATATTGCCATGTCAAGTAGAGTCTTTTTCATCGGTAATGAGTCGCGACACATCTAAGAGAAAGAGACTATATGATGATAGAGTTTCCCTTCTTCACTGTTCATGTGTCTTTCCATATAACTTAACTCTATATGATCTCTCTCTTATTTTTTCTTGTCCGGTGGTATTTTAGATGTGATTGCTTGGATGAGATGGTATCTCGATGCTTGAAGGAGAAAAGGTGAGTTTTGAGACTTATCTTTTTTTTACGGCTTGATGAGTATGCATAAAGGTGAATTTGGATTATATGTTGATGTGATGACATTTATGGATATATATATGATTTATGTGGAATGACATTTTATTTGAAGATTTAAGTCATGATATTGTTATAGCTTGTTAAATGTTGTTTTGGTGGAATTGAGTTCCTTTATAGTAAAGCCCCAAAATGAACTAAGGTGAAGTAGAGCCTCATGAGTGTTTCTTGAGTTAATTTGAAGTTAAAATAAGTTAATTTAGTGTTCTTAGTCAGTGTGTGAAGTTTGGAGGTCAAATGTCCAAAAACGTCCATGACGTTCAGAAGGTGTGCCTTAGATAGCGCTTGTGTGTCTTGAGGTGTTTGAGTGAGTTTTATGTGTTAGTTTTGCTTGAAACTTTCATGAGATGTTTCTAAGACCTATACAACTTATATTAGGGGTTTAACGTCCGGCCACGACCCCACATAGGACCCACAAGGGGCCCAAGATGAAGGGCCCAAGACTTTGCAACAAGCTGCCAAAGAAGTGACCAAACAACGGCTCTGAGGACGGTCCGTTGGTCCACCAACGGTCCGTCGAACAAAGGTGTCGAGTGTCCCTGCAATTTAAGATGTCAAGGATCCATTTGGATATAAGTGTCAACCCACGAGACCACACCAACGGTCCGTTGACGCACAGACGGTCCGTTGGTTAGGTCTCGTCTGTGGGGGGTCAAAAATTGTTAAGTGGCTGCCTTGGTTTGGGGTGTTTGGTATGTTCACACCAAGTCTTTTATTTACCTAGGACGTTAGTTTTAGTGTTTATTACGTATATTAAAGTTTTCTAAACCCTAAGACCTCATTTTAGACTCCTCCTCCTAAAATCCAAAACCCCTCTCTCTCTCGCTGAAGACTCTCTCAATCACCATGGAAGCTAGAAGTCAAGAAATTCTATGAGCGCTGTTGGTGGTCGTTTCTTTATAAAAAATCATTGGTATTTCTTCAATGTGAGGTATGGTATCCATCCTTTGACTCTCTTCCATTCAAGGAGTCCCTTCTAATGAATTTCAAAGTGGGTTCTCAACCCTAGTTTCTTCTATCTTCGACTCTAATGGGTCATGCATGAAAACGTTTTGAATGACTAAATAATGATGTTTATAATGTTAATTGATGATTTTAAGGTTTAAACTACCATGAAATCATGATAAAGATTCTCTTCAAATGTTGGCTTAAGAAATGGTATAATGAGCATGTTTGTGTATAGAATGAGCTTTGGTTTTTCTTGTGTTATTAATGTTGTTTATCTACTGCCATAAGAGATATATTAATATTACATGTTGATAAAATGTTATAGGTGATGAAAGATTAGATTAAAGGGTAAGTTGGTTATGTTGTTTATCTTGAAATTTAGAAATGCTCTTGAGTGGTATGGTTCACCTTCTTGGTGGCGATATTTACCTGAGTTTTATGAATATGAAGTTACTAGTTTATTGAGATGATAATGATGCTATTCATGCTAAATGTTCCTTATGAAGCTATTATGTGAAATTGGCTAGAAATTATGCTTAAATAAAGTATTCTTTTTAAGTGTCTTATGAGAAGAAGTATGTTAAGGATTATGTTTAAGATGCCTTAAATGATTGTGTAAAGAATGTTGAAGTGTGGGATGTGATGAAAGAATGTCTAAGCATAATTAGAATTAAATGTAAATGAAATGATGTTTATGTGTAAGGTATGCTCACATGTATACACAATCACATTTAAAAGAATGTGTCATACTAAGTTGAGAAAAAGGGAAATCTTGGGCTGGACACTCTTCGTGAATTGAGATGAAGTTTCTAGTAGCAACCTAACTATTCCTTATGAGCTAACTAAGATAGGTTTGAGGATGAATGTCCTTCGTGAGTTGAGATGTGGTATTCACTAGTAATCCTTGACCTATAGTTTATAATGTTAATAATCCGTGTGGAGTTATGCCTAGGACCGAGAGGAGTATGAAGGAGAGGTGGATTACACTTTGTGAGTTGAGATGTTGTATTTCCAATGTACCTCTTTAGATAAGTACTCCTCGTTCGTAGAAAATTAGTTACTTAGTAGCAAGATCCTTCTCCCTTAACTATGTGCCCGCATAGGTGTAGCTATTGGAAAAGCCATGTAAAAGCTAAGAAGCATGACCTTACTCTAGGCAAGTAAGGATCCTTCATCCTATTGGGGTTAATATCGGGATTTCATGTCTAGCTCTCATGGTCTTTGTCGATTAAGCTAACTCCAACAAAAGAATTGATTGAACAAAGTTAGCATGTACTTTAGTGATGTTGTGAATGAATGTCGTGAAGTGCTGAATCCAAATAGTAACCATTAGGAGAACTAAGTGGGAGTAGTAGTATGGGATGCTATTCTCATATTGCACTTACATTGACCTATAGCTACTATAGGAGAAGAGTACTTTCATGAAATCCGTGTGAATGAGTGTTCGGTGTGATGTTATGGATGATTATTTTTATGTTTTTGAGTAAATGGGATCTAATAGGATCACTAAGTGGGAGCGGTAGTATGAGATGCTACTCTCACATTGCACTTAGTGTGACCTATATTTCCATGAGTGTGTTGCATATGTTAGCCAAGGGCGTGGTTTTGATTTCCAATGAGGTAAGCCTATGACTGGGTGGTCTTAAGTGTCGCTTTGGTGTGCCTTGAATGGGGTGTATGGATGATCCTTTCTTGGCTCACCTTAAGGAATCATAGGATACCCTTGGGTTAGGGAAGCTTCAAAGTAAAATGGGTTCATATGGCTTGGGTCGTGCCATTCACTGTAAGGCTTTCACTATAAGTGTTCAAACCGTTCACTGTAATGTTCATTCAAGCTTTCTGTTAAGTTTTGGGAAGTTCACTGTAAAGTGTCTTTTGGTTGAAAAATTATGTGAATCTTTCTCTAAGTATAAAATTATGCTTATTATGTCAATTTGTTTCTAAATTCATGAATGTTATAATTAAGTAGCATGAAATATTATTTTACTAAAATGTCCCTTTTCACATGTTTTTGAATATGCCATACTTAGTACATTAATTGTACTAACCCCAGACTTTTCTATACTATAAGTATAGGTTGGGAGCGTTTTGAAGGTTGAAGTCTAGAAGGTGAAGATTGAGAAAGTTCCTCTCAAGAAAAAGTATGTCCTCACATATTCGAGGGCATAGTCTGTTTCTTAATTTCATAGTTAAAGAATTATTATGTATTTCTTTCAAATGTAAAGTGTCGTGTTCTATGTTAATTATGTTGTGTCTTTATGTTTCTCTTGTGACGATGAAATTTCTTATGTATTTATAAAAGTTTTCTTTTTTATTTAAATTGTTCGTGAAATGTTTTAAATTCACATTACTTTTCACGTCTTATGTAATAAACGATAGTTAAAAGGCTTGTACAAGACTCCAAAGGGTCATGTACGCCTTGTCACGAAACGAGGGTTCTCCCTAACTTCTAAGGGGTACTTTGGGGTCGTGACATTTTTGGTATGATAAGTTTCCTTATGATAAGTTTCAATGTTGTTATTTTATGTGTAATGCTTTATGAATTGCCTTGTATGGATTGGCCTCTTTTGTGTAGGCTTGATTCTTGAAGTGAAGGTAGTGTGTTTACCTTGTAAGGTGATGATGTGGGTTGGAATGACCTAGGAGTTACCTTGCCCTAGTAATGAAAGAAAAGAAAGTGGCCTTTATGGACAAATTTCCTATATTGTTTCCCTTAAGGTTTTCATGATCCTTGGTATCATGGCGTAGTTAAGGCATTATGTTGTTAGGTAGCATGACCTAGCTTGATTTTATGAGTTTCCTTTAGGTGTAAGACATAGAGGAATGATGATGCATAGATGGTTCCTCTTGAAGGTTGAGATAATTTGCTCTTGATAGAGTTTACCCTAAGTGGGGGATGATGATGTGAGTAGTAAGGTGGTAGATATCCTTATCTTTCCTTCAATTCTTACTTTAGTTAAAAACTAAAGAGTTCATAGTAGCTTGTTCATGATAGGAGTCTTGTATATAAGTATAAGTTGCATGTTCTCCATATGTTATACATGTCTTAATTAACACGATTTTTTTTTTGAAGGTTCTAAATTTCATGAAAAAAGAATTTTGCTCAAATTCATGTTTTCTCATGTTTACTGTGCATCTTCATAAGTTAATTGTTCATTTAACTTCCTGAGAAGTGGTGAGGAGCATGGTGGATGTCACTTAAATGTAAGCCGTTTTAAGCCATCAATTAGAAATTGAGTCTCCCTTAAATGAATAATGCTGAGTCTCTTAGAAATATGTTACTTTTATGACTTGAGAAGTTTTTATGTAGGCTTAGTTTTAAAAGGTGGTTGTATGCTTAGCTAGTTCTCTTGATGTGTGCCTATAAATTGCAGTTGTAAAAATTATCTAAAAGGATTTCCCATTAAAATTAAGTCACAAGTAAGGTTTGTTTGCACAAAAAAGTATTCTTTAAAATGAGCAATAGTGACAAAAATAAAATACCATAGATTTGTGAGATAAAATTGAATACCGCCAAAAATGGATAGTCTGTGCAAAGAATATAGGACTTTATTCACATATTATTCATTCATGCAGATTCAGGATAATTAAGTAATTGTAACATAAAAAAGCCTAGATGTGGGTGTATTTGGTATGAAGAAGAATGTTTTTTAGAATATGTTTTCTTTGGAAAATAGGTAGGTTTTACCTTATTTTCTCATGTTGTGTTGTTGAGTGATAAAATATTAGCATCTAATATTTGGTGGGTGAATGAATAATATTGTCCATAATATATTTTTATATTTGGCTAGAATGTATAGCAAACCTTTCAGAAATATATTTCCAGACTGAGAGCCAACCACGATAACCAATTTGGGACACGGACCTGATACCCATATCGAATGTGACCCTAATGAACAATTCAAGATCTGACCCCGACATCTGACCTGGTACAATACATCGACTTTCAACTTTAGACCCGATAGTTAAATTTGGACCCGACTTTGACCCACACCCAAACCGGTATGCCACCCTAATGATCCATCTGGATCCGACCCTAGATCCAACCATTTCCCTGACCCCGACTCATGCTCCGAACCCAAAGTCGAACTAGTACTTGACTTAAACCCCAACACTTGAACTATAAAACTACTAAACACAGATCTACTCTCACCTCTATATCTAGGAGGTGACTTCTATATCGAGAGAGGATCCTAACTTTTGCCCTATCAATGACTTACAAACACGGACCCGACCCTAAAATCATACTTATGACCTTACATTTGACCCAAAATACAACCCCAATGACCAATAAAAATTCTAATACCAACATCTAAGTTGAGACTCAACTTTTGAATGTAGTCTTGTTCCTATATCAGACCTAATATTCGTCCCTAAAACTTACCCCAACTCCCAATCCGAGACGTGAACATTAATCCTAAAACATGACTCAAATTATGATTTGAGTGAAAATCCCAACATCAGACCCCAACCCATACCCCGACCCTGACAGTTAAATCTACGCATAATCTTGATGGTTGATTGGTATCCAACCAAAACTCAACTTGTAACCAACATATAAAATCTCTTAAGTGGAACATGACCCACAAATAAAACCCCAACATCTTAATCAGCGATTGACTTCCAAACTAGGACCTAAGCGCGATACCCAATGCAGGACCAAACTTATGAACTAGGACCCAACATCAACATCTATCGTGAGGCCCACACCACGACCTTGAGGGCACACTCTCGATTACTAAATCTTGACATCGGAACCAACATTCAAACACAGCTTGATCCTGAATTCCTACTCGAGATCCATCCTGTGAATCATGATTAAACTCGATACCCGAACCAGATGACTGACCCAGGATCTGGGCTTGAGAAGTGAGTTCTAAATTGAGATCTCACCTGAATCACCAACAGAAGAACCAACTTCTTAACAAATATCACACACCAAGATCTAATTCCTTACCCACGCCTAACACCTCAGCTAGGAATCCATTTCTAAAATGAAATTTGACCTCAATACTTGACCCCGATAATCAATTGGGGACCGAAATATGATAATAAGGACAAGACCTGTACTCTCTACGTATAACCCGACCCTGACGACAAACTAGGAACACCACCCTGACACTTTACTAAGGTTTCTACCATGAATACTAAACTAGAACACGACACTAAATCAAGATTCTACCAAGATCTAAATTGGAATATGAGAGTTTTCGATTCAAGGTCAAGACTCTAGTCCCGAATTTAGAAAAAGGAGTAAAAATTTTAATTAGTATCATATATCTATACATGAAACTTTAGTTAGGACTGAAAGTTGATGTGTCTGATTGAAATAATGTTATGGAAAAGTGTTTTCCCTATTTTTCTTGAGGTAAGTCATTTTCCTTTATATTGAGGAAAATGAGTTTATTTGGACAAAAAAATCAAAATATATATGCCAACTAAACTTGAGAAAATTGGAAAACGTCTCTCTCGAAATGCTTTACTTCAAATCAAACACACCCTTGATGATTAAATTATGAATAATTATAAATTAAAATTTTCATTAAGTGTAAATAAATGAGGGCTTAGTAATATCGTGTGTCAGACGTACAAATTTAATTATGCAGATATGAAAGGAATAATAATTATATTTTACAATAATAGATGCACATCAATGTCTTATATTTTCGTAGAATTGGAAGTTCCGAATTTAAATAAATAACATTAGAAATGTTACATTATGTTTAAAATTTTTATCTAATAAAATGTACTCTCTCCATCCCAATTTATATGACACCTTTCAAATTTCCACATTCAAACATGCCTATGTTTGCTCGTGAATTTTCCGTATATCTTTTTAAATATTTTTAATTGTTAATGATTCTTAATTATTATATTTCTTACGTAGTTTATATATATATAT
>NC_028645.1:8450311-8469253 GCF_001406875.1 Solanum pennellii
TAGTGAATATATCAGCCAATAGTTCTTCCATCTTGCAATAAACGAGAGTTATATCTCCATATTTTTGCACTTCTCTCATGAAAAAGAACTTGATTTTGATGTTCTTAGTTCTTCCATGAAACACAAGATTGTGACATATAGTTTTTGTTGCTTCATTGTCCACGAACACTTTGATGCTTTCAGTCGGTTCTATATGAAATTCAACCAGAATTTTCTTCAGCCACAATGTTTAATTTATTGCACCTGCAGCTGTCCCAAACTCAGCTTCGATAGTAAATTGAGCTACAATATCCGTTTCCGAACAACTCAATGAGAAATTTCGTAAACCTAGAGTAAAATAGTACCCTGAAGTACTCTTTGCATCATCCTCGGAATCGACATTAATGTTGGACTACCCAAAAAGCTTCATACGTTGACTCTTCTGAAACTTGACTCCATAGGTGATGTTTCCTTTGATGTATCACACAACTCTTTATGTCGCCTGCAAAGGCACTTCACTAGGACAATGCATGAACCTTGACAAAACACTTACAACATAATTGGGTCTTGTAACTGAAAGATAAGTTGAACATCCAATGAAACTTCTTAAGTATTTCTCATTGACCTTTTCGGCTCCATGATTTACATAGCTTCTTCTTTTTGTTCATGGGAGTACTAATCTCTTAGCAATTTTCCATTTTGAGTTTCTTGAGAATTTAGTTTGTGAAATTTTTCTGGCAAACGAAAAACTTAGTTTTTCCTTGTGTAATTTCCATTACAAGGAAATATGTTATGAGACCAAGATCATACATTTAGAAAGCTTGCATCATATCTTGCTTGAACTCATCAATTTGCTTTTCTGCTCCTTGTATTCAAAATGTCATCCACATAAACAGAAACAACAAGAATCTTACAGGTATTATGTTTACAATACAATGTGAATTTTGAAAGACTCATTTCAAAATCAATACTTAGGAAATAATCATCTATTAAATTATACGAAGTTCTTGTGAGTGTTTTAAGACATAAATAGCTCTATGTACTCAATAGAATTTATCTTCCTTTCCATATATAACAAACCCTTCATGTTGTTCATAATAAACTTCTTCTTCAATAATGTCATTAAGAATGCTAATTTGGCATCCATTTCATGCACTTTCCAAGCACGTTGTGCAAAAACAATTATCAGCAATCTTATCATGTCGAGCCTAGATACTTGAGTAAAAGTGTCAGAATAATCTACAAAAAAAAATATGTGCATAAACATTAACTAAAAGTCTTGATTTATGCTTGTTGATTGAATCATAAACATTTAACTCAGTTATGAGCATCTACTATACTCAAGTTGTTTTTCTGCCTTGAGGTTCGCAACAAACTGCCACATATCATTTTTTGGATCATAAACAGCTACTCATGCATTGCATTTCTCAACTTTGGGTCTTTGATATCCTCTTAAGGGTTAGCAGATTCACTAATCACAACATTACATCTCTCATATATCTCTGAGAGAAAATGAGTTTCCCTAACTAGTGGATTATCGTCCCTTTCATTTGACCACGAGCTTGTCTTGTAGATGGAATTCCTTGAATCATTCTGATTCCATTCTTCATTCTCCATCATGTGGACCTTCTGCTAATAACAATCTTCTCACCTTCAGGTAGAAAGATTATGTACGCTTTTGAAATATTACTGTAACCAATAAAAATTCTCGGGAAACCTTTTTATCTATTTTATCCAGTTTGACCTGAGGTACATAGGTAAAACAAAGACAACCAAACACTTTAAGAAAATGCAGTGGACGTTTGAATCCACATCATTCTTGAAAAGGAGATTTATCTTTCACAACTTTTAAGGGAATTCGATACTGTAGGAACACAACTGTATTTGCTGCCTCTGCCCAAAACATCTTTGGCAAATTCTTTTCGTGCAACATAGATCTTGCAATATACATGATAATTGTGTTTCTTCTCTCACTAACCCTTTTTTTATGGAGTATAAGGAGTAAGTTGACATTCAATCCATTCTTCTTCACAAAATTGACCAAACCGATGAGAAGTGTACTCCTTGCCATTGTCAAACGTAAAATCTGAATTTTTCAGAAACATTTATTTTCCAATTTCTCTTTCAGCTTCCAAAAAATGCTCTTGACCTCCGATCTGTACTATAAAAAATAAATCCAGAACATTCGGGTAAGATCATCAATAAAAATAACATAATAAAGGCTACTTTTAAGTGAAGGACCTTTGGGGACCTCCATCATCTGTGTTAACCAGTTGGAACTTTCTTGTTGCTCTTCAAGATTCCTTTGGGAATGGAATTCTACTTTGTTCTCTAAATTAACAAGCCCAACATTCTAAGAACTCGCTCCCAGTATAGAAAGGTTATCGAGCATCACGAACTCTTGTATTTTGAAAAACCCTCTATAATGATAGTGTTATAGTCTCTTATGCCAAACTCGTAAGCATTTTCTCTTGCTAAGTACACCCCTTCTTCTTCCTCCAATATATTTAATGAGAAACTTTTGCCTCTCATTTTGACTTTAAAATAGTCATGTCCTGATGCTTCCATGATCAAGCAATCTTTATCTTCGAAATACAAATCGAAACCTTTTTCTTACTATTGATCAGACTTAACAAGTTTTGATCTAAATATGGTATGTAAGAACATCATCATTTTCTTTAGTACCTGATTGTGTTTAATTTGTAATAGTTTGCATTCTCTTTGCTTGAATATAACAACCACGACCTATTCTTACTTTTGAAACTTCAGTAGGTTTCTAGTCATTAAAAAACCCTTTGTCATAAGTCATATGGTTTGTGCATCCGCTATTAATCAGCCAAGCCTAGCTGAAACATTGCTTGTAAAACAGGATGCCACAAAGAGTAAATCCTCTTCTTGTTCATTAAAAACCAAGACATTTGTGTCTTGCTACTGCCATTTGTTCTTGCAGATAATTGCATTATGCCTGAGTTGGTTGCACTCACTGAATTTAGCATCCATCCTTTTCCAACACTTATACAACGCGTGCCTATTCTTTCTACAATGCTCACCAGGAGGATAGTTTCCTTTGAAGCTACCTGCTCTTCTTTTGTTGTCATAGCAAGGTGCACCTTCTCCATTTTTTGGTTGATTCTCTAATTGTGTTTCATTTATGTTTACTATCTTCATGTTTTGCTGCCAATTCTTCCTCTCTAATTTCATCTTCTTTCATAACGCTTTTTTGTTCTTGATCCTCCAAGGAATTCAATTATTTCTCCAAAGTGATTTTTGATAGATCAATGATGTTCTCTAAAATGGTAATAGTGGCTTCAAATCTTTTAGGTACAACATCCAGAATCTTTTCAACATTATCTGAGTGTTTAAACCCAGAACCACATAATCTTACTCTATTTTTATGCTCATAAGCACGTCAGATTATCCATTGATTGTTGTGGATTCTTTCATTTTCTTTAACTCAAACTATCTAATGATATTCAATACTTGCATACCTTTGGTATGATCATCTCCATCATATTTTACCTTGTTTAATCCTAGATGGCCTTTGCTGAATTTTGGAACATCATAGGAGTGAAAATTGTTGAAGAAACCAATTTTCTTGTACTTGTTATTTTTGAGTTGAGCTATTATTTTGTTTTTGGGGAGCTGAAGAACCTCATAGAATTCCTCGATTGCCTCCCAATTATCTAAATCTTCGAGATAAACTTCATCCTAAATTCCCGCATTTGAAAATTTTCACCATTGAAGACAGGATGTTTCATTGCCGAGAAACATGAGCTTTCTTCCATGATTAATTTTTTTCTGGTTGTGGTGCTTGAGTTACTTGAATTAGTCACTCACATAAATACCCACATACCTCCCAATATAAAAAAGCTTTGAGACAATTTTTTGGTAAAATTCGTAATAAAAGTGGAGATGTCAAGAAGAATATCCGCAGAACCACATTTTTATTGATGTCTTTGTATTATGTTTCTAAAACTGAAAATGAAAAATAGGAAGCAGTAAACCCATGACTAGCAGATTTCTAGCTTACTAACTTACTCCTAAATAATAGGTATAGATATCTAACAACTAATTGACTAAGGCTTATTTAATATAAAGCAATAAAATTAAATTAACTGCAGTGGAAAAAGCAAATTCCTAACACAATCTTTGTACAATAAACCCATGACTAGCGGATTCCTAACTCACTAACTTACACCTAAATAATAGGAATAGATGTCTAACAAATGATTGACTAAGTCTCATGTAATATAAAGTAGTTAAAGTAACACTAACTGTAGTTGAAAAAGAAAATTCCTAACACAATCTCAGTACCTTTAGTAACTTGCATAACATTTGATTTTCCTTGTGCTGATGTCTGTTGCGTTAATCATCAGGAAGAATTGAGCATTTTAACCCTTATAATATTTATTTACTGCATTACACACCTCAAGTTGATTTCCAACACTTTTTAGGACATGTTTCTGCACTTGGTACACAAATTCAACAAAATTGTTTTTAAAATTAAATAAGATTCGGCCTAAGGTACTGAATCATTGCATTCACAATACAATCTCTACATTTCTTAGAGGCATAAGTAGGAAATCTGAAGCAAAAATATTCTCTGTAATGACCATAGTAAATTCTTGAATATTGAACTAGTTTGTACCCTTCTTCAATAGGCCACACTTATAGACAATTCAATGATCGTAAAAGATTTACAGCTTAAGTTGTTAGATACTTATTATTTAATGAAATGATGTGTGATCCTTGTGTCAATCAAAACTTGTAAGGGTCTCTTCTCATGATACGTTATAAGACTTAAGGTCTGATGCCCTATCACAGTAGTAAATGCTTGTAGTGAGATAACTATGAATTTATATACTACACTAGACTCTTCATGTAACTATACTTCTTTATTGATATCTATTGAATATTCTTCAAACACCTCAACATAATGAAGTTATTTCGTGGCAATTATGTTGCTAACATAATTCTCATCACAAAAAAAAATCCCCTTTGAATTCCTCTCATTCATCTCTATTGTTTCGGTTGAGTAGTGGGTTGATTTGATCAGAAAAGTAGTATACCTCCGACTCAATCAATATCACGTTCTCCTTTGCTGCTATGAAGGAAAGTCTCTTGGCATTGTAGTATTGTTGAATCTACTAGGTCTCTATATTGTTGTTTGGTTAAAAAATATTTATTGAATGTAGAGTTTTTGAAAGTAGGTTTATGATACATTAGAGGTCAACTATAAGTAGTGGAAGTAAAAGAATTCGAGACTTTGAATTAGGTTTAAGGCCCCAAAAGTGTGCCTTAGCCTCAAACATTTCTTCTTGTAACAATGTTATTGGGGACTAAATTATTATAGGTTTATTTTGTTTTAGTTTGAGAGCTTTATAGAATGAGTGCGTTCACTATTAGTCAACAGACCAGGTCCCTTGACTCAACAAGAACAATAACAAAGGGTAAATAATAACAAGAACACAACACACATAGTTTACGTGAATCACAGTTACATCCAACCTGCGAAGACATTTTTAATCTCAGAACCAAGTAATAACTCTATTCCTTGAAGAGCCTAAGTAGATGTCACACTTCGCACTAAGCTATCACCACTAGTCAACTTAGACTTCAACTAAGATTGAGGATGATTCTTCACTTGAGTGTTATTATTTTCAGGATTTCTTGAGAATTTTCAAATTGCAAAAACTAAGTTTATGACTATTCGTCATAATTTTATGAAGAATAGTCACAACCTTCTAGTCCGTGCCAATGACCGAGATTTCTTCCATTTCCTCCACCTTTGGAGACTGTGCACCAATCGACAGTACTTTTTCAAACCTGGCAGTTGTGTGTACATTTGCACAAGGGATACGGTCCCTGGGTTTATCAAATCATCAAAAAACAAATAATAGAGCCCATAGGTATAACATGATGGCATTATCATTTCAGCCAATCGTTTAAACTCGGTCTAATACTCCCTAAAACTTCACATT
Source organism: Solanum pennellii (assembly GCF_001406875.1). Classification (NCBI taxonomy): domain Eukaryota; kingdom Viridiplantae; phylum Streptophyta; class Magnoliopsida; order Solanales; family Solanaceae; genus Solanum; species Solanum pennellii. The sequence goes on from NC_028645.1 coordinate 8,456,272, forward strand.
TGTGATAGATTTTGTAAAGCTTGCATAACACCCTAAATTTCAAAAAGGATCTATTCCAATCTATAGCTTATCCTTCTCTGTGTTTAGAAACTATCTTCACCCTTTGATGAATGGGAACTTCATTCATAAAGGTTCACTGATAAACTTTATATAACAAAGTTCAGAACTCTCTTCAAAAATATTTGTCACGACCGGAGTCTAGACCCCAGACGAGACCGGCGTCGTTGACCTCCCAAAGGTCGCAGACAAGCCTACTTACGTCATTCTTACTTCGTCTAGGTTAATTTTAGCGGAAATTTGTAACTTTTTGTTTCTTAACATACACTCTAAACATTCTATTAGATTTGTAATTGTTCACCATCAATCATCTAACATTAAGATCATCAAATGAAAGAAATAGTTTAATAAAGAATTAAATGTATACTTTTTCAAAACGGCACAAATACAATGTCTGAACAAAAGCAGAAAGAAACGCTAGTGGAACATACTCCAAGAGCGCAACCCTATAATTAAGCTAGAATATAATTGGCAAGCATCCTTGAAAACATGAGGGCCTACCTAGTTCGGATGAATGCTCCACGTCCGGATAGTTTCAGCGTCAACCTGTAGCTCTAGCGTCCACCTATGCGTGCATCTAAAATTGATAATCATATGGAATTAGTACACACTTGTTCTAAGTATGGGTATATGCAAGCACAAACCAAGGACATGCATGAGAAAGAATAGCTCTTTCCTAACAACATGATTTATGAAAAGTCAAGTCAGTGGACTTTCAAAATTTGGATTAGGAAAGTCAATGGACCTGCCAAATTTGGATTTGGAAAGTCATGCCACGAGTGTAACATGCATCATCAAACTTATCATTTTGCAAACAGCACATAACATATTTCACATATCCTATCACATAGTTCATATCATTCTTTCATATGCCATGAGACCTTGGGATCATGGACTTGACGTTAGAACTTCCCTAAATGAGGGCATAACATATTGGTCATCAACTAGGGAGAACTTCTTTAGCAAACACAAAGTCTGCTTCATTCATTCGTACGAACTTCATTTTTAATTCTTTCACATACTAGTGCAATCGCCGGTCATATCTACGATGTAGTTTAAGACTCTCATCGAGTTTGCTGTGCGATGACCAAGAATAACCTAGCGTCATTACTTAAGTATAGCTCACCTCTTGATTATCCTATCCTTACACCTTTGGTATTGTTCATTTCATTATGTGCATCATTTGAGGCTAGCCTCATACATTCATTGGAAACTTTAGCTTTGACCGACATAGATCATGTGAGAATCAAAAAATCCAGTGTCTCTGCCACACCGAAAATAGGTGGAATAACCGGCAAAAGTGACCCAAAACATACTAGCATACATGGGAATTGAACCCCGCCAGATCCCTATATTGGTAGTATAGGTTCGAAGACTAAGATATATAAGGAGACCCATACCTGGCATGCCGGACGGTCTCGTCTCATGAGAGTTAGGTGAACCTTCGCCCTTCCCGAAATAAGGCATCACCGCTCATAACTAGTCTATAAGTGCTCAGTATAAACTTCTATTACATTCAACTCATACGTTATGGAAGCCGGCTTCTAGTATGAGGATATCATAGCTCAATAAATGATTTCTCATCTCATCATTATTATATAGTGTGTTAATCTCAATACTTTCATTAGAGTGTTCATAGAGGCTGGTCTCTTCATTAACTTTATACTCTTATAGGTGAGAACATTTGTGGTAACATTTACTTAGGCTGATTTGAGATTGCTCTCATCTATTACATTAGCCTCATATCATGTTGTCACCACATTCATTAACATTAGAACATTTGCTCTTCATAATTACTCACCCCATTTTACGTGAATGTTCATTTCATCATATGCCAATGCACTTGACCATTTAGTGTGCTCCCACTCTTACTTAACCATTCTAGGGTTTCATCATTTCATTGTTCATTTCATCATTTCTTTGTTCATTTCATCATTTCATTGTTCATTTCATCATTTCATTGTTCATTTCATTATGTACCAATGTACATGGCCATTTAGTGTGTTTTACCCTCTTACTTAACCCTTTTAGGGTTAAATCATTTCATTACACGTATGCTAGACTTATAGATCTATAATACAAGCCATGAGGCTTCATTCATCGTTCGTTCAAGTGATTCATATCTTCCGAAGATTATGTAGTACAAGACTTATGTATCTTGTATGTATGCCAAGATCTCGATTTCGATCTAAGTAGGTGGCATTATTCTTGAACATTTAATTAACGTATGATTAATGTATCAATACAGAAATTTTGGCAAGGGAACCCAAGTTCGAAACCCTTGGACAATACTTACATTTTTCCTTGACTTTATTTTTAGTCTTCATGACATTGGGCCCTAGATCGATCCCCAACATCAACATTCTATCGTTATTTTTCTCATTGGATTCTCCTATTATTTGGCCGAAGGGTTGTGGGATCGAATACCCACAACCCCTTTTATTTTTCATTTAAAATTCTGTTGTCCAATTTTCTTAGACCATGAGGTTGTGGGATCAAACCCACACAACCTCTCCTTATTTATTCTTTAATTTCGCTAGGGGCTGTGAGGTTGTGGGTTCGAACTCCCACAGCCTCCTTATTTTATTTTTATTTACAATTGACTTACCTAGGCGTTTGGCAGTGAGGTTATGGGATCGAGCCTCCATAGCCTCACTTTATTTTCTTATTTATTTCGCCCTTCTCTTTTCCAGCCTTGAGGTCGTGGTTTCGATTTCCACGCCTCACATTTTCTTTTTTTAGTTTTCTTCTTTAACTTCATTCGCTTCCTGGAGGTCGTGGGTTTGTTTCCCACGCCTCCAATTTTCATTTTTTAATATTTTTTTTGCATTCTCCTTTCTCAGCCAATATACCCCATTTCGAATCCCCCTGATCCCTTTTCTTTTTCTTGCGAATTTAAGGTGTTATACGGGTGAGGTCACAGGTTCAAATCCTAGTGGCCTCATCCCTTTAAAATCAATTAAATTTTCCACATTTCACCTCTATATTTTAGCCTAACAAAACTTATATTTTTGGCTGGAACTTAATCATTTTCACAACTTATTTTCATCAATATTTCCACTTGAAAACATAGGACAATTCATGAATCGTTTAACACTTTTTAGGGGGGTATTTCATGGATTCGTTTAGCCAAATTGTTGACACTCAAATCAGCCTCATTTCAATTTTAATGAACATCACGATTACATAGATTTATGTAAGCAAAATGACTACTAAAACAATATTAAACTTGAAGCTTAATTCGGCCTCATTCAAGTACATTCACAGTTACATTTTTGTACATATGCACACACTTGCACAAACTTTCAATACATGGTGTCCTATCATACGATTTCAAGTACACAACATAATCATATTCATCACGAAAAATAACATACACCTAAATCTACCACCAATCATACCCAACCTGCGATTCATTGGGAAACAATCCTAGTTTTCGAATGAATAATATGAACCTTAAGGGGTATCTTTGGGAAAGGGACCAAGAGGGAAGAAAACCCATACATTTTTGACGTTACACTCTTGAATTTCTGCCCAAAAACTTCACCATGGAACACGTCTAAACCTCCTCAATATCAACTCCACTTGAATGACAACCTCCCTTAGCCTAGTGTGCGATTAATGTTTGTTTTCTTGTGATTTCGTGTAAGTTGTTCAAGTGTGAAGAAGTTGTTTTATTTTTCTGCTTTTGTACCTTATTTTGGCAGAGAAATTTCGTGTGAAATAATAAGGGGGATTGAGCGTGAGAGTTGAGAGATAGACGTGAGAGAGTAGGAGTTATATTAGGATTAGGAGTCTAGTTTAGGTCTTAGTCAAATAAGGTTTACTTAATTATTAAATATATTATTTTTATGTTATTTTAAATCAGCTAATGAATAAAAATTATCAATTTATTATATTAATTCAATAGCTTAAATAAAAATCACATTAATTCCTTGCTTCCACCTAGGTTCGAACCCGGGTGAAGCAAGACATCACTTCAAGAGCTCAATTTCGTATCTCTCTCCCCAAATTTCCCCTCCAGCTTATTTATTAAATAATTAATTATATATTTAGGGTCATTTCGATAATACCCTTATCCTAAAAAAAGACCATTTTACCCCTAGACCCTCCAAAACTAAGATTTCCTCTTTTTTAAGTCGGGTAAAGACTCCTTGGAGTAAATCTTCGTATTCGAGATCCATACATGGTTGGACCCAACCTTTCCAAGATCAAATAACTCCCCAAGTTAGTTGGCTTGGGTGTAGCAAGGGTTCCGAGGTCTGGTTCTACGCGCATAAATCCGTGTGTGCCCTAGTCCAATCATACACATTCTTGACACATTAAACATCACTTAGTATATCCATTTTTTGGGTTGTTACAATATTTAGGAAATTTTAATCTATAATAACAAATGAAAGTGTTACCACTATGATAAACAACACAATTTGGCGTTTCTTTGGTTTGATTCTCACGTTGACCTCTATGAAACCTTCTCTTACATTAAAAATTCCTTATCTCTGTCCCTTTTATCAATATATTTGATTTCTTACTTGATCTGACCTAATTCATTTTCTGTGTGAGCATTGTGATCAAGGCTATTAGACATACACTTCATTTATTTCTTCATTGTTCGTGAATGTGCAAAATTTCTATTTCAAGGATTGAATGCTCTAATACAAATTGATGCATGAAATTAACCAATTCAGAGTTAGAATCTCGAGGAAGATGATTATGCAAAGCCATGGAAATTGTGGTTTTTTTTGAATAAAGAAGCTATGAAAACAATAGAGAAAGACTTTGAGTAAAAAATACTACAGAATTGTCAAAGGGGATTATTTTATTAATATTTCAGAGACAAACACTTATAGATATAATTCCTAACTAAAAATAGAAAAATATGCAAGTCAAACTCAAATAACAAATAAAAGAACTAGCTTCTTAATGCAAGTCATGTAGGAATATAACAAAATAATTAAAAAACCAAAAAGTAGCTAACTATTTTATTCTGCAATATCCTGAGATGTATTGTCAACACTCCTCCTCGGATCAGAAATTATAGATTGTAGTCTCATCTAAAATTGTCCTTGTGAGCAAATCCGCTAATTCATCTTTTGTCTTGCTAGACTTGTGTGCATCTTCTATTGTATTAAATGAGAAGCTCTTACCTCTCATTTCAACTTGTAAAATCCATTGCTTAGTAGAGTAAAATATTCGGCAATATTTTTCTCCAAATAATAATTTAAATCCTTAACTGATTAATAGACAAACACTAAATAAACTTCTATAAATATTAAGCACATACAGAACATCTAAATTTTTTTGTACGTGTATTTGTTTTAATTGCAATAGAGCTTTTTTCTTTTGCAGGAATACAATTACCATTCCCAATTCTTTCTTATTTTCCATAGGAATAAACTCTTAGAGAATACTTCTTTCATATGTCATGTGTTTTGTACAACCACTATCAATCATAAAAAATCAGATTTTTTGGGAAAACAACTTGCCACAGAAAGTGGTATTCTTCTTCTTCGTTAGTGGTGACTTTCCCAACTGTTCCATCCTTTTGAAATTTGCTTTTACAAATAACAACTTCATGACCAACTTATTTGCCGATTTTGCATTGTGCATCTGGTCTCATCAAGAATTTACCATTAGATTTATGACTGACTATTAATTCTCCTTCAACCATGTGATCTTGCCTCATAAGCCTCCTTATTCGGACTACGGTTTGAATATTTGACAGCAAATTAATTTCATAATGCTCTTCCATGGCATTCCAAAGATCAAGATCATCAGAGTAAATTTCCATCATCACAATCCATAATTGATAATTTTCACCATAAAAAATTAGAGGAGCCATTCATGAAAATTATTTTCGGAATCCATTTTTTCACACATTTCCGTCAAGAAGAAGACTCCAGATAACAATTATTTGTTTTTAATTAAAATTAAAACTAAGAAAATAACGGGGAATGACTCTGAGAAAAAAATACTGCAGAATTGTCAAAGGGAATTATTTTATCAGTAATTCAAAGACATACATTTAAAGTTATAATTGCTAACTTAAATAAAAAAAATATACTAGTAAATTTCAAATAATAAACAGAAGAACTAACTTCTAAATTCATGTCACATAGGACTCAAATAAAATAATTTAAAAACATTAAAAGTAGCTAACTATTTTATTCTGCAATATCTTGAGACATATTCTCAGTTAAAATAAATTCTAGAAGAATAGTTGAGTCAATTGTATTCAGAAAGAGAGAATTTTTTTTCCATCAAACCTGTAATCTTAATCCTCATACAACTGTTATATATGAATATATGACAAGACTAATATGAATCACTATTATTCAAACTAACTAACTTCACTGTTGCATCTAACTCCTAACAAACTAGCAGATTTATCCAGCTCCTCATTTCTTAATTACTTTTGCCACCTCAGCTAATTAGTTATTAAACCGGTTTAATTTCAATTTTGTTGTAAAGCATTTGTATTTATAGGGAATGTATATTATGTGGAGTCCTTCTAGGGTATGGTTAGGAATCCTTTATGGGGACCAAGTTAGATTTCCCTATTAATAGAGAGGTCCTCTTCATTGTAAAATCATCCCCCAAGAGAGATAACAAGCCTTTTCTTCTCTTTATTTTTTCTTCTTATTCTATAGTTTCATAACACATTTGTGATTATATATCTATTAATATATGTATGAATTAAATTTTGGTTCACTTATTAATGATTTTTGTCTAATTGATAATCTTGCAATATTAAGATCCGTCATTGTTGTTGCGAGAAATGAGTGTCTGCGCTACATATAGAGGTCTCTAGTAAGTGGTTATATATTTGTACTATAGTTCTTTGGGTATGAATGTTTTGATTTTTCTAGTTTCAAGATTCCAAATGAAACTAGAAGTTTCTTGAATCCCCATTTGATTCCATTGGGCATAAATTAAATATTTGTAATAACTAAAATGGTGGATTTAATAGAATATTCTTATGGAAAATATCTAGGTTTATTTCTCTACTTATCAATTACAAAGTTAATGGTTTGGTCTTGATGGTTGGAGTGTAGGAGAAAAATTATTCTCCTAGACTACAATTGTCATGTTCCGTAGCATATTTTGTGCACTATAACGAGCTTTGACTGTATTATACATGAAGGGTGAATGTTTCGTATATACAATAGCTTTGTTCCATATTTTATTTATTGCTTCCTAAAAATTAATCCTATCTAGGATATGCTCAACTGATTCGGTCCGTGTTTTACTTATGTAAATACACCACTACAATTGAAATGACCACATACATTTGGGATTATGATAAATTTTAAGAATTGAGAAATTTCTCTTCAGGTGATCAAACTTCGAATCCACTTCTCTAATGCATTTTATGAATTGAAAATGATCTTTTGTAGTGGTGAAGCATCGACAGAATGATGATGGGGTAGAGGAAAAGTCTGTGTCAACCTAAAGTACCGTGCAAGCCTTTTCAGAGAGTAATACTACACTCCAGATTTTCCAAAACTTGAGTTCCTTATTGCGAAACCATATTGTAGGTCTCGAGAAATAAGGAAGTTTGATCAAATATCTTCTAGAGGTAGCTTATTATTAGGGATATGTCCCGCCAATTTCATCCATCCAGGTGAATATGGAGTGAACTGGCTAGGAGATATGGGGGAACTTAAAACATTCTCGGAAGCTGTTCAGTTTTAGCTTCTCTTGAGCTAGGGCAATCCCTAAAGTTGTACAATTCTCTTTATCTTTAGGCAAAGGTCTATACTGCGGGAAGTAAGACTATAGCCAGAGTTGTAAAATCTAGAAGGGCCTCCTTGAAGGACCAATTCCTCGGGTAACTAAGCTTCTATAGCCTCCGTATATATGAGATAGTATGAAATAAGCCAAAGAAACCTTTTTGCCGAACAAAGAGTTATGGGTATATTATCATACTCCTTCGCTACTATAGATGAACCAATGCAAAACACAAATTTGCAGAGCCACATATTGAGAAACGCCAAATGTTCCTCTTCATTTTCACCATCTTTTTACGTGATCACTTTGATGAGCTAATTTCTTAGTTAACCAAGGATTTGGTTATTTAGGGGGCGCTTATGGATCCTACAGCTCTAGTTATAGTCTTACTTTCTCTAGTATAGACCTTTGACTTATGATACACAGAACTGTATGAATTTAAGGATTTACCTGGCTTAAGGTAAGTTAAAACAGAATAGCTAACTAGAATGTTTTAAGTTCTCTACTCATGTTCTTTCATTTCTCCTAGCCAGCTAACTCCATATTCACCCAGATGAATAAAATTGGCAGTGCATATCCCATCTTGTACGCTAGCTCTAGTTGATATCTGGTCCAACATCCTTATTACTCGAGACCTCCAGTATGGTCTCGCATTAGGGATTTCAAGTGTTGGAATAGCTAGAGTGGAGTATTACGCTCAAAATTTGTTTGCACAACAGTTCGGGTTGACGCAGACTGTTCCTCTACCTCCTCAACAGTCTGTCAATGCTTCCTTATAGAAATGATCGCTTTTCATTTAGAAAGTTGAATTAGAGAAGTAGATTCAAAGTTTGACCAATTTAAGAGAAATTTCTCAGTTGTCGAATTTCATCCTAATCTCAAATATATGTCATCGTTTGAGTCGTGGTGGTCTACTTACATAAGTAAAACACTGACCGAATCAGCTGTGCAGATCCTACATAGGATTATTGGTGAGGAAGCAATAATGAAGAGAAGGAACTAAGGTATTGTATATGAAACTTTAACTATTCATGTATAATACACTCAAAACTCGTTGTAGTGCATAAAATTTAGATTACATCAATGCAAATAAGAGATTATCGTGTTAATGAATGGGTTGGACCCAACCATCCAAGTTTGCTTAAACATCTAAACTTTAGCAACCAAATAGATTTAGAAACTGAATCTTCTTGTAAATGGCTTTTTGCCTTCATTATTCAATGTAGGTAAAGTTTAATAATAAGTAGAAAAATAAACAACAAGATAACTAATCAATCACAAAACAATTAATTTCAATATAACTTGTCTTCAAACTAAACAACTCCTAACTTTCAATAGTAATCATTCAAACTTATAAACAAACACTTGAATTTAACCTCAACCGATAAATAAATACTTCAACTTTGAATATGCACATATGGATATCTCAACTTGTCTTCATTGTTGCATGATCTTCGATCGAAATTCTAAGTATCTCCAAAGTTTATGTGTAGTGTCAATGATGGATGTCCATAAAACACCATAGTGACGAGTTAGAATGTTGATAGTTCTAAGTTTAGTCAAATTGATGTTTCTAAATGTTTATTTTTCAAATTAGAATATTTATTTATCCAAGACAAGTGTCTCACTATGTACTGTGGTTTTTTAAAAAAATCTGAATTCAACTTTCAAGATTGAAACGCGCGCGCACACACACACACATATATATAATACTTGTCACAAAAGCCAAAAAACTATTTTTAACAGGAGAAAGGGGAAAGGCCATTATCATTCAGTTCTTTGTAAGCTTAATTTCTAGTTCTTTTTGATGTAAGATATTTTTTCTTATTTCTTTTTTCCAGTATGATCGATTAAGTCAGTAATTTTACCAAGGGGTTCGATATATGAAAAAGAAAATGTCGAAGAATTAATTATGATATCTCAACGATTTCCTATGCAACAAGTTCATGTTCAACGATCAAATTATTGGTTCTAATAAATAGGGAAACACAGAATGATTGAAATGACTTTCAATAATTTTACTAAGCATTGAGAGGCTTTAAATATCCAACATAATATACATAATTTGCATAATTTAAAATTTAAACAACATAAAATATCTCTAAAACATAACAAACTAACTAAAATTTGAAATTCAAATTTATTCAAACTAAACAACTTATTTTGCTAAAAGTTTCTACAGTAACTAAAAGAAAACTTCAACACTCCTCCTTTGCCTGAGTTACTGCATTTGAAAAATATGTCCCTCCTCAATTTTTTCTTTGGTAGTTTATGGTGGACATTTTCCATTTTTTTTAACATGCAAAATTTCTTCTTTCTTTTTCTTCTTCTTATTTTGTTATTAAAATCCACATCAAATAATATTATCTTGTGTAGATGTTATTTGAAGTTACTTTAATATAATCTTTTGTATAATTTACTGAAAGAGGTAGTTAGGATTTTTCTTCCATCACAACCTCACGTATCACATAAGTTTCAAAATATGATTTTCTGCCAGGACGTTAACTAAGGCGCTGCATGGTAGGAAACCAAAGTTATATTTGGTTTCGTCTTTTTAATTTTTAAGTAATTGTGTGTTGATTGTTCTAGTAGAAGTGCAGAATATGTTTGAACGACATAGGTTGGAGAGATAGAAGTCCAGTCGGCGAGTACGACTTTGACCTCCGTTTGACTCAAGAAATTTTAAAATTGGAGTCTGTATAACTCGACAATGGCGAATCACCGATCAGGTCGATGATCTTGATTTTATATGCCGTTTGGACCCCCACATTTTCTAGAGGTCCTCTAAAACTAGACGGGGTAAGTGCCTATTCGGTCGGCAAAATATATGTCGTCGAATGTGTGATAACTAGATGGTTGTTAAAGGCTAAAGGTTTAAAATTTCATACTCATTCAATTTCCATCACTTCTATATTCCATAACTCACATCCAGGCAATATTGTTTGTATTCTTGCATTTTTATAACATTTAAGTCATCAAGATTGTGTTCGGAGTTGGATATCGTTGCCGCCTAGATATTCAACTTTATTATTCAGTATATAATGTTGGTTTTCCGAACCTTGAATTATTCTTTAGCGATTTGTACTCATTTGCAATGATTTCTATATAATGATGTGTGAGAGGCCTCTCTAATTGAACTTTTATGCTTGTGTGCCTATTTTAATTTGAATATCGTGCCTAAAATTCCTATATTGTTGAATTCCAGAGTATTTTGTCCTTATAATTAATTAAAAATTCCAGATTATGTCCAAATATTTTTGGGTTTAGTCGAGTGAAGTCTTAGTGACCTACATTTGTGTCAAATGGCGTAATTTTCTCAATGATAGAGCGGTTGAAATCATTCTTAAGGGCTAAAGTTGTTAAATGGACAAATTTTGCTAAATTGGGAGTAGTCTGATTATCCGTCATCACCGAGAATGGCTTTTTGAAAACCTTTGCCCTCTATATACTTTATATACTTTCTCAGCCGCACACTAGCATACCAGTGTTATGGGTTATCTAGTTCTATGTGTAATTGACAATTTTATCGTCTTGATTTTTTTTTGGGAGCTGCAGGGCTAAGTTTGGGATGTTGGGTGAAAATAGGCACGTTGGGTCGTTTGGCAAGGTGAGTCGATCTCGCCATACCACTTGGCGGTTCGGTGAATTACCCTTTATCACCTCTTATTTCATTTGTAATATTGAGTTGGGTTCTTTAACTTTCGCCGACAAGCCTAAGTTCACTAAGTGCACTCTATGACTGGCTGAAAGTCCTTCTTGATCACCCTTTCTGCGCCCCCAACCCCCAAAATGCATTGTAAATTTTGGTAGGCTAGTCCTCGCTCACCAAATATTGTGAGCGGTTTTCCGAAAGGCCCTTCCTATAACAAACATGCTATTTTTTCTTGGAAATTTTGAGCCACTCCTTTCGGCGTGCCTAATCTAAGTTGCATAAAATATTCGGAAACTCACCAAGCAGAACAAGGAGTCTATCTAAAACTAATTTTCTACAATTTTGCATGAATCAACTCTAACTCTTTTTGATATATTTAAAAATATGGCAAAAACCAATCTTTACATGCCACCCTATAAGAGATCAAAAGGGATTGTGATAAATAAAGGGGGAGCCGATGCTCCTAACAAAGAGAAGACAAAACCTCCAAAGGGAGGCAAAGTCAAAGAATAAAATCCATCATATGAGGTTCTAGGCCATAAATCATGATAGTGAGGGGTCCCAAGCTTCATTTCCAAAGTCGGATGATAATAAACAATTACATTCTCGGATGGATGATATCTTTGCTAGGTCCCTTCCTAACTCGGCTAGAGTCTCAGTTGCCTCCGCCCCAGAAGATACAGTTCCAACACCGACACCTCTTATAGATTCACTGCCACCTATGGTCCCTCTTTCCCAAATCATTAATAGTTTGAAAAGTAGATGAGTTGCATAATATTTTTGATGATAAACAACTTTCTACAGAGGGCCTTGAAGGCATATACTCCACGGTGAGGGACACCCTATAATTTCAAAGGTTTGATCAGTTCACAAGGTCCCGAGGCCCCTACATTCCCACATAGGTCCAAAAATTCTATACAACATATAGAGAGTTGGTTCCCAAGGGGAAGAAGAAGTCTAGTACATTCAAATAGGCGAAGTCCGTCATAGTACGGGGAAAGAAAGTTGTGTCTAGGGGCAACCACATTAATATTGTATTTGGAAGATATTTAGGTGATACAAAGGCGTATGAAGGGTTCCTTACCATTCAGTGCGTGAATGACTCGCAGGGGTGGCTTGCACAACTGATTTACCCTAAAAAGAAAAGTCGACAAGGGCTACCTTACAATGGCGACAAGAAGCTCATCATGACTTTCCAAAGGATTGATATGATGCCTTTGAAGCCAATAAACCTTATGTCACGACCCAAATCCGGGGTCGCGACTGGCACTCACAGTTTCCCTCCTATGTGAGCGAACCAACCAATCTAACCCTTATCATTTTAACATATATTAACAGAAAATAATGCGGAAGACTTAAACTCATTAAATAAAACAAATCAACATCTATTAATTTCCCAAAATCTGGAAGTCATCATCACAAGAACATCTATCTCAAATTACTAAACTAAGAATGTCTAAGAACAAAAATAACTAAAAAGCTAGTCCATGCCGGAAGTTCAAGGCATCAAGACTTGAAGAAGAAGACCCAGTCCAAGCTAGA
>NC_028645.1:8476968-8489054 GCF_001406875.1 Solanum pennellii
GTCCTGCACCTCCGTCCTGACGGTCAGAGACTCGTTTCCCGTACCAATTTCTCAAGAGTTGAAGTGTTTTGCAACGGGAGCTTACGACGGCTCGTCGTGGATGTGACGGCACGTCCTGCAGGTCCGTCACCGATTACAGAGAGTCGATTTTCAGTACCCAATTTCAGAATTCTAAGTATGCTGAAACGAGACATCTGTGACGGGCCGTCGTGCCTATGACGGTCCGTCGTGATGTCCGTAATCTTAGCCAGTTTTTCCAGAAATAAATCTGCTGCTCAAAACGACTAAACAGGTCGTTACACCTTAAGTCCATCATTCTGTTACTTGAAGGATACCATTACGGCTTTGGACTTCAACATTATAACCTTACCACTAGGTTTAAAGTTCCACTTAAAGGACCCTCATAACGTCATTTAAGGTCAAATGTCATTCATATGTACAAGACTAAGAGGCTCTAGCATCCTAAGTCAAGACATCCCATATTAACATTCATACATGCATCAAGTAAGGGACACAAGTCAACCAAGACAAGACACAACGTACTTTAACACATATTACATGTAATTCTAGAAGAACTTAGAAATAACCCTTATAACCTTTAAGTCATCCTATACACTACCATATCATCACCAATATTACCATCATAGACCCATATTGTCAAATAGGAATAACCATGCATCAACCCTAAGATTGTATACTTAAAGACATATACATAGTCTAACATGATCACCTAAATAAAATTAATAGAAGAACATATATACTTTCACATTGATTATGATGTAATAGATATTATTCAACTTCACAAGATCATTATAATACTTCAAGTTGTTGTCAAAAAGGCCATAATCATCATATTACTTAAAAGAACGCCGACAAGGCCACATCAATTGCAGGTAAAACACATAACAATGCCACCATAAGAAGATCCTACATGTTACAACATAATTTAAGTCTAATAATAATAAAATAGAGGGAATAGGGCAGTGTACCACCACTTTATCCTCAATACTTCAACCAAATACTAAACCATCCAATTCAATACTATCAGACCCTTTCCCATGACCATGAACATCAATTAAATGCATAAATCATAATACTCAATGAAACTAGGTTAATTAAACATAGATTTATCAATCTAATACAACCTATACATCTATTAAATACAATTTTTACATTATAAAATATCCTATAGAAAATTACACTAGAATTTCATAAACATTAAGTCAACATTAAAGTTGTCAAAAACTAGGGTTCATCAGTTACATTGGTTCATCGGTTTATTGAGTTAAAATCATTAAATTAGTTACAATTCAATCAATATACAATGTTTAAAAAACCTATAATGCAGAAACCATGCATAGATCATGAAATTGTACAATTCATCTATGAAAAGGTTAGAAAACATCTTTGAAAGATGGGCTCCTTGATGAATAGAGTTTCAAGGATCAAAAATCATACATCAATGAAGAAAATGATTCATTTTGATGAAGAATATCCACTCAATTCTCCAATCCAAGCGCTTCTTTGAGTTTTGGCTACACTGGAGTTCTAGAGAATTTTTAAGGGAATTCGGGTTTTGATTTTTGAAGAATGAAATCCTCTAAGTGTTTTAGGATTATAAACACATTTAAAAAATCCAAAAGACCCTTAAGGAACCGCCAATATTCTTATATAAATGTGGCATGAATTTACCAATTCACTCCTTGAACTTACAGTGAACTGCGCAGGATGGTAGTCCACCTACGACTTGCCAAACGACGGCCCGTCCCTTGACCAACGGACTGTCCTGTTGATCTGTGGTCTGCGGCTGAGGTTGTCTTTGGATTCCTCTCCCCAAAACCTAAGTGAAAATTGAAGAGACACAACCAATGGGGCGTCGACTGACCCACTAGGCGTCGATTGCCATCCGTTGGTAGGCTATCTTGGGCAATCTTGGGCACCAACTTTGGGTCCTTCCTCAAGGACCCTTGGATGGTCCTTTGGGGATGTTTGCCCCGACGTTTCCAACCCAAACATGCTCTTATATGAGTTTATCAAGTTTCAAGTGAATTTCATCAAAAAGGAACACATAAAACTCGATGAAACATGGTTAGACACACAAGGTCGTTTCAAGGAAAAACTTTAGAACGACATGGACGTTCTTGGACGTTTGACCTCAAATCTTAACGAAATTTGATACATTGCCTATATATACTATATCAAATAATTTTAAGGACATTATAACTTCATTAATCACAAATAAACACATAGAATCACATATGAGTCAAATAGGTGATTTAGTCGTCAAACGTCTTGGTCGTCCCTTGACGTTTCACTTCCAAATCACCTAGAATCTTAGACACTGCCTCAATACCGCATTATATACCAATTGAGGACCTTATAAAATAATGACAACAATGTTAGGATCTAGTTCACCTAAGTCATTTTCGGGGTCTTACATTCTCCCCCACTTGGACAACGTTCGTCTTCAAATGACACTTGTCACTCTCCGAAAACTTACAAGAAAAGAGATTCAACTAGAAGATCATTGCCATACCATATAACATATAATCAAGAACAAAACATCAATTTCACATAATCAAGTGATTCAATACACAATAAAAAACTAGATGAAAATTCTATAACTCATTCGGCTATAAAACTCACATTCTTCATTCCAAATAGAAAAAAACTCATTTTATATTAAATATCATACTCATATACATCATTTATAACCACATTGAAACAATTTTATACCAAACAATTACTTAGTCAAATTTTCAAAAATTTAACGGTGAGCAAGCAAAGCATTACATTGAATTGAGCAAATTTTTCAAAAATGCATCTTTTAGGCAATTCATGATAGAAATATGCTAATATGCAAGGTAAAATCATGTAGACACATTTTTAAACATAATCATAACTTCATAAAATATACAATGCAAGAAGTTAATAAAATTCAATTTCAACAAAACTCCTAAACACCATGCACATGCAACATGCTTCTATGACTTTCTATCCTATCTACTAACCGTACTCCCCCACTTAGAAGGAACTCATATCACTAAAAGACAAATTCAAGGACTTACCCTTATCATCATGACCATCCAGCTTCTCTCCTCTAGTCCGGAGTTCATAGAAATGCCTCGTTGCTTGAACATCATCCTTTGGAACATTTTGAGCAACTTTCTTACCCTCACTTCCACTAGAAGCAATGATAGGTTAATCTCTCACCTTGTGTCCTTCCTTACCACAACCAAAGCAACTCCCGGTACCCTTTAGACATTCGCTATAATTCCTCTTTCCACAAGTGACACGTTTAGGTCTTCAATTTTGAGAACAACCTCCTTTCTCCAATATCACATAAGCACTCCTGGATTCTTCTTGAGTTTGAGCCCTTTTCTTAAACCTAGGTTGACCATGATGACTAAAACCACTCCTTTTAAGGATTCTAGACATCATCTTATGCTTAGAGACTTCAATTGATTGAGCATACACAATGAGTCTAGCTAGGATCATATGATCATGTAGCATCACCGTACGACATTCCTCCCTCACTAGATTGGCGACACCCATCATGAAGCGACTCATCTCATCCCTTGGATTAGACACAAGATATGAAGCAAATATAAATAACATTAAGAACTTCAAAAGATTATTTCTCAACGCTCATATTGCCTTGCTTGAGATTGATAAACTCCTCTTCATTAACTTCCAAGCTGTCACGGGGAAAGTACTTCCCAAGAAAAGCTTCTTTAAATTCTTCCCACTCAAAAGGACTCGCCTCCACCGGCATATTATCCTTCCATTGAGTGTACCATATTTGATAAACATCCCTCAACTGGTACGAAGCTAGCTCCGCCTTCTCCCTAGATGTAACTCCCACAGCACTCAACACCTTGTACACAGCATCTAGGAACTCTTGGGGATCCTCTCCCACCTTATATCCAAGAAATATAGGAGGACTCATCGTCACAAAGTCTCTCAACCTAGACGTCATAGTGCTCTCCACAACATTCACCCAAGGCACCACACTCAAATTCAGTTGAGTAGTCATACCTCGGGCTAAAACAAGCAAAGCCTCTGTAATATAACTATTACTAAACTCCGGGGGAACCACCGGAACATTATTACCTCCTTCCACAATAGGGACATGATCACCTTGAACACCTTGAGAACCTTGAGAACCTTGAGCACCTTGAGAAGCTTGCTTAACTTGCTCAACTTAAGGAGGAATCTCCTCATGCACATCATACTCCTCAACTATCCTAGTCGGTGTCCTCCTTGTATTCATCTTCCTAAAAACACAAGGAAAACCATAAGAAAAGAGTACTCATAAATTTTACTCTACGACACGACATAGGAGTAGAAAAGAAAAGAAACTCTATCGTCCTATAGCCTCTCGCCCATATAACTGTCACGACTCACACCGATGGTCAAGACTCTACTAGACGTGAATTGATGATAGTTTTCGATTCCTAAGACTACTTTCATAACCTATGCTCTTATATAGAACTTTTCACATCCCGAAACCACACCCTAGAAGTTAGGGTAAATCTCGTATTACAACCGGCGTACTTGACCTCTCGAAGGTCTTGTACAAGACCTTTCCGTATTGTTCATCCCATATACATAATGAAAAGTAGTGCAGAATTAAAAAATTTCACAAAACATTAAAATATCTTTAATAATATTTTGGGACACGACCTGTAATTCAAAATATAGAATTACTTAGTCTATTAGACATTTCACTAAGAAACATAAAAGATATCTTGCCCTCGAATCAAATGAGGACATACTTCAACATCAATTGAATGATGCTACGATCCAAGTCTTGCTTACAAAATGCTCCTTAACTACCAACAATTATATAGATAGATAAAATCATGGATTAGTACAACCACATGTACTAAGTATGACATCATGAAAAAAATCATGAAAAAAGTCATTTATTGGAAATATGCATCTTTTCATTTAAATATCATAATATACTCATAATAACAACATTTATCAACTTAGAAACATATAAGATAACATTTATGCAATTATTCACATTTTTTAGGCAACATTAACGTAAACTTTGTTATAGCGAAGTGTCTCTTCTTTCCTTTTAAAACTTCCTAGAATGTAGTCTTCTCACTAAAAGCTATCCTAAGACTCACTTAAGCAACACAAAGAGATACCGCCCATACATCCTCTCTAAGAATGCCAAAATGATCCTCAAGATCACCTATAATGAGACACACACACTTACAAGATACCAAACATATGAACATGAGATTTCCTCTACCAAAGGTGATTCTAAGACTCATTTAAATGAGTTGTGAAGCGA
The DNA here is from genome assembly GCF_001406875.1 of Solanum pennellii. NCBI lineage: Eukaryota > Viridiplantae > Streptophyta > Magnoliopsida > Solanales > Solanaceae > Solanum > Solanum pennellii. Next base: position 8,482,280 of record NC_028645.1, read on the forward strand.
CCTACCATACAAACCCTTACAAACACACTTAAGAGATCCCATACGCTACCTATGATAGAATCATCCTCCCTTAAGACATCAACATATAGATAATATGACATTCTGTTTTCCAAAGGCTATCAAAATACTTACTTAATTAAATCAAGAAGATAAAGTCCATGATTGACCTCTTCAAAACTACCTAAATAATCCATAAGATTACCTATGTTTAGATCATGTCTACAGAATAAACCATTTTCATTAACTAGAGTCATAATTAAGACTTATCTTGGTAAGATACAAAGTGATCATTCTTATTCCCCCTTCACACGTTAACTAGATGACCCTTAACTACTCTAGATAAGTACTTATTAATTTAACATACCTTCTTAACTTAAGTAATTACATTTATCAGTTCATTTAAGACTCCTTCATCACATAAGGACATTCAAGTAATGCTCTTGGACAAGACCTAGGAACTACAACTAACACCTTCAAAGCCTATTGTGCAATGTCTAGATAGTGTCCCATAACACCACCTAAACTTCTTAGAACTCCTCTAATGCTAGTAGGTATCCCATATGATGAGAATAGACAATAACTGATATAGACCATGATAGAAAAACATTGAATCCGGAGTTCTATCCTACTCCGATGAGGGTATTCTACTTGCCAATGGTAGAACTTAGACAGATCCCATGTAGGCACATGGTTAAGGAATATGAAGGGTGTGCTTTGCAATCTAGTCTCATTCTTTAACTAGAACTAGTTCCTTCTCATAATCACTTAGTTCTAGCCATTGTTCTCATAGAGTAATTTACCTTAAAGGTTCATATATAGGGGTTCCATATCAAGTTCATAACCTAATAAAATTTACCCTACCAAAGAAAGATCCATTAGGGCTACCATAAATGGCGAGAAGAAGATCATGATGACTTTCCTAAGGATTGATATGATGTCTTCCATCCAATCAATTTTATGTCTATAGTCCCTTTACTTGAAGGATACAATTACGGCTTTCGACTTCAACATTCATAACTTTACCCCTAGGTTAAAGGTTCCACATAAAGGACTCTCTTAACATAATTTAAGGTCCCATGTCATTCATAAATACAACACTAAGAGTCTTTAGCATCCTAAGTCAAAACATATCACATTCACATTCATACATTTATCAAGTAAGGGACACAAGTCAACTAAGACAAGACACAACATACTTTACTTTAACACATATAACATATCATTCTAGAAGCACACAGAAATAACCCTTATCACCTTTAAGTAATCCTATACACTACCATATCATAATCAATATGACCATCATAGACTCATATAGTCAAGTAGGAATAACCATGCACCAACCCTAAGAATATACACCTAAAGACATAGTCATAGTTTATCATGGTCACCTAAATAAAATCAATAGAAGAATACATATGCTTTCACATTGCTTATCATTTATATTTGCCGACAAGGTCATAATCATCATATTACTTAAAATAACGCCGACAAGGCCACATCAGTTGCAAGTAAAACACATAACACTGCCACCATAAGAGGACAATACAACTAACAACATAATTGAAGTATAATAATTATAAAATAAAGGAAAATAGGGCAGCGTACCACCACTCCATCCTCAATACTTCCATCAAATTCTAAACTATCCAATTTTATACCATAAGGCCCTTAACCATGCCCATGAACATCAATTCAATGCATAAATCATAATACTCAATGAAACTGGGTTTATTCAACATAGATTTATAAATCCAATAAACCTACACATAAATTGAATATAATTTTTACATCATTAGATAGCCCATAGAAAGCTACACTAGAATTCATAAACATTAAGTCAATATTATGTAACCCATAAAGTAGTAAAAAACTAGGGTTAATCAATTCCATGAGTTCATAGTTTTATTGAGTTACAATCATCAAATTAGTAAAAATTCAACCAATATACAATGTTGAAAAAACATTTTAATGCAAGAACCCATGCATAGATCATGAAATTTGACAATTCATCTTTGAAAACTTTAGAAAACTTCTTTGAAAGTTGGGCTCCTTGATGAATAGAGCTTCAAGGATCAAAAAACATACCTCAATGAAGAAAATTCTTCAATTTGATGAAGAATCTCCACTCAATTCTCCATTCCAAGCCCTTCCTTTAGTTTTTGCTCCAATGGAGTTCTAAAGAATTTCTAAGGGAATTTCGGTGTTTATTTTTGAAGAATGAAATCTTCTTAGTGTTTTAGGTTTATAAACACATTAAAATACCCAAAATACACTTAAGGAACATCAAATGTTCTTATTTATATTTGGGATGAATTTACCAATTCACCCCTTGAACTGACAGTGAACTGCGCAGGAAGGCAGTCCACCTACGACTTGCCAAACAACGGCCTGTCCCTTGACCAACGGACCGTCCTGTTGATCCATGGTCTGGGACTGAGGATAGTATTTGGCTTCCTCTCCCCAAAACCTAAGTGAAAATCGAAGAGACACCACCAACGGGGCATCGACTGACCCACTGAGCGTCGATTGCCATGTGGTAGGAGGCCTTGGGAAGTCTTGGGCACCAACTTTGGGTCCTTCCTCAAGGACCCTTGGATGGTCCTTGGGGATGTTTGGATGGACGTATTCAACAAAAACATGATCATATATAATTTTATCACCTCTCACAGGAATTGCATCTAAAACGAACACGTAAAACTCGACGAAACAAGCTTAGACAGACAAGGTCGTTTCAAGGCAAAACATTCGAATGTCATGGACGTTCTTGGACATTTGACCTCCAAACTTTATGAAACTTGACACACTACCTATATATACTATAATAAATCACTTACTTAACTTAAAACCTCATTAATAATATATAAAAACATAGAACAACATATGAGGCACATAGGTGACTTAGTCGTCGAACGTCTCAGTCGTCCCTTGACGTTTCACTTCCAAATCACCTGAACTCTTAGACACTGCCTCAATACCACTTTATAGACAAATTTCGGACCTTATTACATCATTACAACCATGTTAATCTCTAGTTCACCTAAGTCATTTCGGGCTCTTACAGTTCTACCATTTTGATAGTATTGTTAGAGATTCTGTTAGCTAGGGTGTATTGCTAGCTAAGTGATTACTTGATCTTGTCCTTCTTTGGGTTAGATAAGATTGTTTCTCCATTTATTAGTATTTGATGTATAAAGATCAGATTTTTATAAGTTAAGATCATGGAAAGATTATGTTGTCAGAATGGAACCTTTAAAAAATTTGTGATGATTTATGCATTATGGGTATCTGGTGGTTGATTTAGGCTCACTTATGGTCGTAGCCAGTATTTTTAGAAGTTAATCTTGGTTATATAAGAAAATATTCATCATGATTGTTGTGTTAAGGTCCAGTGGTTAAAGTATTAATGGGGTTCATGATTTAGTTATGGCTTGATAATGACTATTGACTTATAGATCTTGCAAAGTTTGATGTGAAAGTTCAGTTCTTAGTAGTTGATCTTGATGGGATTGTCTTTAGGAGGAGCTCACTTAGAAATATAAACACCGACTAGTAGGTCATGACTTAGACTTTTGGTAACGTCGGTTATTCTTCCTTTTTCTTCCTTATGTTCGAGGACGAACATGATTTTTAGTGGTGGATTATTTAATGACCCGGAAAAATATTTCAGAAAGAATCATAAAAATAACCGTTTTATCCTTCTCAATAGTTATCTGAGTCATTTATGATTAGTCAGAGAAGTTGATTTGATAATATTTGAGTATTCGAGAACAACAATTATTTAATTAACGGATATTTTATTAATAGTTTATTTATTTAATTGATGATTAGTGGGACAAGCACATATCTTTTTAATGTAAATTAGAGATCTATTACTTTTAGTACATAATAAGTTTAGAAAAGAAAATAAAGAAGAGGAAGAAAGAAATTTGAGCGGCGCGACCAACTTGCTCAGGTAATAATCATAACCTTAAATTTTCATTATTTCATATATGAATAATTGGTCATTGATGGTAAAGGATATTATAATGATATTATAATATGGAGTTTATTAAAACGGTGTTAGGGGGAAAATTATTTATTTAACTTTAAATATTATTTAAGGAGTACATTAGAAATAGGGAATTTAATATAGATAAGTTGGGGGTTTAGACAATGTTGGTGCAAAGTAAATGTGCAGAAAGCAAATTAAGTTTATAAAAAGAAGAAACAAATAAATAGAAACTTGTATCATATGATAATTATTTTTGACTTGGCCAGGAAAAACAGAAATGTTTGTGATAATAGGGATGTAATTGTTGGGTAATAATTATTATCAATCATTGGTCAATGACCATGGATTATCATTGGAGGGTCATATACTTCTGCATGGATAGAATAATTAGGTGTATATATACTAACTAGTGTATTTTGACATTAGATGTACAATTTTGCACATTGGGTTTCTTGATATGGACGCCAGTTTCTATTATTTAATAATACATGATATTACTTTCTTTTTAGAATTTTCTTATGGTTATAATATAATTGATATATTGAGATACGTAATTGAATATTATGTGAAGTCTATTGAAGTTATGGGTAATTGAAGGATTTTAGATTTAACCCTAGACTTGAAACTTGGAAAATATGACAATTGAAATGTTAATTGGCATCATGATTTAGGAAACTTGATTATAAACTTGGGTGAATTTCTGGGTCAAAGTTAAACACATAGTAATATAGGTGTTCTTAGTTTTAGAATCTTATTGTGATTATTTGTTTGAATAGATTATATTGATTTGGAAGTCAACCGAAAGAGGAAGACTCGAGTTCTGGAGTAATTGTTTTACTATTAGAGGCAAGTGGATTTCAAAATCCTTGTAAAGTATATGAAATTCGTGTATTTCCTTGTGTATGTGTTTGGGAGTAATGGGACTTAGTGAAGGGTTGACTTGTCAAACCTTGATTAATTCTAAATGATGAAAAGGAAAAAAAAGACAATGTGATTAATTGTTTGTGTGTGATTGGTTGGGAATGGTGCGAGTACCTATGTTATAAAGACAAAGTTTATCCCTATAGAATGTGAATTGTAATCAGAGAATGCCAAACATATGAGAATACACTGATATATCTTTGACTTGATTTATTATGTGTAATTATGTTCTCTATTGAACCCGTATAATTTGGATAATTGAGGTAATTATATGTCATAGTGATACTTGATTTATTTAGATGTTGCATCATCCCCTTTATTTGATATCATATTGTGCACATGCATTTACATGAGATTGGGTATGAGTAGAGGTCTAACACGTGGAGATCGTCCGTGTTGAGCATGTGAATATCGTCCGTGCGATAAATAAGTTATGATTATAATTTGGGCACGTGGAGATCGTCTGTGCGGAATTTGTTTGATTTATGATAGTGCATTGAGATCATCCGCACAGACACGTGGAGATCGTCCGTGTCGGTATATGGACCTCGCGAGTAACCCATGGGTCATGAACTCTCGATGTATTTCCGAGGAGTATCATGTACAAACTGTTGAGAGAGTACTTGGTATTTTGAGGCATATTGTTTAATTGTGTGATATTGCATTACATCTCATAACATCTTTCATTCTTTATGATTATGTGTTTTTTTATTGATGATTGAAAATACTTAATATTTGGTCACATCTATTTGATGAACTTGATCTTGTGCCTTGCTGATATTATGAGTTCCTTTTTGTGGAGGTTGTAATTGATGAATATTGAGCTTAATGTTGATATATGTGTTTGTAAATGGTGAACTATTAGGTTGGATTGATTTTATGCAGGTTGTAGTTTTGGAGGTTCGGTTATGGTGTAAAGAGTACTTGTATTTTCCCCCTTAACATGTGTTTAGAGGTTTACTTGCTGTGTACTATGTGGTTTGGTAATCACCCCTTGCTTCTACAATTTTTTGTAGGTTACTAGCCCGGATCCTTGTGATATATTATATTCCTTACCGAGGCTTGTTGGAGATTTGTAAGATAGGTGTTTGTCACCTTAGTAGATCATCTTACTCATGTTTATGATCTTGTTCTACTCTATAAATAATTTCAAATGAGACATATTTTTTTTGATTCAATTATTTTATTTGAGAGGTTTGTACGCGTTACAATCAAATTTTGGGGATATTTTTGTGTTTATTATAGAATTTCCGCATTTTATTGTAATGGTCGAGTTTTAGGCTGACTTGTCTTGATGGGATAAGACGAGTGTCATCACATCTATTTTTGCGCCCACTAACTAACAGAAACGGTTATGAAGATATGCTTGATTTTTTTGAAAATAAAATTTATTATTAAAATTTTGTAACCAACTCACGAATATTATTATTCTTTTAAAAAAATGACAAACTAATTACTGTTTGTGTTTGAATTTAGAGTGATTATCTTGTCACGACCCAAAACCGAGCCGCGACTGGCACCCACACTAATCCTCCTATGTGAGCGAACCAACCAATCTAAACCTTAACATTTCATTTTAATATCAACAGAAAGTAATGCGGAAGACTTAAACTCATTAATAAAAATCGATTCAATAACTTCTAAAATTCAACATCTATTATTCCCCAAAATCTGGAAGTCATCACCACAAGAACATCTATGATCAAATTACTAAACTAAGAGTATTCTAAGAAGCTAAAATAAACAAAAGCTAGTCCATGCCGGAACTTCAAGGCATCAAGACATGAGGAAGAAGATCCAGTCCAAGCTAGAAGCATTAGCTCACCCTGAAATCCGGTGTAATGAAGACTGGCTAGAGTTGCG
>NC_028645.1:8493076-8493424 GCF_001406875.1 Solanum pennellii
GTGGGTCGGATACTTACGTTCATGCACCTTTAATTGCCTCGAAGCATACGCAATTACGTTCTTCACTTGCATTAGTACTGCACCCAACCCAGAATAGGATGCATCACAATACACAATGAAGTTCTTACCCTCTACTTGCAAGGTAAGGATAGGTGCGGTAGTCAACAAGGTCTTGAGTTTCTGAAAGCTTTCCTCACATTCATCCGACCATACAAATGGAATATTCTGCTTAGTCAAGTTCGTCAAGTGGGAAGCAATAGAAGAGAATCCCTTGACAAATCGACGGTAGTAACTGTCTAAACCAACAAAGCTTCTTATTTCTGACACGTTCGTAGGTCTTACGCAATT
>NC_028645.1:8498672-8566456 GCF_001406875.1 Solanum pennellii
AGTACCCAAATTTCAGAATTCTAAGTGTTTTGGAACGAGACCCCCTCGACGGTCCGTTGTGCCCATTACGGTCCGTCGTGGGTTCCGTCGACTCAGACAGTTTTTCCAGAAATAAAATCTGCTGCTTAAAACGACTAAACAGGTCGTTACATATGTAAACGGCTCCATCCACTATCATTTTTCTCTCTATATATATTTACACCACTAAAAAATAAAAAAATAAAAAATAAATCAAAGTCATCAATGTTTGAGAAATATATGCACATCGATAATAATTTGCCACAATTTGATAAAGATATATTTATGGATATTGTTTTCCATTCCTTTGCTTATTTTATATTTAGATATTTTTTGTTTCATATTTCGCGAGACTTAACAATATTTGTGTGTGTCTTCAAATATGAGTTTTTACAATATTAATTATCAATAGTTGTGGTAAATGCAGTTTAAATGTTTTATTGTTTTCTAACTAAACAAATTATTGCTTTCTAACAATACGATGAATTTAAGGGAATACCTTATCGTTTAATATTAATAAGGGGATGTTAAGAATATTATATATTATTGTTTGTTCGTAATTCTTAATGAACAATAAAACTTGAAATTGGGGAGTATTCTTGAGGTTACACTTCTTTCGTTTATCTATTTCTCGATTGAATAATATGTATTTATTGATTGTTTTAATCTCAAAGAGTAAAATTTAATTAACATTTTCTTAGAAAAAATTGTTTTATAAATATTGAGGATAAATTATATTTCAGTAATCTTTATATCATGTTTCACTAAATTAAGAGTCAAAATGTGTTGAACAAATCTTATCGCCGATTTAAATTGAATGTTGATGACTGAAAGAAGAAACCCATGAGAAATTTGACAGTATTATATCCACAAAATATGTTTGAATAGAGTATGAGAAGTTTGAAAACAATTTTAATCATGTATAGTATTTTTTTGACAATTGATTTTTAAGTTAGTTGATTTCCTTATTCGAATACAAATATATATTATATATTATTTTGTAATCTTGCATGATTATTATATAACAGTGATTGGATTATTTTTTTGAAAAAGTAAAAATGTTAAACATATGATGAATATTATCAATAATTAAACACAAATCCAAAAGAAGAAGAAGAAGATACATATAAAAATTTGCATTATATTTCTTGTTGGTAACCCAATTTAAGTAAATCCTAATCAATGGAATTTTTTTTCTAGGAGATAGCTGATCACCCAATTCAAATAATATCAACTAAAAATAAAGATATAGGTTATTGATTTAAACAGGATAACTTTATAAAGAAAATTAATTATTTAAAACATAATTAAAATTAAAAAAATGACAAAAATAATAAACTAGTTAAAACATTTTAAAAAAATAGTCAGCCGTTTGTATTATTTAAAATATCCAAAAGAAAAAATTACCTCAAATATAGTTTCTTTGTAATTTAATTTAATTAATGGTTGTATTAATTAAGATTATTTTTAACTTAAATCAATTTTCAATTATATTGTTGAACAAATTTAATACGGAAAAAATATTTTGTATACTCTTTTAATTTTGATTGTATCAACATATCATTCAATTTTATGGTATCAAATATTTCTCATGGAATGTTAGGATTAATAAATTATAACATCGATTTTCATACGATATGAACAGAATAAAGCATAAACACATTTTAATACGATTAAATACATTATATACTAGTAATACTCATTAAATGTGTTCAAATAAATAAGTTAATGATTTGTATTATTATATTATTGTTATTATTATATATATTATAACTTAAATATATTATTAACTGAATAGTATATTAGTTATTTTTAGTTACAAAATTATTACATGTTAAATCATCCGTGCGTGCATGTATGCTGGTAGTATATTAAAACTACTACACTAGTAACCATGGAATACACGTGCAACACGCGTGATCTTAAACTAACTTATTACAAAATATCATAACTAACGCTTTAAAAACATGCAAAAACAATTTCAAAAGTTAGATGGTTGTAAAATTTGTAAAGCAGAGGATGATTAAAAATTTTGTACTTTAGGGATTTTTGTATGTTACACCTACTTAGCCTAGAGTAGATTACTAAATTATCAATGCGAGTAGCCCCTATGAGCAAATAATAACATCTTCCTAATTCTCCTAAATGCAATTTCCTATATTCGTTCTTTCCATAAAGTAGATTTTATCAACTTGCAAAGTCACTAGGTGGTCATTAACATAAAATTAATGATCAATCCTTGCGATTCAGGGTTTTATTTGAGTTTTTTCTTGGAAAAAGGGTTCAAAATAAATACAAACTTTGGTCGAAATTGCTGTTACACATTGTAACTTTGCGAGGGTCCCATGACTCCCCCTAGACTGTTTTTAGGGTATTATTGAGGGTATTATCAACTTAGTTGGATGAGAAAGTTACCACACTCTCCATTAGGTGGGGCGAAAATTAATTAAAATGAACCTATCTTTTCTTGCTATGTTGCAATCCACATCATTCCCATTTTTTAATATTAAATATCCTTAATTTTAGCTGTTAGTTAATATTAGTTTTTAGTTAGTGTATATACAAATGCCAAAATATTTCCCTTAATAAATTACACTTATTAATTATTATTAATATTTCTTCTTCATAAAAAATCCAGTCGCTTCACTGTGTCAATTCCGGCAACTAAAAAATATGCCGATGGCGATAACGGAAAAATCAACCGCAACAATTATAAGAAACTATAATCACCACCACACGAGTACCTACCTCCCTAAATTGTAACAACTACCTCCATACAATCGAAATTGCAAATTTGCAATGAACTAAATCTACAAATTTACCCCATTTCAAAATTTTGCCACAGTCGAATCATTATCACTTTGCCATTATCACAAAAAACCTTCCATCGCCACCAAAATAACAAAGACAACCACAAAGTTTTATTTTTTTGTCAAAATTAATGAAATTTATAGCCGAAATTGACCATTACTCGTTAGAAAAAAAACCCAATGTATATACTAGGTTTTTTACAAATAGAATTAGTTAAGGAAAATTTTGTTGATTTAGTTTAAAAGGAAATTTTTAGGATGTTTACGATGGATTTTAATGTGAAAGTCTTCAGGTAAGTGTTTAAATGAAAGAATGGGGTAATGGTAATAAATGCAGTAGCCAGCGGGTCTGTGCCATCTTCTTGATAAAAAAAACTTGGGTTTGACCTTATCACAACCCATATCGTCATCATTCGCACCCACCCTAACCCTTCGGTGGGAGAATCACTAGTACCATCGAACTAATGTTAATTACTCTAGAATCTAGGTATTAAGTTACGTCAGAAAGTTATAATAAATTAAAACAATGCGGAAAATATGCGTAAAATATGAAAGTCAATATACCAAAACTCTAACAACAACAATTGTAAAAACAAGGGGTACAACACCGAAACTAACAACAACTTAACCAATGGTCTGAGTTCGAAAAGGGTGGACTTAAACAAAGAGAACTCAAGGCAGCTCAGAAGTACTACCTTACCCTTGAATTCAACGCAATCAATGTTCTCCAACTGTCAACAGTCTCGTGAAGATGCCCTGTTCTCAACAAAAACAAGAGTAAGTGTAGGATGAGTACACAACCACCGTGTAATGGTATGGTAACACGACTATCTCACTAGTGTAATATAAAGATGTAAGGTCTCTCACAATGGAATAAGGTTCTTAGAGCCTCACATGTGCCTAAAAAGGTCTAAAATATTTTAATTAAGCATTTTAGAGTATGCATACTTGAATTGAAGTGATTAGGAGGTCGAACGTCCAAGACGTTTGAAATTGATGTTAGAGGTCCTTAACATGTATACGAGTGTATTTACGTTTGAAACTCCGGGCACAACTCCCCAAGGACCACCCAAAGGGGTCCTTGAGGAGGACCCAAAAGGTTTCTTAGGTACTTCCTTAGCAGTGTCAATCGACGAGCCAAGGAATAACGGACTGTGCCTCAATCGACTCCCCGTTGATGGGGGCGTATATCAACACTTAACAATGCGATATTAAGCTCCTAGGAAGGATGTGCATTCACAATCGATGGAGTTGTAGGACGAGCTGTCGTCGAATCGACGCCCCGTCGTCCATGGTCGTCAATGATGCTTGCACTTCTGCTGAATGCACGCTACCATGCTAAGGGGTGAGTGTCGCGTTCCTAGATTAATATGGATGGTTTGTTTAATTTTTTTTTTTTGCATTTTAAGTTGATATATAAGCTTTTAACCCCATTTAGACCTCACTTTTAAAATTAGACTTTCCCTCTCAAACAAAACCTCTCTAAAAACCTCCGTTGGAGATGAAGCTCAAGAACAACTTTGTTGATGGATTGTGATGGTTTCTTCATGAATGTTTCGTGGTTTTATCCTATAACAAGGTATTATGATCCTTCATCTTTGGATATCTATTCATCAATCTAGCCATGGTTCTTTCTCAAATTGATTTCAAAAATATGCTTATGATGAATTGTTGATTAGCTATTGTTTTTAATCTGATTTTAAATTCAATAGCATGATGAACCCATGATCCTCCAAATTTCTCAATTTAACCTATATTGTGGTCATTGTGATCTAGATGTTAGATTTATTTTAGTGTGATTTGATTATGATAAATTGATTATAACTACTGTCTTCTATGTGAATTGACGATGAATTGGGGGTAATTGATCAATGAGGATCAAGGTTTGGTAAGTATGATCTATATTTCTCTACCTTCTATAGAATTAATGATGTACTGTACCTGATCTGATCTTGATGTTATGATGGTTGAGTTTTGATTTATATTGTGTTATTGTACTTTTAGGTACTGCCTTATATATGTATTGTTCATGAATTATTATAATTGATCAATGATGATCAAAATCTTTGTGAATTGTTATGATTACTCTACTTCTTCTACTTTTCTATTGAATTTATAGTTGAATTGTTCTTGTAAGACATTGTGTGGTATGGTCCACTTACGATTACGGTGTTTACTTTCTTGTCAATCTATATATGTTATGGTCATGACCTTGAAGGAGAATTGATGTATTGCGAATGTGTGGTTATGGTGATCACAATATGAAGTTACATATCTAGTCTCTTACTCTAGTATCATGATTTAGGTATTGATTATGTCTTCTATAGTTTAATAGAGTTGTTAGGATTAGGTGTGGTTTAGGTGCTGCCATTGATAAAGTGTTAATGGTGAATGAACCCTACCTATTGTACCCTTATGTGAATGTGTGACCTTAGCCAATGTTAGGAGTCTAGAATGCAATTGTTGAAGTTGTCTTGCCTCCTATGCTTTAATGTGGTGTGTGCTCTATGCATGAATGTGGATTGTGGTCTTAAGAGGGTGGCTGCCTATATTGTATCGATAGCCATTATGTGATCATGTTGTCCAATATACACACACTCATATGTCATTCATGCTTACAAATAGTATGGTTCATGGTATCTAATGAAGGATAGTTCCTATATGCACTAATGTCTACTACTATGCATTTTAAGAATATGTCCACGAAAGTATGAATGTATTTTAACTAGGATGACTTGATAGGTGAACTACTATAGGTAAGGGTCTCAACCTTCGTCCATACATTGCTCATGTCTACCTTGATAGAATAGTTTCTAGGGTGATTATTATGTATACATGAATATGAATGCATGAATTAAGATATGAACATGAAATTATATGCTATGATGTAAATTATATAATATGATGAAGTATGCATATCAGTAGTATCTAAATGTGTTTATGTGAAAGGTCTTCTCATGTAAGTACACATACACACACATTAATGTATATAATGAAGCATGTATGATAATCTACTAAAGAGGGAGTCTCTTGCAAGGTCTTCTCAATTGTACTCTAAACTATATTGTTCTTGAATATGATATATCCTTGTGAAATTATTTCCCATATTAATTAGGTTGATGAAAGACAATTCTCATCTATAACCTATGATCTAATCATATGAGGGATTAATTCTCCTAATGTAATTTTTATGAAGTAAAGTTAATAAAGACTTTTCAATAGAGGGAACTTAGCTTATCACTGAGTGAAATTGACCAAATGAGAGGTTCCCCTTCCTAATGAGGAAGACTTGTTCACCAAATAATCTCATGAGATGGAAACTATAATGTATAAAGGCATAAATAGGGTTTCAATATACATCTCCTAGTTCCATAACTATGTTTCCCCCATAGGACCTAGCAAGTGCATCCACCTAGATGCTAGTTTGATGTTAATGTTCTACCTTGACATGTAGAGAACCTCCTTTTTGTGGGGGTTCCATGACACCAAACTCCATGTTTTGCCTACGTGGCCTTATTGTATGTTGAGGCTATGATTCCTTAAAGTAAAATGGACAATTGAAGTAATGTAGTGAATTATAACTAAGATAACCTAAGGGAAGTTGGTTAGTGTAGGTGAGGGTATAAGACTTTTCTTAAACATTGAACAAGTAACTCTTGAAGGGAGTTCTAGCAAGTTGTTCTATATGTATGTAAATATGTGTATGTGTTGTATTCATTACATTATATTATTGACCTAATTGTAAGATAATATGCATGGTATGAGTACTATGGTGTCTATATGATGAGGTCTTACCTTATATGCATAATGTTGGTCTCAATGACTATATTATGATGGTCTCACTTGCCCTGTATGATGTTGTCTATACTTGTATTGATGATGTATGAATTAAAATATGATGCTTATGGTCTCTTTTTGAGTTTACTAAGTTTGTGTGGGGTTATGGGACTTCACATGTACGTCGCACTAGTAGGCTTAGATTGGGATTATTAGTAAGGTTTTTGCTATGTCCTTATGAAATGGAGTCCAAGTATGCTATTGTTGACTATTGCCTCTTATGATGTTATTGGTAGTGTTGACTTGCATGTTATCTTGGAATGGGTCTTATATGTGATTTTTGAAGTATGTTGGGTCATATGTAACCTATGTGTTTCATGATATGTGGTGCTTATGTGAAAGTATGCGTTTAAGTTTAGGATGGTTGTACGAGTGTTAACCTTGGTGACCTTACGGTGATGTTGAGTGTGGGTAGTTAAATGGGACACTATTCATGCATTGCACCAAGTATTACTTATGAAAAGTTTTAAATTTTCTTCTAATTTCCTATGAGAATGCGGTGAATGATGCCTATGGGCTTGTACAAGAAATCTGAGTGGTCAAGTACGCCATGTTACTTCTAAGAGGTTATCCCCGATCATGAGAAACGTAGTATTAGAGCACGAGGTTATAAAAGTAGTTTAACGGTTCAAAAGTCTCATATAGACATGTCGAGTAGAGTCTTGTTCATCGGTAATGAGTCGCGACACATCTAAGAGAAAGAGACTATAAGATGATAGAGTTTCCCTTCTTCACTGTTTATGTGTCGTGCCATACAACTTAACTCAATATGATCTCTCTCTTATGTTTTCTTGTCCGGTGTTATTTTAGATGTGATTGCTTGGATTAAATGGTATCTCGATGCTTGAGGGAGAAAAGGTGAGTTTTGAGACTTATCATTGTTTTACGGCTTGATGAGTATGCATAAAGGTGAATTTGGATTATATGTTGATGTGATGCCATTTATGGATATATATGTGATTTTTGTGGAATGACATTTTATTTGAAGATTTAAGTCATGATATGGTTATAGCTTGTTAAATGTTGTTTTGGTGGAATAGAGTTCCTTTTTTGTAACTCCCCAAAATGAACTATGGTGAACTAGAGCCTCATGAGTTTTTCTTGAGTTAATTTGAATTTAAAATGAGTTACTTTAGTGTTCTTAGGTAGTGTGTGATGTTTGGAGGTCAAATGTCCAAGAACGTCCATGACGTTCAGAAGGTGTGCCTTAGATAGCGCTTGTGTGTCTTGAGGTGTTTGAGTGAGTTTTATGTGTTAGTTTTGCTTGAAACTTGCATGAGATGTTTCTAAGACCTAGGCAACTTATTTTAGGGGTTTAACGTTCGGCCACAACCCCACATAGGACCCACAAGGGGCCCTAGATGAAGGGACCAAGATTTGGCAACAAGCTGCCAAAGCAGTGACTAAATGACGGCCCTAAGGACGGTCCGTCGACCTAGGGTGTCGAGTGTCCCTGCAAGTTAAGATTTCCAGGATCCATTTGGATATAAGTGTCAACCCACGAGCCCCACCAACGGTCCGTTGGTGCACAGACAGTCCGTTGGTTAGGTCTCGTCTGTGGGGGGTCCAAAATTGTTAAGTGGCTGCCTTGGCTTGGGTTGTTTGGTAAGTTCACCCCAAGTCTTTTATTTCCCTAGGACGTTATTTTTAGTGTTTATTAGGTATATTAAAGTGTTCTAAACCCTAAGACCTCATTTTAGACTCCTCTTCCTAAAACCCAAAACCCCTGTCTCTCTCTCTGAAGACTCTCTCAATCACCATGGAAGCTAGAAGTCAAGAAATTCTATGAGCGCTGTTGGTGGTCGTTTCATTATCAAAAATCATTGGTATTTCTTCAATGTGAGGTATGGTATCCATGCTTTAACTCTCTTCCATTCAAGGAGTCCCTTCTAATGAATTTCAAAGTGGGTTCTCAACCCTAGTATCTTCTATCTTCAACTCTAATGGGTGTTGCATGAAAACGTTTTGAATGACTAAATAATGATGTTTATTATGTTAATTGATGATTTTAAGGTTTAAACTACAATGAAATCATGATAAAGATTATCTTCAAAAGTTGGCTTAAGAAATGGTATAATGAGCATATTTGTGTATAAAATGAGCTTTGGTTTTTCTTGTGTTGTTATTGACGTTTATCTACTACCCTAAGGGATATATTATGATGACATGTTGATAAAATGTTATAGGTGATGAAAGCTTAGATTAAAGGGTATGTTTGTTATGTGGTTTATCTTTAAATTACGAAATGCTCTTGAGTGGTATGGTCCACTTTCTTGGTGGCGGTATTTACCTGAATTGTATGAATGTGAAGTTACTAGTTTATTGTGAATGAGTACATGAAGGCTTGTTATGTGAAGTAAGATGATAATGATGCTATTCTTGCTAAATGTGCCTTATGAAGCTATTATGTGAAATAGGCTAGGGATTATGCTTAAATAAAGTATTCTTGTTAAGTGTCTTATGAGAAGTATGTTAAGGATTATGTTTAAGATGCCTTAAATGATTGTGTAAAGAATGTTAAAGTGTGCGATGTGATGAAAGAAGATCTAAGCATATATAGAATTAATTATAAATGAATGATGTTTATGTGTAAGGTATGCTCACATGTACACACACTCACATTTAAAAGAATGTATCATGCTAAGTTGAGAAAAAGGGGAATCTCTGGGTGGACACTCTTCGTGAGTTGAGATGAAGTGTCTAGTAGCAAATTCACTATTCCTTATGAGCTATTTAAGATAGGTTTGAGGATGAATGCCCTTTGTGAGTTGAGATGTGGTATTCAGTAGTTATCCTTGACCTATAGTTTATAATGTTATGAATCCGTGTGGAGTTATGCCTAGCACCGAGAGGATATGAAGGAGAGGTGGATTACACTTTGTGAGTGGAGATGTTGTATTTCCAATGTACCTCTTTAGATGAGTACTCCTCGTTAGTAGAAACTTAGTTACTTAGTAGCAAGCTCCTTATCCCTTAACTATGTGCCCGCATAGGTGTAGCTATTGGAGAAGTCATGTAAAAGTTAAGAAGCATGACCTTACTCTAGGCAAGTAAGGATCCTTCATCCGATTGGGGTTAATATCGGGATTTCATGTCTAGATCTCATGGTCTTTGTCGATTAAGATAACTCCCTCAAAAGAATTGATTGAACAAAGTTAGCATGTACATTAGTGATGTTGTGAATGAATGTCGTGAAGTGCTGAATCCAAATACTAACCATTAGGAGAACAAAGTGGGAGTAGTAGTATGGGATGCTATTCTCACATTGCACTTAGTGTGACCTATAGCTACTATAGGAGAAGAGTACTTTCATGAAATATGTGTGAATGAGTGTTATGGTGTGATGTTATGGATGATTATTTTTAAGTTTTTGAGTAAATGGGATCCATTAGGATCACTAAGTGGGAGCGGTAGTATGAGATGCTACTCTCACATTGCACTTAGTGTGACCTATATTTCCATGAGTGTGTTGCATATGTTAGCCAAGGGCGTGTTTTTGATTTCCAATGAGGTAAGCCTAATATTGGGTAGTCTTAAGTGTCGCTTTGGTGTGCCTTGAAAGGGGTGTATGGATGATCCTTTCTTGGCACACCTTAGGGAATTTTAGAATAGCCTTTGGTTAGGGAAGCTTCAAAGTAAAATGGGTTCATATGACTTGGAACGTTCCATTCACTGTAAGGCTCTCACTATAAGTGTTCAAACCGTTAACTGTAATGTTCATTCAAGCTTTCTGTTAACTTTTGGGAAGTTCACTGTAAAGTGTGTTTTGATTGAAAAATTATGTGAATCTTTCTCTAAGTGTAAAATTATGCTTATTATGTTAATTTGTTTCTAAATTCATGAATGTTATAATTAAGTAGCATGAGCTGTTATTTTACTAAAATGTCCCTTTTCACATGTTTTTTAATATGCCATACTTAGTACATTAATTGTACTAACCCCATACTTTTCTATACTATACGTATAGGTTGGGAGCGTTTTGAAGGTTGAAGGCTAGAAGGTGAAGCTTGAGAAAGTTCCTCTCAAGAAAAAGTATGTCCTCACATATTCGAGGGCATAGTCCGTTTCTTAATTTCATAGTTAAAGAATTATTATGTATTTCTTTCAAATGTAAAGGGCCGTGTTCTAAGTTAACTATGTCGTGTCTTTAAGTTTCTCTTGTGATGATGAGATTTCTTAAGTATTTATAAAATATTTCCTTTATATTTAAATGGTTCATGAAAAGTTTTAATTCCACACTACTTTTCATGTCTTATGTAATAAACTATAGTTAAAAGGCTTGTACAAGACCCCAAAGGGTCAAGTACACCTTGTCACGAAACGAGGGTTCTCCCTAACTTCTAGGGGGTACTTTGGGGTCGTGACATTTTTGGTATGGTATGTTTCCATATGATTCTGTATGATGATCGTCTAATGTTATTGTTTAGACTTGCAATGCTTTGAAGAAGTGTGGTAAATAGCTAAAGATGCATGTTGCCTTTATATAGGTCTAATGGTTCAATGTTGTTATTTTATGTGTAATGCTTTATGAGTTTCGTTGTATGGATTGGCCTCTTTTGTGTAGGCTTGATTCTAGAAATGAAGGTAGTGTGTTTACCTTGTAAGGTTATGATGTGGGTTGGAATGAACTAGGAGTTACCTTGCCCTAGTAATGAAAGAAAAGAAAGTGGCCTTTATGGACAATTTTCCTATATTGTTTCCCTTAAGGTTTTCATGATCCTTGGTATTCATGGTGTAGTTAAGGCCTTATGTGGTTAGGTAGCATGAGCTATCTTGATTTTATGA
This sequence comes from Solanum pennellii, assembly GCF_001406875.1. NCBI lineage: Eukaryota > Viridiplantae > Streptophyta > Magnoliopsida > Solanales > Solanaceae > Solanum > Solanum pennellii. Next base: position 8,510,123 of record NC_028645.1, read on the forward strand.
GTCTACTTTAGGTGTTAGACTTAGAGGAATGATGATGCATAGATGGTTCCTCTTGAAGGTTGAGATAATTTGCTCTTGATAGGGTTTACCCTAAGTGGGGGATGATGATGTGAGTAGTAAGGTGGTAGATATCCTTATCTTTCCTTCTATTCTTACTTTACTTTAAAACTAAAGAGTTCCTAGTAGCTTGTTCATGATAGGAGTCTTGCATATAAGTATAAGTTGTGTGTTCTCCATATGTTATACATGTCTTAATTAACACGACCTTAATTTTTTTTTAAGGTTCTAAATTTCATGAAAAAAGAATTTTGCTCAAATTCATGTTTTCTCATGTTTATTGTGCATCTTGATAAGTTAATTGTTCATTTAACTTCATGAGAAGTGGTAAGAAGCATGGTGGATGTCACTTATAATGTAACGCGTTTTAAGCCATCAATGAGAAATTGAGTCTCCCTTAAATGAATAATGCTGAGTCTCTTAGAAATATGTTACTTTTATGACTTGAGAAGTTTTTACGTAGGCTCAGTTTTAAAAGGTGTTGGTATGCTTAGCTAGTTCTCTTGATGTGTGCCGATAAATTGCAGTTGTAAAAATTATCTAAAAGGATTTCCCATTAAAATTAAGTCACAAGTAAGGGTTGTTTGGACAAAAAATTATTCATTAAAATGAGCAATAGTGACAAAAATAAAATACCATTGATTTGTGAGATAAAATTGAATACCGCGAAAAATTGATAGTCTGTGCAAAGAATATAGGACTTTATTCACATATTATTCATTCATGCAGATTCAGGATAATTAAGTAACTGTAACATAAAAAAGCCTAGATGTGGGTGTATTTGGTATGAAGAAGAATGTTTTTTAGAATATGTTTTCTTTGGAAAATAGGTAGGTTTTACCTTATTTTCTCATTTTGTGTTGTTGAGTGATAAAATATTAGCATCTAATATTTGGTGGGTGAATGAAAAATATTGCCCATAATATATTATTATATTTGGCTAGAATGTACAAATTACCTTTTAGAAATATATTTCCAGACTGAGAGCCAACCACAATAACCAATTTGGGACACGGATCTAATACCCATATCGAATGTGACCCTAATGAACAATTAAAGATCTGACCCCGACATCTGACCTGGAACATAACATCGACTTTCAATTTTAGACCCGATAGTTAAATTTGGACCCGACTTTGACCCACACCCAAACCGGTTTGCCACCCTAATAATCCGTCTTGATCCAACCCTAGATCCAACCATTTCCTTGACCCCGACTCATGCTTTGAACCCAAAGTCGAACTAGTACATGACTTAAACCCCAACACCTGAACTAAAAAACTACTAAACACTTATCTACTCTCAACTCTATATCTAGGAGTTGACTTCTATATCGGGAGAGGATCCTAACTTTTGCCCTGGCAATGACTTACAAACATGGACCCCACACTAAAATTTTACTTATGACCTGACATTTGGCCCAAAATACAACCCCAATGACCAATTAAGATTTAATCCAAACATCTAAATCGAGACTCAACTTTGGAACGTAGTCTTGTTGCAACATCAGACCTAATATTCGTCCCTAAAACTGACCCCAACTCCAAATCCTGGACGTGAACTTTAACCCTAAACCATGACTCAAATTATGATTTGAGTGAAAATCCCAACATAACACCCCAACCCAAACCCCGACCCTGACACTTAAATCTACACATAATCTTGATGGTTGATTGGGACATGACCCCCAAACAAAACCCCAACATCTTATTCAACGCTTGACTTCCAAACTAGGACCTAAGCGCGATACCCAATGCAAGACCAAACTTTTGAACTAGGACCCAACATCAACATCTATCATGAGGCCCACACCAAAACCTTGAGTGCACACTCTCGATTACTAAATCTTGACATCGGAACCAACATTCAAACGCAGCTTGATCCTGAATTCCTACTCGAGATCCATCCCGTGAATCATGATTAAACTCGATACCCAAACCAGATGACTGACAAAGGATCTAGGCTTGAGAATTGAGTTCTAAATTGAGATCTCACCTCAATTACCAACTGAAGAAGCAACTTCTTAACAAATATCAAATACCAAGATCTAATGCCTTACCCACGCCTAACAACTCAGCTAGGAATCCATTTCTAGAATGAAATTTGACCTCAATACTTGACCCCGATAATCAATTGGGGACCGAAATAGGACAATAAGGACAAGACCTGTACTCTCCACGTATAACCCGACCCTGACAACAAACTAGGAACACCACCCTGACACTTTACTAAGGTTTCAACCATGAATACTTAACTAGAACATGATACTAAATCAAGATTCTACCACGATCTAAATTGGAATATGAGAGTTGTCGATTCAAGGTCAAGACTCTAGTCCCGAATTTAGAAAAATGAGTATAATTTTTAATTAGTATCGGATATCTATACATGAAACTTTAGTTAGGAGTGAAAATTGATGTGTGTGATTGAAATAATGTTATGCAAAAATGTTTTCCCTATTTTTCTGGAGGTAAGTCATTTTCCTTTATATTGAGGAAAATGATTTGGTTTGGAAAAAAAATTCAAAATATTTATGCCAACTAACATGAGAAAATTGGAAAACGTCTCTCTCGAAATACTTTACTTCAAATCAAACACACCCTTGATGATTAAAATATGAATAATTATAAATTAAACTTTTCAGTAAGTGTAAATAAGTGAGGGCTTAGTAATATCGTGTGTCAGACCGACAAATTTAATTATGCAGATATGAAAGGAATAATAATTATATTTTACGATAATAGATGCACATGAATGTCTTATATTTTCATAGTATTGGAAGTTCCGAATTTAAATAAATAACATTAGAAATATTACATTATGTTTAAAATTTTTATCTAATAAAATATACTCTCTCCATCCCAATTTATATGACACCTTTCAGATTTCTAGATTCAGACATATCTATGTTTGCTCGTGAATTTTCTGTATATCTTTTTAAATATTTTTAATTGATAATGATTCTTCATTATAATATTTCGGACGTAGTTTAAATATATATATATATATATCGAAATTTCATTACAAAAATTATGAAGATGCTATGCACAAATATCTGGTGAAACTTTTATTGTTTCACTCTTGAAAAATTAAAAATAGAAAATAAATTAGGATGGATGGAGTATTTGTCAATTTTAACATCGAATGAATTATTCTAATGAGCTCTTATAAATTTTGTTCTACATTTTATATTTACTATATTTTGATATTTAGTCATCCCATTGCCTTTTGTTTTGTATAGTTGCTACATATTATCTCAATTAAGTATAAATTTGTTGTATTATTAAGTTATACTATCTTTCACAATTTTTATATGACAAAAAAGGAACAAAAAGAGAAATATAGTTAAAAATGTAAAAAGACAATATTAGACACAATATCCTTAGGTTTTATCGACAATTATGGATTAATTAAAAAGAAGTCTAACAAAATTTCAGAACTTGACGGCTAAATTCCCTGGACTTCTCTATATAGATTAACTGAATCAATTCCCTTGTTTCATCATCTTCCATATAGAGTAAGTTGTCAAATTACTAAAAAAGGGTTTGTAATTTGTAATTCTTTTTTTTTTGATTTCTCATACATTTCGCCAAAATTGTTTGCCATAGGTTGATATCTGCTGTAGGCGTTTAGCATCCGGATTTTAGGCTTTTATCTACCAGGAATCATATTTAGCAACTAGAACCTCTACTATTAATATACTGAAACTTTAGTTTTAGTCCAAAACTTTAAAATGCGATTTCTTGAGCTTGGCGAGATTTGATTGAGGCGATTTGAAGTGTTGGGTTCTAAGTGGATTGTGGATAAACATTGGTGTTCTAGGAAATTGTTGGAGGCTCTTTACTTAGGGTATATTCCGACCGAAGGGGCTTACCTCTCATTTGTTTTCTTCAATTTGTATTTTGGTTACATGCAGTTGTTCGGGTTTTTCCACAATCGAAATTGAGCCCCATTCGGCGCAAAGACCAGTAAGGCATTTAAAACCTTTTTGTAGAGTCAATTTTGGGATTTCCAATATGGGCCCTATATTCCCATTTTGACTAAATTTTGGGTCCATTTCAAATTATTGTGATTTCTCTAACTAAACATCCATAATGATATTGTGCTTTATAATATGATGGTGTGGCAGGGTTCAATGGATTTTGAATAATGGATAGCTCGTTTGTTGTTGATTTGGAGCACTCATGATCGGCTTTGAGGTAGGCTTCCATATAATTTCTTGATTGAGATTCTTAAATAATGTTTAGTATATATTTCATGTAATTTTGGATTGTAATTTCTAGATATTTAGATTGCGTCTTGTTATTCAATCTTCTATGTGTGAGAAGCTGAAACTTGTTGACTCGTAAAGACTTAGTGAATATATCAGCCAACAGTTCTTCCATCTTGCAATAAACGAGAGTTATATCTCCATATTTTTGCACTTCTCTCAAGAAAAAGAACTTGATTTTGATGTTCTTAGTTCTTCCATGAAACACAAGATTATGACACATAGTTGTTGTTGCTTCACTGTCCACGAACACTTTGATGCTTTCAGTCGGTTCTATATGAAATTCAACCAGAATTTTCATCAGCCACAATGTTTAACTTATTACACCTGCAGCTATCCCAAACTCAGCTTCGATAGTAAAATGAGCTACAATATCCGTTTTCGAACAACTCAATGAGAAATTTCACAAACTCAGCTTCGGAATCGCCCACATTAATGTTGGACTACCCAAAAAGCTTCATAGGTTGACTGTCTGAAACTTGACTCCATAGGTGATGTTTCCTTTGATGTATCACACAACTCTTTATGTCGCCTGCAAAGGCACTTCACTGGGACAATGCATGAACCTTGATAAAACACTTACAACATAATCGGGTCTTGTAAATGAAAGATAAGTTGAACATCCAATGAAACTTCTGAAGTATGTCTCATTGACCTTTTCGGCTCCATGATTTACTTAGCTTCTTCTTTTTGTTCATGGGAGTACTAATCTCTTAGCAATATTCCATTTTGAGTTTCTTGACAATTTAGTTTGTATAATTTTTCTGGCAAACGAAAAACTCATATTTTCCTTGTGTAATTTCCATTACAAGGAAATCTGTTATGAGACAAAGATCAGACATTTAGAAAGCTTGCATCATATCTTGCTTGAACTCATCAATTTGCTTTTCTGCTCCTTGTATTCAAAATGTGATCCACATAAACAGAAACAACAAGAATCTTACAGGTATTATGTTTACAATACAATGTGAATTTTGAAATACTCATTTCAAAATCAATACTTAGGAAATAATCATCTATTAAACTATACGAAGTTCTAGTGAGTGTTTTAAGACATAAATAGCTCTATGTATTCAATAGAATTTATCGTCCTTTCCATATATAACATTCCCTTCATGTTGTTCAACATAAATTTCTTCATCAATAATGTCATTAAGAATGCTAATTTGGCATCCATTTCATGCACTTTCAAAGCACGTTGTGCAAAAACAATTATAAGCAATCTTATCATGTCGAGCCTATATACTTGAGTAAAAGTGTCAGAACAATCTAAAAAAATATGTGCATAAACATTAACTAAAAGTCTTTATTTATGCTTGTTGATTGAATCATAAACATTTAACTCAGTTATGACCATCTACTATACACAAATTATTTTTCTGCCTTGAGGTTTGCAACAAACTGCCATATATAATTTTTTTTGGATCATAAAAAGCTACTCATGCATTGCATTTCTCCACTTTGGGTCTTCGATAGCCTCTTAAGGGTTAGCAGATTCACTAATCACAACATTACATCTCTCATATATATCTGAGAGAAAACGAGTTTCCCTAACTAGTGGATTATCGTCCCTTTCATTTGACCACGAGCTTGTCTTCTAGATGAAATTCCTTGAATCATTCTGATTCCATTCTTCATTCTCCATCATGTGGACCTTCTGCTAATAACAATCTTCTCACCTTCAGGTAGAAAGATTATGTACGCTTTTGAAATATTACTGTAACCAACAAAAATTCTCGGGGCAACCTTTTTATCTATTTTATCCAGTTTGGCCTGAGGTACATAGGTAAAACAAAGGAGTATCCACATCATTCTTGAAAAGGAGTTTGATATTTCACAACTTTTCAGGGAATTCGATACTGTAGGAACACAACTTTATTTGCTGCCTCTGGCCAAAACATCTTTGGCAAATTCTTTTCGTGAAATATAGATCTTGCCATATCCATGATAATTGTGTTTGTTCTCTCACTAACACTATTTTTTATGGAGTATAAGGACTAGTAAGTTTACATTCAATCCATTCTTCTTCACAAAATTGACCAAACCGATGAGAAGTGTACTCCTTGCCATTGTATGATTGTAAAGTCTGAATTTTTCAGAAACATTTATTTCCCAATTTCTCTTTCAGCTTCCAAAAAATGCTCTTGACCTCCGATTTGTACTATAAAAAATAAATCCAGAACATTCGGGTAAGATCATCAATAAAAATAACATAATAAAGGCTACTTTTAAGTGAAGGACCTTTGGGGACCTCCATCATCTGTGTTAACCAGTTGGAACTTTCTTGTTGCTCTTCAAGTTGCCTTTGGGAATGGAATTCTAGTTTGTTCTCTGAATTAACAAGCCCAACATTCTAAGAACTCACTCCCAGTATAGAAAGGTCATCGAGCGTCACGAACTCTTGTATTTTGAAAAACCCTTGATAATGATAGTGTTAGAGTCTCTTATGCCATAACTCGTAAGCATTTTCTCTTGCTATGTACACCCATTCTTCGTCCTCCAATATATTTAATTAGAAATTTTTGCCTCTCATTTTGACTTCAAGAAAGTCATGTCCTGATGCTTCCATGATCAAGCAATCTTTATCTTCGAAATACAAATCGAAACCTTTTTCTTACAATTGACCATACTTAACAAGTTTTGACTTAAATATGGTATGTAAGAACATCATAATTTTCTTTAGTACATGATTATGTTTCAATTGTAATAGTTTGCATTCTCTTTGCTGGAATATAACAACCACGACCTATTCTTACTTTTGAAACTCCAGTAGGTTTCTAGTCATTAAAAAACCCTTTGTCATAAGTCATATGGTTTGTGCATCCTCTATTAAACAGCCAATCCTAGTTGAAACATTACTTGTAAAACAGGATGCCACAGAGAGTAAATCCTCTTCTTGTTCACTAAAAACCTAGACATTTGTGTCTTGCTACTGCCATTTGTTCTTGCAGATAATTGCATTATGCCTGAGTTGGTTGCACTTACTGAATTTAGCATCCATCCTTTTCCAACAGTTACACAACGCGTGCCCATTCTTTCCACAATGCTCACCAGGATGATAGTTTCCTTTGAAGCTACCTGCTCTTCTTTTGTTGTTATAGCAAGGTGCACCTTCTCCATTTTTTGATTGATTCTCTAATTGTGTTTCATTCATCCTTACTATCTTCATGTTTTGCTGCCAGTTCTTCCTCTCTAATTTCATCTTCTTTCATAACGCTTCTTTGTTCTTGATCCTCCAAGGAATTCAATTATTTATCCAAAGTGATTTTTTATAGATCAATGATGTTCTCTAAAGTGGTAATAGTGGCTTCAAATCTTTTAGGTACAACATCCAGAAACTTTTCAACATTATCTTAGTGTTTAAACCCAGAACCACGTAATCTTACTCTATTTGTTATGCTCATAAGCACGTTAGATTATCCATTGATTGTTGTCGATTCTTTCATCTCCTTTAACTCAAACACTCTAATGAGATTCAACACATGCATTCCTTTGATATGATCATCTCCTTCATATTTTACCTTGTTTAATGCTAGATGGCCTTTGCTGAATTTTGGAACATCATACGAGTGAAAATTGTTGAAGAAACCAATTTTCTTGTACTTGTTATTTTTGAGTTGAGCTATTATTTTTGTTTTCGGGGAGCTGAAACACCTCATAGCTTTCCTCGATTGCCTCCCAATTATCTAAATCTTCGAGATAAACTTCATCCTAAATTCCCGCATGTGAAAATTTTCAATATTGAAGACAGGATGTTTCGTTGCCGAGAAACATGAGCTTTCTTCCATGATTTTTTTTTTTCTGGTTGTGGTGCTTGAGTTACTTGAATTAGACACTCACATAAATACCCACATACCCCGCAATATAAAAAAGCTTTGAGACAATTTTTTTGTAAAATTCGTAATAAAAGTGGAGATGTCAAGAAGAATATCCGCAGAACACATTTTTATTGATGTCTTTGTATTATGTTTCTAAAACTGAAAATGAAAAATAGGAAGCAGTAAACCCACGACTAGCAGATTTCTAGCTTACTAACTTACTCCTAAATAATAGGAATAGATGTCTAACAAATGATTGACTAAGTCTTATATAATATAAAGTAGTAAAAGTAAAATTAACTGTAGTTGAAAAACAAAATTCCTAACACAATCTCAGTATCTTTAGTAACTTGTATAACATTTGATTGTCCTTTTACTGATGTCTCTTGCATTAATCATCAGGAAGAATTGAGCATCTGAACCCTTATAATATTTATGTACTGGAATTACACACCTCAAGTTGATTTCCAACACTTTTTAGGACATGGTTCTGCACTTGGTACACAAATTCAAGAAAATTATTTTTAAAATTAAATAAGATTCTGCCTAAGGTACTGAATCATTGCATTCACAATACAATCTCTACATTTCTTAGAGGCATAAGTAGGAAATCTGAAGCAAAAACGTTCTCTTTAATGACCATAGTAAATTCTGGAATATAGAACTAGTTTGTACCCTTCTTCAATAGGCCACACTTATAAATAATTCAATGATCGTAAAAGATTTACAGCTTAAGTTGTTAGATACTTATTATTTAATGAAGGAAAGCCTCTTGGAATTGTAGTATTGTTGAATCTACTAGGCCTCTATATTGTTGTTTGGTTCAAAAATATTTATTAAATGAAGAGTTTTCGAAAGTAGGTTTATGATACATTAGAGGTAAACTATAAGTAGGGGTAGGTAGTAAAAGAATTCGAGACTTTGAATTAGGTTTAAGGCCCCAAAAGTGTGCCTTAGCCTCAAACATTTCTTCTTATAACAATGTTATTGGGGACTAAATTTTTATAGGTTTATTTTGTTTTAGTTTGAGAGCTCGATAGAATGAGTGCGTTCACTATTAGTCAACAGACTAGGTCCCTTGACTCAACAAGAACAATAATAAAGGGTAAATAATCACAAGAACACAACACACGTAGTTTACGTGAATCATAGTTACATCCAACATGAGAAGAAATTATTAATCTCAGAACCAAGTAATAACTCTATTCCTTGAACAGCCTACGTAAATGTCACACTGCCCACTAAGCTATCACCACTAGTCAACCTAGACTTCAACTTAGATTGAGGATGATTCTTCACTTGTGTGTTATTATTTTCAAGAGTTCTTGAGAATTTTCAAATTGCAAAAACTAAGTGTATGACTATTCGTCATAATTTTATGAAGAATAGTCACAACCTTCTAGTCCATGCCAATGACCGAGATTTCTTCCATTTCCTCCACCTTTAGAGACTGTGGTCCAATCAACAGTACTTTTTCAAACCTGGCAGTTGTGTGTACATTTGCACAAGGGATACGGTCTCTGGGTTTATCAAAACATCAAAAAACTAATAATAGAGCCCATAGGTATTACATGATGGCATTATCATTTCAGGCAATCTTTTAAACTCTATCTAATACTCCCTAAAACTTCATATCTGTGATAGATTTTTTAAAGGTTTCATAAAATATACATAACCATCACCAAATATTTCAGACAAGTGCTACTGCATACTCAAACAATGTAGGATCCAAACAGAACACCATAAATTTCAAAAGGATCTATTCCAATCTATAGCTTATCCTTCTCTGTGTTTAGAAACTATGTTCACACTTTGATGAATGGGAACCTCATTCATAGAGGTTCACTGATCAACTTTATATAACCAAGTTCAGAACTCTCTTCAGAAATATTTGTCACGGCCGGAGTCTAGACCCCAGACGAGACCGGCGTCGTTGACCTCTCAGAGGTCGCAGACAAGACTACTTATGTCATTCTTACTTCGTCTAGGTTAATTTTAGCGGAAAAGTTGAAACTTTTTGTTTCTTAACATACATTCTAAACATTCTATTAGATTCGTAATTGTTCACCATCAATCATTTAACATTAAGATCATCAAATGAAAGAAATAGTTTAATATAGAATTAAATGTATACTTGTCAAAACAGCACCAATACAATGTCTGAACAAAAGCGGAAAGAAACGCTAGTGGAACATACTCGACAAGCTCAACCCTCTAATTAAGCTAGAATATAATTGGCAAGCATCCTCGAAAACATGAGGGCCTACCATGTCCGGATGAATGCTCCACGTCCGGATAGTTTCAGCGTCAACCTATAGCTCTAGCATCCACCTATGCGTGCACCTAAAATTGATAATTGTATGGAATTAGTACACACTTGTACTAAGTATGGGTATATCCAAGCACACACCAAGGACATGCATGAGAAAGAATACCTCTTTCCTAACAACATGATTTATGAAAAGTCAAGTCAGTGGACTTTCAAAATTTTGATTAGGAAAGTCAATGGACCTGCCAAATTCGGATTTGGAAAGTCATGCCATGAGTGTAGCATGCATCATCAAACTTATCATTTTGCAAACAGCACATAAAATATTTCACATATCATATCACGTAGTTCATATCATTCTTTCATATGCCATGAGACCTTGGGATCATGGACTTGACGTTAGAACTTTCCAAAATGAGGGACCAACATATGGGTCCTCAACTAGGGTGAACTTCTTTAGCAAACACAGAGTCTGCTTCATTCAATCGTACGTACTTCATTTTTCATTCTTTCACATACTAGTGCAATCACCGGTCATACCTAAGATGTAGTTTAAGACTCTCATCGAGTTAGCTATGCAATGACCAAGGATAATCTAGCGTCATTACTTAAGTATAGCTCACCTCTTCATTATCCTATCCTTACACCTTTGGTATTGTTCATTTCATTATGTGCATCATTTGAGGCTAGCCTCATTCATTCATTGGGAACTTTAGCTTTGACCGACATAGATCATGTGAGAATCATGAAATCCAATGTCTTTTCCACACCGAAAATAGGTGGAATCACCGGCAAAAGTGACCCAAAACATACTAGCATACATGGGAATTGAACTCCGCCAGATCCCTATATTGGCTGTATAGGTTGGAAGACTAAGAGATATAAGGAGACCCATACCCGGAATGCCGGACAGTCTCATCTCATGAGAGTTACGTGAACCTTCGCCCTTCCCGAAATAAGGCATCACCACTCATAGCTAGTCTATCAGTGCTCAGTATAAAGTTCTATTAAATTATTTCATTACATACTTCTGAGGTTCACTTATTTTAAACATATGCTAGACTTATGGATCTATAAATACAATCCATGAGGCTTCATTCATCGTTCGTTCAAGTGAATCCTATCTTCCTAAGATTATATAGTACAAGACTTATGTATCTTTTATGTATGCCAAGATCTCCCTTTCGATCTAAGTAGGTGGCATTATTCTTGAACATTTAATTAACGTATGATTTATATATCATTACAGAAATTTGGGCAAGGGAACCCAAGTTCGAAACCGTTGGACATTACTTTCATTTTTCCTTGACTTTATTTTTAGTCTTCATGACATTGGGACCCTAGATCATTCCCCAACATCAACATTCTATCTTTATTTTTCTCATTGGATTCTCCTATTATTTGGCCGAAGGGTTGTGGGATAGAATCCCCACAACCCTGTTTATTTTTCATTTAAAATTGTGTTGTCTAATTTTATTAGACCATGAGGTTGTGGGATCAAACCCCCACAACCTCTCCTTATTTATTCTTTAATTTCGCTAGGGGCTGTGAGGTTGTGGGTTCGAACTCCCACAACCTCCTTATTTTATTTTTATTTAAAATTGACTTAGCTAGGCGTTTGGAAGTGAGGTTGTGGGATCGAGCCTCCATAGCCTCACTTTATTTTCTTATTAATTTCGCCCTTCTCCTTTCCAGCCTTGAGGTCGTGGTTTCGATTTCCACGCCTCACATTTTCTTTTTTTAATTTTCTTCTTTAACTTCATTGAGGTCGTGGGTTTGATTCCCATGCCTGCCGTTTTCATTTTTTTAATTTTTTTTGCATTCTCCTTTCTCAGCCAATATACCCCATTTCGAATCCCCTTGACCCCTTTTCTTTTTCTTGCGAATTTAAGGTGTTATACGGGTGAGGTCACAGGTTCAAATCCTAGTAGCCTCATCCCTTTAAAATCAATTAAATTTTCCACATTTCACCTCTATATTTTAGCCTAACAAAAATTATATTTTTGGCTGGAACTTAATCATTTTCTCAACTTATTTTCATCAATATTTCCACTTGAAAACTTAGGACAATTCATGGATCGTTTAACACTTTTTAGGGGGGTATTTCATGGATTCGTTTAGCCAAATTGTTGACACTCAAATCAGCCCCATTTCCATTTTAATGAACATCACGATTACATAGATTTATGTAAGCAAAATGACTACTAAAGCAATATTAAACTTGAAGCCTTAATTCGTCCTCATTCAAGTACATTCACAGTAACATATTTTTACATATGCACACACTTGCACAAACTTTCAATACATGGTTGCCTATCATACGATTTCAAGTATACAACATAATCATATTCATCAAGAAAAATAACATACACCTTAATCTACCAGCAATCATACCCAACCTACAATTCATTGGGAGATAGTTAAAGGGGCATGCAAGAGGGGAAACAATCCTAGTTTTCGAATGAATTATATGAACCTTAAGGGGTATCTTTGGGAAAGGGACCAAGAGAGAAGAAAACCCATACATTTTTGACGTTAAACTCTTGAATTGCTGCCCAAAAACTTCACCATGGAACACGTCTAAACCTCCTCAATATCAACTCCACTTGAATGACAACCTCCCTTAGCCTAGTGTGCGATTAATGTTTGTCTTCTTGTGATTTCGTGTGAGTTGTTCAAGTGTGAAGAACTTGGTTTATATTTCTGCTTTTGTACCTTATTTTTCCAGAGAAATTTCGTATGAAATAATAAGGGGGATTGAGCGTGAGAGTTGAGAGATAGACTTGAGAGACTAGGAGTTATATTAAGCTTAGGAGTCTAGTTTAGGTCTTAGTCAAATAAGGTTTACTTAATTATTAAAAATATGATTTTTATGTTATTTTATATCAGCTAATGAATAAAAATTATTAATTCTTTATATTAATTCAATAGCTTAAACAAAAATCACATTAATTCCTTACTTCCACCTAGGTTCGAACCCGGGTGAAGCAAGACATCACTTCAAGAGCTCAATTTCGTCTCTCTCTCCCCAAATTGGCCCCCCAGCTTATTTATTAAATAATAAATTATATATTTAGGGTAATTATGATAATACCCTTAGCCTAAAAAAAGACCATTTACCCCTAGACCCTCCAAAACTAAGATTTCCTCTTTTTTAAGTCGGGTAAAGACTCCTTGGAGTAAATCTTCGTATTCGAGAACCATACATTGTTGGACCCAACCTTTCCAAGATCAAATAACTCCCCAAGTTAGTTGGCTTGGCTGTAGCAAGGGTTCCGAGGTCTGGTTCTACACGCATCAATCCGTTTGATCCCTAGTCTAATCATAGGCATTCTTCACATATTAAACATCACTTAGTATATCCATTTTTAGGGTTGTTACAATATTTAGGAAATTTTAATCCATAATAACGAATGAAAGTGTTACCACTATGATAAACAAGACAATTTGGTGTTTCTTTGGTTTGATTCTCACGCTGACATCTATGAAACCTTCTCTTACATTCAAAATTCCTTATCTCTGTCCCTTTTATCAATATATTTGATTTCTTACTTGGTCTTACCCAATTCATTTTCTGTGTGAGCATTATGATCATGGATATTAGACATACCCTTCATTTATTTCTTCAATTGTTCGTGAATGTGCAGATTTTTATTTCAAGGATAAAAAGCTCTAATACCAATTGACGCATGAAATTAACTAATTCAGAGTTAGAATCCCGAGGAAGATGATTATGCAAAGCCATGGAAATTGTTGTTTTTTTTAATAAAGAAACTATGAAAACAATAGAAAAAGACTTTGAGTAAAAGATACTACAGAATTGTCAAAGGGGATTATTTTATTAATAATTCAGAGACAAACACTTATAGATATAATTCCTAACTAAAAATAGAAAAATATGCAAGTCAAACTCAAATAACAAATAAAAGAACTAGCTACTTAATGCATGACATGTAGGAATATAACAAAATAATTAAAAAACCAAAAAGTAGCTAACTACTTTATTCTGCAATATCCTTATATGTATTGTCAACACTCCTCCTTGGATAAGAAATTATAGATTGTAGTCTCATCTAAAATTGTCCTTGTGAGCAAATCCGCTAATAAATCTTTTGTCTTTCCAGACTTGTGTGCATCTTCTATTGGATTAAATGAGAAGCTCTTACCTCTCATTTCAACTTGTAAAATCCATTGCTTAGTAGAGTAAAATATTTGAAAATATTTTTCTCCAAATAATAATTTAAATCCTTAACTGATTAACAGACAAACACTAAATAAACTTCTATAAATATTAAGCACATAAAGAACATCTAAATTTTTTTGTACGTGTATTTGTTTTAATTACAATAGAGGTTTTTCCTTTTGCAGGAATACAATTATCATTCCCAATTCTCTCTTATTTTTCATAGGAATAAACACTTTTAGAATATTTTTTCATATGTCATGTGTTTTGTACAACAACTATCAATCATAAAAAATCAGATTTTTTGGTTGAAAAACAACTTGCCACAGAAAGTGGTATTCTTCTTCTTCGTTAGTGGTGACTTTCCCAAATGTTCCATCCTTTTGAAATTTTCTTTTGCAAATAAAAACTTCATGACCAAATTGTTTGCAGATTTCGCATTGTGCATCTGGTATCTTCAAGAATTTACCATGAGATTTATGACTAACTATTTATTCTCCTGCAACCATGTGATCTTGCCTCATAAGCCTCCTTATTCGGACTACGGTTTGACTGGCTTTCCAAAGATCAAGATCATCAAAGTAAATTTCCATCATCATAATCCATAATTGATAATTTTCACCATAAAAAAATTAGAGGAGCCATTCATGAAAAACTATTTTCTGAATCCATTTTTTCACACATGTCCGTCAAGAAGAAGACTCTAGATGACAATTCTTTGTTTTTAATTAAAATTAAAACTAAGAAAATAACGGGGAATGACTGAGAAAAAATACTGCAGAATTGTCAAAGGGAATTATTTTATCAATAATTCAAAGACATACATTTAAGGTTATAATTGCTAACTAAAATAAAAAAATATACTAGTAAATTTCAAATAACAAACAAAAGAACTAACTTCTAAATTCATGTCACATAGGACTCAAATAAAATAATTTAAAAACATTAAAAGTAGCTAACTATTTTATTCTGCAATATCTTGGGACATATTCTCAGTTAATAAATTCGAGAAGAATAGTTGAGTCAATTGTATTCAGAAAGAGAGAATTTTTTTTCCATCAAACTTGAAATCTTATTCCTCATACAACTGTTATATATGAATATATGACAAGACTAAAATGAATCACTATTATTCAAACTAACTAACTTCACTGTAGCATCTAACTCCTAACAAACTAGCAGATTTATGAAGCTCCTCATTTCTTAACGACTTTTGCCACCTCAGCTAATTAGTTATTAAACCAGTTTAATTTCAATTTTGTTGTAAAGTATTTGTAGTATAGGGAATGTATATTATGTGGAGTCCTTCTAGGGTATGGTTAGGAATCCTTTATGGGGACCAAGTTAGATTTCCCTATTAATAGAGAGGTCCTCTTCATTGTAAAATCATCCCTCAAGAGATATAACAAGCCTTTTCTTCTCTTTATTTTTTCTTCTTATTCTATAGTTTCATAACACATTTGCGATTATATATCTATTATTATATGTATGAATTAAGTTTCGGTTCACTTATTAATGATTTTGGTCTAATTGATAATCTTTCAATATTAAGATCCGTCATTGTTGTTGCGAGAAATGACTGTCGGCTCTACATATAGAGGTCTCTAGTAAGTGGTTGTATATTTTACTATAGTTCTTTGGGTATGAATGTTTTGATTTTTCTAGTTTCAAGATTCCAAATGAAACTAGAAGTTTCTTGAATCCCCATTTGATTCCATTGGGCATAAATTCAATATCTGTAATCACTAAAATGATGGATTTAATAGAATATTCTTATGGAAAATATCTAGGTTTATTTCTCTACTTATCAATTACAAGGTTAATGGTTTGGTCTTGATGGTTGGAGTCTAGGAGAAAAATTATTCTCTTAGACTGCAATTGTCATGTCCCATAGCATATTTTATGAACTCTAACGATCTTTGACTGTATAATACATGAAGGGTGAATGTTTCGTATATACAATAGCTTTGTTCCATCTTTTCTTTATTGCTTCCTAAAAATTAATCTTATCTAGGTTATGCTCAACTGATTCGGTCCGTGTTTTACTTATGTAAGTAGACCACTACAACTGAAATGAGCACATACATTTGGGATTAGGATAAATTTTGACAATTGAGAATTTTCTCTTCAGTTGATCAAACTTCGAATCCACTTCTCTAATGCACTTTATGAATTTAAAATGATCTTTTGTAGTGGTGAAGCATCGACAGAATGATGAGGGGGTAGAGGAACAGTTTGTGTCAACCTAAAGTACCGTGCAAGCCTTTTCAGAGAGTAATACTACACTCCAGATTTTCCAAAACTTGAGTTCCTTATTGCGAGACCATATTGTTGGCCTCGAGAAATAAGGAAGTTTGATCAAATATCTTCTAGAGGTAGCTTATTATATCAGATATGTCCCGCCAATTTCATCCATCCAGGTGAATATGGAGTGAACTGGCTAGGAGATATGGGGGAACTTAAAACATTCTCGAAAGCTGTTCTGTTTTAGCTTCTCATGAGCTAGGGCAATCCCTAATGTTGTACAGTTCTCTTTTTCATTAGGCAAAGGTCTATACTGCGGGAAGTAAGACTAGCCAGAGTTGTGGAATCTAGAAGGGCCTCTTGCAGGACCAATTTCTCGGGTAACTAAGCTTCTATAAACTCCGTATATATGAGATAGTATGAAAGGAGCCAAAGAAACCTTTTTGCTGAACAAAGAGTTATGGGTTGATTATCATACTCCTTCGCTACTATAGACGAACCAATGCAAAACACAAATTTGCAGAGCCACATATTGAGAAATGCCAAATTTTCCTCTTCATTTACACCTTCTTTTTACGTGTTCACTTTGATGATCTAATTTATTAGTTATCCAAGGATTTGGTTATTTAGGGGGCGCTGATGGATACTACAGCTCTAGTTGTAGTCTTACTTTCTCTAGTATAGACCTTTGACTTATGATACATAGAATTGTATGAATTTAGGGATTGACCTGGCTCAAGGTAAGTTAAAACGGAATAGCTAACCAGAATGTTTTAAGTTCTCTACTCATGTTCTTCCATATCTCCTAGCCAGCTAACTCCATATTCACCCAGATGAATAAAATTGGCAGTGCATATCCCATCTAGTACGCTAGCTCTAGTCGATATCTAGTCCAGCTTCATTATAACTCGAGACCTCCAGTATGATCTCGCAATAGGGATTTCAAGTGTTGGAATAGCTAGAGTGGAGAATTACTCTCAAAATTTGTTTGCACAACAGTTCGGGTTGACGCAGACTGTTCCTCTACCTCCTCAACAGTCTGTCAATGCTTCCTTATTGAAATGATCGCTTTTCATTTAAAAAGTGGAATTAGAGAAGTAGATTCAAAGTTTGACCTATTTAAGAGAAATTTCTCAGTTGTCGATCCTACATAGGATTACTTACATAAGCAAAACACTGACACAATCATCTGTGCAGATCCTACATAGGATTATTGGTGCGGAAGCAATAAAGAAGAGAAGGAACTAAGGTATTGTATATGAAACTTTTACTATTCGTGTAAAATACACTCAAAACTCGATATAGTGCATAAAAGTTAGATTACATCAATGCAAATAAGAAATTATTGTGTTAATGAATGGGTTGGACCCGACCATCCAAGTTTGCTTAAACATCTAAACTTTAGCAACCAAATAGATTTAGAAACTGAATCTTCTTATAAATGGCTTTTGCCCTTCATTATTCAATGTAGGTAAAGTTTAATAATAAGTAGAAAATAAACAACTAGATAACTAACCAATCACAAAACAATTAATTTCAATATAACTTGTCTTCAAACTTAACAACTTGTAACTTTCTATAGTAATCATTCAAACTTATAACACAAACCCTTAAATTTAACCTCAACCGATAAATAAATACTTCAACTTTGAATATGCACATATGGATATCTCAACTTGTCTTCATTGTTGCATGATCTTTGATCGAAATTCTAAGTATCTCCAAAATTTATGTGTAGTGTCAATGATGGATGTCCATAAAACACAGTAGTGACGAGTTAGAATGTTGATATTTGTAGTTGAGTCAAATTGAAGTTTCTAAATGTTTATTTTTCAAATTAGAATATTTATTTATCCAAGACAAGTGTCTCACTATGTACTGTGGTTTTTAAAAAAAACTAAATTCAACTTTGAAGATTGAAACGCGCGCGCGCGCACACACACGCACATATATATAATACTTGTCACAAAAGCCAAAAAACTATTTTTAACAAGAGAAAGGGGAAAGGCCATTATCATTCAGTTTTTGGTAAGCTTAATTTCTAGTTCTTTTTCATGCAAGATACTTTTTCTTATTTCTTTTTTCCAGTAAGATCGATTAAGTCAGTAATTTTACCAAGGGGTTAGATATATGAAAAAGAAAATATACGAATTAGCTTGAGGATTCAACAAATACTATAGATACATACTTAGTAATTTTAACATGTATAAGTAGTGTAATATTTGGAAAAGCAAAACCATATGAAAGTATATATAGCTTGAACAAGACCCAATATATCCAAGAAGATATGATGAATTATCAAGTTTTGCTGGATAAATTTTAAGAAGAAGACAATATTAAAATACTTTAGGTTACTCTAGATGGGCTATCTGTCAGTGTTAATTCATGCACTTGTAAAAGTATGTTTGAGGTTAATAACTCAACTCTCTTCTTGGCTTTTATATTTGTGCATTTTTCAAGTATTCTCGTTTGTAATATAATCATAGAGTACTGTATTACAATTTTTTTGATAATCATAGAATTGCTAATTTTCTCTAGATTTTAATTTTTTCTTTCTTGTTAATTAGTAGATGTTCGTTTCCTCATTAGGATTGACAAGGTATGTCCTAGACCCCCTTGCTTGTGCTTAGTTTATTGAGTATTTTTTATTTTAATAAAAAAATAATAGACGCTCTGTCTACCGGTATAAATTAAAAAAAATAAGTAGTGTAATTTTTCGTTGAAGGGATTCGGATGAAAATCTAAGCTACACCCCTGCCGATAGACACCTAGCTTGACAAAAAGACTAATTTCTGAATTAAATCAACCTATTGAACATATAAAAAACAAAGAAATTAGTCATTTGTGCTTTGCAGGAAAGAAGGATTTAATGAGCTCAAATTCAATTGATCCATTGATTTTTAAATGGGTTGCTGGGATATATTATCATATACACCATAGGTATATTGAATAACTACATCAAAAATATTTTGTAGCAACACTTAAATATCAGTAATAGCTTAATTACAACTAATTTATTAATGTTAATATCTTCATTACCCCAATATATATATATATAGAGTCAATTACTAGTGACGAGTATATCTTAATACTCTTTATATATGTGGCTAAAGTTTATATAGACATTGAATCTAATGACAATTAACTAAAGACAACTTAAATTTTAATACTCCGTGTTAATGTGCATAGTTATTATTGCTAAAATTGTATTTATTATACCGAATATAGCAGTTGAAGATGTCGAAGAATGAATTGTGATATCTCAACGATTTCCAATGCAACAAGTTCATGTTCAAAGATCAAATTATTGGTTCTAATAAAATAGAGAAACACAAAATGATTGAAATGACTTTCAATAATTTTACTAAGCATTGAGAGGCTTTAAATATCCAACATAAAATACATAATTTGCATAATTTAAAAGTTAAACAACATAAAATATCTCAAATACATAACAAAGTAACTAAAATTTAAAATTCAAATTTATTCAAACTAAACAACTTACTCCTCCTTTGCCTGAGTTACTGCATTTGAAAAATATGTCCCTCCTCAACTTTTTCTTTGGTAGTTTATGGTGGACTTTTTCCATTTTTTTTAACATGCAAAATTTCTTCTTTCTTTTTCTTCTTCTGATTTTGTGATTAAAAACAACATTAAATAATATTATCTTGTGTAGATGTTTTTTGAAGTTAGTTTAATATAATCTTTTGTATAATTTACTGAAGGAGGTAGTTAGGATTTTTCTTCCATCACAACCTCACGTATCACATATGTTTCAAAATATGGTTTTCTGCCAGGACGTTAACTAAGGCGCTGCATGGTAGGAAACCAAAATTATATTTTCTTTCTTCATTTTAATTCTTAAATAATGGTGTGTTAATTGTTCTGGTGGAAGTGCAGAATATGTTTGAATGACATAGCTTGGAGAGATAAAAGTCCAGTCGGCGAGTACGACTTGGAGCTCAGTTGGACTCAATAAATTTTGAAATTGGATTCTGTAAAACTCGACAAGGCCGAATCACCGACCAGGTCGATGATATTGATTTTGTATGCCATTTAGACCCCCACATTAACTAGAGGTCCTCTAAAACTAGACGGGGTAAGTGCCTATTCGGTCGGTAAAACATATGTTGTCGAATGTGTGATAACTAGATGGTTGTTTAAGGCCAAAGGTTTAAAATTTCATACTCATTCATTTTCCATCACTTCTATATTCCATAACTCACATCCAGGCAATATTTTTTGTATTCTTGCATTTTTATAACATATAAGTCGTCAAGATTGTGTTTGGAGTTGGATATCGTTGCCGCCTACATATTCAACTTTACTATTCAGCATATAATGTTGGTTTTCTGAACCTTGAATTATTCTTTAGCGATTTGTAATCATTTGCAATGATTTCTATATAATGATGTGTGTTAGGCCTCTCTAATTGAACTTTTATGCTTGTGTGCCTATTTTTATTTGAATATCGTGCCTAAAATTCCTATATTGTTGAATTCCATAGTATTTTGTCACTTAATATTAATTAAAAGTTCCGGATTTTGTCCAAATATTTTTGGGTTTAGTCGAGTGAAGTCTTAATGACCTACATTTGTGTCAAATGACGTAATTTTCCCAATTATAGAGCGGTTGAAGTCATTCTTAAGGGCAAAAGTTGTCAAATGGACAAATTTTGCTAAATTGGGAGTATTCTGATTATCCCAGTGTTATGGGTTATCTAGTTCTATGTCTAATTGACATTTTTATCGTCTTGATTTTGTTTTTGGGAGCTGCAGGGCTAAGTTTGGGATGTTGGGTGAAAATAGGCACGTTGGGTCGTTTGGTAAGATGAGTCGATCTCGCCATACCACTTGGCGGTTCGGTGAATTGCCCTTTATCACCTCTTATTTCATTTGTAATATTGAGTTGGATTTTTTAACATTCGCCGACAAGCCTAAATTCACTAAGTGCACTCTATGACTGGCTGAAAGTCCTTCTTGATCACCCTTTCTGCGCCCCCAACCCCCAAAATGCATTGTAAATTTTGGTAGGCTAGTCCTCGCTCACCAAATACTGTGAGCGGTTTGCTGAAAGGACCTTCCTATAACCAACATGCTATTTTTTCTTGGAAATTTTGAGCCACTCCTTTAGGCAATCTAAGTTGCATAAGAGATTCGACAACTCACCAAGCAGAACATGGAGTCTATCTAAAACTAATTTTCTACAATTTTGCATGAATCAACTCTAACTCTTTTTGATATATTTAAATATATGGAAATAACCAATCTTTACATGCCACCCTATAAGAGATAAAGAGGGATTGTGATAAATAAAGGGGGAGCCGATGCTCCTAACAAAGGGAGGACAAAACCTCCAAAGGGAGGCAAAGTCAAAGAATAAAATCAATCATACGAGGTTCTAGACCATAAATCCTGATAGTGAGGGGTCCCAAGCTTCATTTCCTAACTCGGCTAGTGTCTCAGTTGCCTCCTCCCCTGAAGATACAGTTCCAACAGCAACACCTTTTGTAGATTCACTTCCACCTATGGTCCCTCTTTCCCAATCATTAATAATTTGAAATGTAGATGAGTTGCATAATATTTTTGATGAGAAACTACTTTCTACAGAGGGCCTTGAAGGCAGATACTCCACGGTGAGGGACACCCTCTATTTTCAAAGGTTTGATCAGTTCACCAGGTCCCGAGGCCCCTACATTCCCACATAGGTCCACAAATTCTATACAACATATAGGGAGTTGGTTCCCAAGGGGAAGAAGAAGGCTAGTACCTCCAAATCGGTGAAGTTCGTCATAGTACGGGGAAAGAAAGTTGTGTCTAGTGGCAACCACATTAATATTGTACTTGGAAGATATTTTGGGTGATACAAAGGCATATGAAGGGTTCCTTACCATTGAGTCCGTGAATGACTCACAGGGGTGGCTTGCACAACAGATTTACCCTAGAAAAGAAAGGTCTACTAGGGCTACCTTACAATGGCGACAAGAAGCTCATTATGACTTTCCAAAGGACTGATATGATGTCGTTCAATCCAATAAACCTTAAGTCTATCATTCTGTTACTTGAAGGATACCATTACGGCTTTCGACTTAAACATTATAACCTTACCACTAGGTTTAGGTTCCACTTAAAGGACCCTCTTAACATAATTTAAGGTAACATTTCATTCATATGTACAAGACTAAGAGTTTCTAGCATCCTAAGTCAAGACATCCCATATTAACATTCATACATGCATCAAGTAAGGGAAACAAGTAAACCAAGACAAGACACAACGTACTTTACATTAACACATATTACATGTAATTCGAGAATCACTTAGAAATAACTCTTATAACCTTTAAGTCATCCTATACACTACCATATCATCATCAATATTACCATCATAGACTCATAATGTCAAGTAGGAATAACCATGCATCAACCCTAATACTGTATACCTAAAGACATATACATAGTCTAACATGGTCACCTAAATAGCATTAATAGAATAATATATATACTTTCACATTGATTATCATGTAATAGATAGTATTAAACTTCAAAAGATCATCATAATACTTCAAGTTGTTGTCAAAAAGGCCATAATCATCATATTACTTAAAAGAACGCCGACAAGGCCACATCAATTGCAGGTAAGACACATAACACTGCCACCATAAGTGGATCCTACATGTCACAATATAATTTAAGTCTAATAATAATAAAATAGAGGGAATAGGGCAGTCTACCACCACTCCATCCTCAATACTTCAACCAAATACTAAACCATCCAATTCAATAGTATCAGATCTTTCCCCATGACCATGAACATCAATTAAATGCATAAATCATAATACTCAATGAAACTAGGTTATTTAGACATAGATTTATCAATCTAATACAACCTATACATCAATTAAATACAATTTTTAAATTATAAAATATCCTGTAGAAAACTACACTAGAATTTCATAAACATTAAGTCAACATAAGTAATCCATAAAGTAGTCCAAAACTAGGGTTCATCAATTACATTGGTTCATAGGTTTATTGAGTTAAAATAATCAAATTAGTAAAAATTCAATGAATATACAATGTTTAAAAAGCCTGTAATGCAGGAAACCATGCATAGATCATGAAATTGTACAATTCATCTTTAAAAACTTTAGAAAACATCTTTGAAAGATGGGCTCCTTGATGAATAGAGTTTCAAGGATCAAAAATCATACATCAATGAAGCAAATCATTCATTTTGATGGATAATATCCACTCAATTCTCCAATCCAAGCCGTTCCTTGAGTTTTGGCTACAATGAAGTTCTAGAGAATTTCTAAGGGAACTTGGGTTTTGATTTTTGAAGAATGAAATCCTCTAAGTGTTTTAGGCTTATAAACACATTTAAAAAATACAAAAGACCCTTAAGGAACCACCAATATTACTATTTAAATGTGGCATGAATTTACCAATTCACTCCTCGAACTTACAGTGAACTGCGCAGGATGGTAGTCCACCTACGACTTGCCAAACGACGGCCCGTCCCTTGACCAACGGACTGTCCTGTTGATCCGTGGTCTGCGACTGAGGCTTGTCTTTGGATACCTCTCCCCAAAACCTAAGTGAAAATTTAGGAGACACAACCAATGGGGCGTCGACTGACCCACTAGGCGTCGATTGCCATCCGTTGGTAGGCTATCTTGGGATCCAAGTTTGGGTCCTTCCTCAAGGACCCTTGGATGGTCCTTGGGGATGTTTGCCCTGACGTTTACAACCCAAAAATGCTCTCATATGATTTTATCAACTTTCAAGTG
Source organism: Solanum pennellii (assembly GCF_001406875.1). NCBI lineage: Eukaryota > Viridiplantae > Streptophyta > Magnoliopsida > Solanales > Solanaceae > Solanum > Solanum pennellii. The sequence goes on from NC_028645.1 coordinate 8,534,753, forward strand.
AATTTCACCAAAAACGAACACGTAAAACTCGATTAAACATGGTTAGACACACAAGGTCGTTTCAAGGAAAAACTTTATCACGGCATGGACGTTCTTGGACGTTTGACCTCCAATGTTAACGAAACATGATACATTGCCTATATATACTATAATAAATCATTTTAAGGACCTTATAACTTCATTAATCACACATAAACACATAGAATCACATATGAGTCACATAGGTGATTTAGTCGTCAAACGTCTTGGTCGTCCCTTGACTTTTCACTTCGAAATCACCTAGAATCTTAGACACTGCCTCAATACCACATTATATACCAATTAAGGACCTTATAAAATAATTACAACAATTTTAGGATCTAGTTCACCTAAGTCATTTTCAAAAATGCATCTTTAAGGCAATTCATGATAGAAACATGCTAAGATGCAAGCTAAAATCATGTAGACACATTTTAAAACATAATCATAACTTCATAAAATACACAATGCAAGAAGTTAATAAAAGTTAATTTCAACAAAACTCCTAAACACCATGTACATGCAACATGCTTCTATCCCTTTCTATCCTATCTACTAACCGTACTCCCCCACTTAGATGGAACTCATATCACTAAAAGAGAAATTCAAGGACTTACCCTTATCATCATCACCATCCAGCTTCTCTCCTCTAGTACAGAGTGCATAGAAATGCCTCGTTGTTTGAACATCATCCTTTAGAACATTTGGAGCAACTTTCTTACCCTCTCTTCCCCTAGAAGCAATGATAGGATAATCTCTCACCTTGTGTCCTTCCTTACCACAACCAAAGCAAATCCCGGTACCCTTTAGACACTCGTTATAATGCCTCTTTCCACAAGTGACACGTGTAGGTCTTCCATTTTGAGAACCACCTCCTTTCTCCAATTTCACATTAGCACTCCTGGATTCTTCTTGAGTTTGAGCCCTCTTCTTAAACCTAGGTTGCCCATGATGACTAGAACCACTACTATTCAGGATTCTAGACATCATCTTATGTTTAGATACTTCAATTGATTAGGCAAACACAATGAGTCTAGCTAGGGTCATATCATCATGTAGCATCACCGTACGACATTCCTCCCTCACTAGATTGGCGACACCCATCATGAAGCGACTCATCTCATCCCTTGTATTAGACACAAGATATGAAGAATATATAAATAACATTAAGAACTTCAAAAGAGTATTTCTCAACGCTCATATTGCCTTGCTTGAGATTGATAAACTCCTCTACCTTAACTTCCCTCCTGTCACGGGGATAGTAGTTCCCAAGAAAAGCTTCTTTAAATTCTTGCCACTCAAAAGGACTCTCCTCCACCGGCCTATTATCCTTCCATTGAGTGTACCATATTTGAGAAACATACCTCAACTTGTATGAAGCTAGCTCCGCCTTCTCCCTAGATGCAACTCCCATAGAACTCAACACCTTGTACACACCATCTAGGAACTCTTGGGGATCCTCTCCCACCTTAGATCCAAGAAATATAGGAGGATTCATCCTCACAAAGTCTCTCAACCTAGACGTCATAGTGCTCTACACAACATTCACCCTAGGCACCATACTAAAATTCAGTTGAGTAGTCATACCTCGGGATAAAACAAGCAAAGCCTCTCTAATATCACTATTACTAAACTCCGAGGGAAGCACCGGAACATTATTACCTCCTTCCACAATAGGGACATGATCACCTTGAACACCTTGAGAACCTTGAGCACCTTGAGGAGCTTGCTTAACTTGCTCAACTTGAGGAGGAATCTCCTCATGCACATCATTCTCCTCAACTATCCTAGTTGGTGTCCTCCTTGTATTCATCTTCCCAAAAACACAACGAAAACCATAAGAAAAGAATACTCATAAATTTTACTCTACGACACGACATACGAGTAGAAAAGAAAATAAAATCTATCATCCTATAGCCTCTCGCCCATATATTTGTCACGACTCACACCGATGGTCAAGACTCTACTAGACGTGAATTGATGATACTTTTCGATTCCTTAGACTACTTTCCTAACCTATGCTCTTCTACCAAACTTGTCACATCCCGAAACCACACCCTCGAAGTTAGGGCAAATCTCGGATTACAACCGGCGTACTTGACCTCTCGAAGGTCTTGCACAAGACCTTTCCGTATTGTTCATCCCATATACATAATGAAAAGTAGTGCAGAATTAAAAATTTTCACCAAACATTAAAATAACTTTAATAATATCTTTCATTAGAAATCATAGGAATTACAAAGTTTCAATCTCATCACACTTAGACATGAGAATATTTTGGGAAACGACCTGTACTTCAAAATATAGAATTACTTAGTCTATTACATATTTCAATAAGAAACATAAAAGATATCTTGCCCTCGAATCAAATGAGGGCATACTTCAACTTCACTTGAATGATGCTACGATCCAAGTCTTGCTTTCTAAATGCTCCTTACCTACCAACAATAATATAGATAGATAAAAGCATGGATTAGTACAACCACATGTACTAAGTATGACATTATGCAAAAAATCATGAAAAAAGACATTTATTGGAATATGTATCTTTTCATTTAAATATCATAATATACTCATAAGAACAACATTTATCAACTTAGAAACATATAAGATAACATTTAAGAAATTATTCACATTTTTAAGGCAACATTATAGTAAGCTTTGTCACAACGAAGTGTCTCTTCTTTCCTTTTAAAACTTCCTAGCATGTAGTGTTCTCACTAAAGTCTATCCTAAGACTCACTTAAGCAACACAAAGAGATACCGCCCATACACCCTCTCTAAGAATGCCAAAATGATCCTCAAGATCACCTATAATGAGACACACACACTTACAAGATATCAAACTTATGAACATGAGATTTCCTCTACGAAAGGTGATTGTAAGTCTCACTTGAATGAGTTGAAGCGACCTACCATACAAACCCTTACAAACACACTTAAGAGATCCCATACACTACCTATGATAGAATCATCCTCCCTTAAGACATCCACATATAGATAATATGACATTCTCTTTCCAAAGGCTATCAAAATACTTATTTAAGAAAATCAAGAAGATAAATTCCATGATTGACCTCTTCAAAACTACCTAAATAATCCATAAGATTACCTAAGTTTAGATCATGTGTACAGAATAAACCATTTTCCTTAACTAGAGTCATACTTAAGACTCATCTTGGTAAGATACAAAGTGATCATTCCTATTCCCCCTTCACACGTTAACTAGATGACCCTTAACTACTCTAGATAAGTACTTATTAATTTAACATACCTTCTTAACTTAAGTAATTACATTTATAAGTTCATTTAACACTCATTCATCACATAAGGACATTTAAGTAATGCTCTTGGACAAGACCTAGGACCTCCAACTAACACCTTCAAAGCCTATTGTGCAATGTCTAGATAGCGTCCCATAACACCACCTAAACATCATAGAACTCCTCTAATGCTAGTAGGTATCCCATATGATGAGAATAGACAATAACTGTTATAGACCATATCAAGTTCATAACCTAATCACATTTACCCTACCAAAGAAAGATCCATTAGGGCTGCCTTAAAATGGCGAGAAGAAGATCATGATGACTTTCATAAGGATTGATATGATGTCTTCCATCTAATCAATTTTATTTATATAATCCCTTTACTTGAAGGATACCATTACGGCTTTCGACTTCAACATTCATAACTTTACCCTAGGTTCAAGGTTCAAAATAAAGGACTCTCTTAACATAATTTAAGGTCTCATGTCATTCATAAATGCAAGACTAAGAGTCTTTAGCATCCCAAGTCAAAACATCTCATATTCACATTCATACATTCATCAAGTAAGGGACACAAGTCAACTAATCCAAGACACAACATACTTTACTTTAACACATATAACATGTCATTCTAGAAGCACACAGAAATAACCTTTATCACCTTTAAGTAATCCTATACACTAAAATATCATAATCAGTATGACCATCATAGACTCATATAGTCAAGTAGGAATAACCATGCATCAACCCTAAGACTATACACCTAAAGACATAGTCATAGTTTATCATGGTCACCTAAATAAAATCAATAGAAGAATACATATACTTTCACATTGCTTATCATTTATATATATAGTATTCAACTTCAAAACATCTTCATAATACTTCAAGTATTTGCCGACAAGGTCATAATCATCATATTACTTAAAGTAACGCCGACAAGGCCACATCAATTGCAAGTAAAACACATAACACCGGCACCATAAGTGGACCATACAACTAACAACATAATTGAAGTATAATAATCATAAACTATCCAATTTTATACCATAAGGCCCTAACCCATGCCCATGAACATCAATTCAATGCATAAATCATAATACTCAATGAAAATAGGTTTATTCAACATAGATTTATAAATATAATAAACCTATACATCAATTGAATTTAATTTTTACATCATTAGATAGCCCATAGAAAGCAACACTAGAATTCGTAAACATTAAGTCAATATTAAGTAACCCATAAAGTAGTCAAAAACTAGGGTTCATCAATTACATGAGTTCATAGTTTTATTGAGTTAAAATCATCAAATTAGTACAAATTCAACCAATATACAATGTTTAAAAAACATTTTAATGCAAGAACCCATGCATAGATCATGAAATTGGACAATTCATCTTTGAAAACTTTAGAAAACATCTTTGAAAGTTGGGCTCCTTGATGAAGATAATTGTTCAATTTGATGAAGAATCTCCACTCAATTCTCCAGTCCAAGACCTTCCTTGAGTTTTTGCTCCAATGGAGTTCTAGAGAATTTCTAAGGGAATTTCGGTTTTTATTTTTGAAGAATGAAATCTTCTTAGTGTTTTAGGATTATAAACACATTAAAATACCCAAAATACACTTAATTAACCTCAAATATTCTTATTTATATTTGGGGTAAATTTATCAATTCACCCCTTGAACTTACAGTAAACTGCGTAGGAAGGCAGTCCACCCACGACTTGCCAAACAACGGCCCGTCCCTTGACCAACGAACCGTCCTGTTGATCCGTGGTCTGGGACTGAGGCTTGTCTTTGTCTTCCTCACCCCAAAACCTAAGTGAAAATTTAATATACACCGCCAACGGGTCATAGACTGACCCTCTGAGCGTCGATTGCCATCCGTTGGTAGGAGGCCTTGGGAAGTCTTGGGCACCAACTTTGGGTCCTTCCTCAAGGACCCTTGGATGGTCCTTGGGGATGTTTGGCTTGACGTATTCAACCAAAACATGATCATATATAATTTTATCACCTCTAACATGAATTTAATCAAAAACAAACACGTAAAACTCGACGAAACATGCTTAGACAGACAAGGTCGTTTCAAGGCAAAACTTTTAAATGTCATGGACGTTCTTGGAAGTTTGACGTCCAAACTTCACGAAACTTGACACACTACCTATATATAATATAATAAATCACTTAATTGCCTTATAACCTCATGAATCATATATAAAATCATAGAACAACATATGAGGCACATAGGTGACTTAGTCGTCGAACGTCTCGATCGTCCCTTGACGTTTCACTTCCAAATCACCTGAACTCTTAGACACTGCATCAATACCACTTTAAAGACAAATTTAGGACCTTATTACATCATTACAACCATGTTAATCTCTAGTTCACCTAAGTCATTTCGGGGTCTTAAAGTTCTAGCATTTTGATAGTATTGTTAGAGTTTCTGTTAGCTAGGGTGTATTGCTTGCTAAGTGATTACTTAATCTTGTCCATCTTTGGGTTAGATAAGATTGTTTCTCCCTTTATTAGTATTTGATGTCTAAAGATCAGATTTTTATAACTTAAGATCATGGAAAGATTATGTTGTCAGAATGGAACCTTTAAAAAATTTGTGATTATTTATGCATTATGGGTATCTGGTGGTTGATTTAGGCTCACTTATGGTCGTATCCAGTATTTTTAGAAGTTAATCTTGGTTATGTAAGAAAATATTCATCATGATTGTTGTGTTAAGGTCCAGGGGTTTAATTATAAATTGGGTTCATGATTTAGTTATGGATTGATAATGACTATTGACTTATAGATCTTGCAAAGTTTGATTTGAAAGTTCAGTTCTTAGTAGTTAATCTTGCTAGGATTGTCTTAAGGAGGAGCTCACTTAGAAATATAAACACCAACTAGTAGGTCATGACTTAGACTTTTGGTAACGTCGGTTATTCTTCCTTCTTCTTCCTTATGTTTGAGGACGAACATGATTTTTAGTGGTGGATCATGTAATGACCCGGAAAAATATTTCAGAAATAATCATAAAAATAACCGTTTTATCCTTCTCAATAGTTATCTGAGTCATTTATGATTAGTCAGAGAAGTTGATTTGAGAATTTTTGACTATTCGATAACAACAATTATTTAATTAATGGATATTTTATTAATAGTTTATTTATTTAATTGATGATTAGTTGGACAAGCACATATTTCTTTAAGTAAATTAGAGATTTATTACTTTTAGTACATAATAAGTTTAGAAAAGAAAATAAAGAAGAGGAAGAAAGAAATTTGAGCGGCGCGACCAATTTGCTCAGGTAATAATCAAAACCTTAAATTTTCATTATTTCATATATGAATAATTGGTCATTGATGGTAAACAATATTATAATGATATTATAATTTGCAGTTTATTAAAACGGTGTTAGGGGGAAAATTATTTATTTAACTTTAAAATTATTTAAGGAATACATTAGAAATAGGGAATTTAATTTAGATAAGTTGGCGGGTTAGACAATGTTGGTGCAAAGTAAATGTGCAGAAAGCAAATTAAGTTGATAAAAAGAAGAAACAAATAAATAGATACTTGTATCATATGATAACGATTTTTGACTTGGCCAGGGAAAATAGAAATGTTTGTGACAATAGGGATGTAATTGTTGGGTAATAATTTTTATCCATCATTGGTCAATGACCATGGATTATCATTGGAGGGTCATATACTTCTGCATGGATAGAATAATTAGGTGTATATATATTAACTAGTGTATTTTTACATTAGATGTACAATTTTGCACATTGGGTTTCTTGATATGGACGCCCGNTGACTTGGCCAGGGAAAATAGAAATGTTTGTGACAATAGGGATGTAATTGTTGGGTAATAATTTTTATCCATCATTGGTCAATGACCATGGATTATCATTGGAGGGTCATATACTTCTGCATGGATAGAATAATTAGGTGTATATATATTAACTAGTGTATTTTTACATTAGATGTACAATTTTGCACATTGGGTTTCTTGATATGGACGCCCGTTTCTATTATTTATTAATACATGATATTACTTTCTTTTAGAATTTTCTTATGGTTATAATATAATTGATATATTGAGATAGGTAATTGAATATTATGTGAAGTCTATTGAAGTTATGGGTAATTGATGGATTTTAGATTTAACCCTAGACTTGAAACTTGGAAAACATGACAATTGAAATGTTAATTGGCATCATGATTTAGGAAACTTGATTATAAACTTGGGTGAATTTCTGGGTCAAAGTTTAACACATTGTAATATGGGTGTTTTTAGTTTTAGAATCTTATTGTGATTATTTGTTTGAATAGATTGTACTGATTTGGAAGTCAACCGAAAGAGGAAGACTCAAGTTCTGGAGTAATTGTTTGACTATTAGAGGCAAGTGGATTTCAAAATCCTTGTTAAGTATATGAAATTCGTGTGTTTCCTTGTGTATGTGTTTGGGAGTAATGGGACTTAGTGAAGGGTTGACTTGTCAAACCTTGATTAATTCTAAATGATGAAAAGGAAAAAAAAGACAATGTGATTAATTGTTTGTGTGTGATTGGTTGAGAATGGTACGAGTACCTATGTTATAAAGACAGTTTATCACTATAGAATGTGGATTGTAATTTGAGAATGTCAAACATATGAGCATACACTAATATATTATTGACTTGATTTATTATGTGTGATTATGTTCTCTATTGAACCCATATAATTTGGATAATTAAGATGATTATATGTCATAATGATACTTGATTTATTTCGATGTTGCATCATCCCCTTTATTTGATATCATATTGTGCACATGCATTAACATGAGTTTGGGTATGAGTAAAGGTCTAACACGTGGAGATCGTCCGTGTTGAGCATGTGAATATTGTCCGTGCCATATATAAGTTATGATTATAATTTGGGCACGGGAGATCGTCCGTGCGAAATTTGTTTTATTTATGATAGTGTATTGAGATCATCCGCACAGACACGTGGAGATCGTCTGTGTCGGTATATCGACCTCGCGAGTCACCCATGGGTCATGAACTCTCGATGTATTTCCGAGGAGTATTATGTATAAACTGTTGAGAGAGTACTTGGTATTTTGAGGCATATTGTTTAATTGTGTGATATTGCATTACATCTCATGACATACTGCATTCTTTATGATTATGTGTTTTTTTTATTGATGATTGAAAATGCTTAATATTTGGTTACATCTATTTGATAAACTTGATCTTGTGTCTTGCTGATATTATGAGTGCCTTTTTGTGGAGGTTGTAATTGATGAATTTTGAGCTTGTTGTTGATATATGTGTGTGTAAATGGTGAACTATTAGGTTGGACTGATTTTATGCAGGTTGTAATTTTGGAGATTCGGTTATGGTGTAAGGAGTACTCGTATTTTCCCCCTTAACATTTGTTTAGAGGTTTACTTGCTGAGTACTATGTGGTTTGGTAATCACCCCTTGCTTCTACATTTTTTTGTAGGTTACTAGCCCGGATCCTTGAGATATATTCTCTTCCTTTCCGAGGCTTGTTGGAGATTTGTAAGATAGGTGTTTGTCACCTCAGTAGATCATCTTACTCATGTTTATGATCTTGTTCTACTTTATAAATAATTTCAAATGAGACATATATTTATTTTTATTCAATTATATTATTTGAGAGATTTGTACACTTACAATCAAATTTAGGGGACATTTTTGTGTTTATTATAGAATTTCCGCATTTTATTGTAATGGTCGAGTTTTAGGCTGACTTGTCTTGACGGGATAAGACGAGTGTCATCACGTCTATTTTAGCGCCCACTAACTAACAGAAACGGTTATGAAGATATACTTGATTTTTTAGAAAATAAAATTGATTTTTATAATTATGTAACCAACTCACGAATATATGCACATCGATAATAATTTGCCATAATTGGATAAAGATATATTTATAGATATTGTTTTCCATTCCTTTGCTAATTTTATATATAGTTTATTTTTTGTTTCATATTTCGCGAGACTTAACAATATTTGTGTGTGTCTTCAAATATGAGGTTTTACAATATTAATTATCAATAATTGTGGTAAATGAAGTTTAAATGTTTTATTGTGTTTTCTAACTAAACAAATTATTGCTTTCTAACAATATGATGAATTTAAGGGAATACCTTATCGTTTAATGTTAGTAAGCGGATGTTAAGAATATTATATATTATTGTTTGTTCGTAATTCTTAATCAACAATAAATCTTGTAATTGGGGAGTATTCTAAAGGTTACACTTCTTTCTTTTATCTATTTCTCGTTGAATAATATATTTAACATTTTCTTCAAAAAAAATTTAACATTTTCTTCAAAAAAAATTGTTTTATAAATTTTGAGGATAAATTATATTTCAGTAATCTTTAAATCATGTTTCACTAAAATAAGAGTCAAAATGTGTTGAACAAATCTTATCGCCGATTTAAATTGAGTGTTGATGACTGAAAGAAGAAACCCATGAGAAATTTGGCAGTATTATATCCACAAAATATGTTTGAACAGAGTATGAGAAGTTTGAAAACAATTTTAATCATCTATAGTATTTTTTATTTGACAATTGTTTTTTAAGTTAGTTGATTTCCTTATTCGAATACAAATATGTATTATATATTATTTTGTAATCTTGCATGATTATTATATACCAGCGATTGGACTATTTTTTTGAAAAAGTAAAAATGTTAAACATATGATGAATATTATCACTAATTAAACACAAATCCAAAAGAAGAAGAAGATACATATAAAAAATTGGCATTATATTTCATGTTGGTAACCCAATTTAAGTAAATCCTAATCAATGGAATTTTTTTTTCTAGGAGATAGTTGATCACCCAATTCAAATAATATCAACTCAAAATAAAGATATAGGTTATTGATTTAAACAGGATAACTTTATAATGAAAATTAATTATTTAAAACTTAAAAAAAATGAAAAAAATAAAATAAACTAGTTAAAACATTTAAAAAAAATAATCACCCATTTGTATTATTTAAAATATCCAAAAGAAAATGCTTTTTTAAAATTACCTCAAATATAGTTTCTTTGTAATTTAATTTAATAAATGGTTGTATTAATTAAGATTATTTTTAACTTAAATCAATTTTCAATTATATTGTTGAACAAATTTAATACGGAAAAAATATTTTGTAAACTCTTTTAATTTTGATTGTATCAACATATCATTAAATTTTATGGTATCAAATATTTCTTATGGAATGTTAGGATTAATAAATTATATCATCGATTTTCAAACGATATGAATAGAATAAAGCATAAACACATTTTAATACGATTAAATACATTATATACTAGTAATATTCGTTAAATATATTCAAATAAATAAGTTAATGATTTGTACTATTATATTATTGTTATTATTATATATATTATAACATAAATATATTATTTACTGAATAGTATATTAGTTATTTTTAGTTACAAAATTATTACATGTTAAATCATCCGCACGGGCATGTATGCTGGTAGTATATTAAAACTACTACACTAGTTACCATGGAATACACGTGCAACACACGTGATCTAAAACTAACTTATTACAAAATATCATAAGTAACCCTTTAAAAACATGCAAAAACAATTTCAAAACTTAGATGGTTATAAAATTTGTAAAGCAGAGGATGATTAAAAAAATTTTACTTTAGGGAATTTTGTATGTTACACCTACTTAGCCTAGACTAGATTACTATAATATCAATGCGAGTAGCCTCTATGAGCAAATAATAACATCTTACTAATTCTCCTAAATGCAATTTTCTATATTCGTTCTTTCCATATAGTAGATTTTATCAACTTGCAAAGTAACTAGGTGGTCATTAACATAAAATTAATGATCAATCCTTACGATTCAGGGTTTCATTTGAGTTTTTTCTTGGAAAAAGGTTTCAAAACAAAAAAAAACTTTGGTCGAAATTGCTGTTCCACATTCTAACTTTGCGAGGGTCCTATGACTCCCCCTAGACTATTTTTAGGGTATTATTGAGGGTACTATCAACGTAGTTGGATGAGAAAGTTACCACACTCTCCATTAGGTGGGGCGGAAATTAAGTAAAATGAACCTAACTTTTCTTGCAATGTGGCAATTCACATCATTCCATTTTTTTAAATATTAAATATCCTTAATTTTAGCTGTTACTTAATATTAGTTTTTAGTTAGTGCATATACAAGTGCCAAAATATTTCCCTTAATAAATTACACTTAATTATTAATTATTTTCAACATTTCTTCTTCATCACAAAACCAGTTGCTTCACTGTGTCAATTCCGGCAACGAAAAAACGTGCCGATGGCGATAACGGAAAAATCAACCGCAACAATTATAAGAAAGTATTATCACCACCACACGAGTTCTATTACCTCCCTCAATTGTAACAACTACCTCCACACAATCGAAATTGCAAATTTGCAATGAACTAAATCTACAAATTTACCCCATGTCAAAATTTTGCCACAGTCGAATCATTATCACTTCGCCATTATCACAAAAAACCTTCCATCGCAACCAAAATGACAAAGACAACCACAAAGTTTTATTTTTTATGTGAAAATTAATGAAATTTATAGCCGAAATTAACCATTACTCGTTAGAAAGAAAAACCCAATGTATATACTAGGTTTTTTTACAAATATAATTAGGTAAACAAAATTTTGTTGATTTAGTTTAAAGGAAATTTTTAGGATGTTTATGATGGATTTTAATGTGAAAGTCTTCAGGTAAGTGTTTAAATGAAAGAATGGGGTAATGGTAGAAGAAGGAATAAAAAAAACTAGAAAAAAATTTGATGAAAAAATAATTAAAATAATAAATGCAGTAGCAAGTGGGTCTGTGCCACCTTCTTGATAAAAAAACTTGGGTTTGACCTTATCACGACCCATAACGTCATCATTCGCACCCACCCTAACCCTTCGGTTGGAGAATCACTAGTACCATCCAACTACTGTTAATTACTCTAGAATGTAGGTATTAAATTACGTAAGAAAGTTATAATAAATTAAAACAACGCGGAAAATATGCGTAAAATATGAAAGTCTATGTACCAAAACTCTAACAACGACAATTCTAAAAACAAGGGGTACAACACCGAAACTAACAACAACTTAACCAATAGTCTGAGTTCGAAAATAGTGGACTTAAACAAAGAGAACTCAAGGCAGCCCAGAAGTACTACCTTACCCTTGAATTCGACGCAATCACTGATCTCCTACTGTCAACAGTCACGTGAAGATGCCCTGTACTCAACAAAAACAAGAGCAAGTGTAGTATGAGTACACAACCATCGTGTACTTGTATGATAACACGACAATCCCACTAGTGAAATATAAAGATGTAAGGTCTCTCACAATGAAAAAAGGTTCTTAGAGACTCACATGTGCCTAAAAAGGTTTAAAATATGTTAATTAAGCGTTTTAGAGTATGCACACTTGATTTGATGTGATTAGGAGGTCAAACGTCCAAGACGTTCGAAATTGATGTGAGAGGTCCTTAACATGTATACGAGTGTATTTACGTTTGAAACACCGAGCACAACTCCCTAAGGACCACCCAAAGGGGTCCTTTAGGAGGACCCAAAAGGTTTCCTAGGCACTGCCTTAGTAGTGTCAATCGACGAGCCAAGGAATAACAGACCGTTCCTCAATCGACTCCCCATTGATGGGGGTGTAGATCAACACTTAACAATGTGAGCTTAATCTCCTAGGAAGGATGTGCATTCACAGTCGATGGAGCAGTAGGACGAGCTGTCGTCCAATCGACGCCCCATCGTCCATGGTCGTCAACGATGCCTGCAATTCTGCTGCGTGCACGCTGTCATGCTAAGGGGTGAGTGTCACGTTCCTAAATTAATATGGACAGTTTGTTTACGTTTTTTTTTTGCATTTTAAGTTGGTATATAAGCTTTTAACCCCATTTAGACCTCGTTTTTCAAATTAGACTTTCCCTATAAAACAAAACCTCTCTAGAAACCTCTGTTGGAGATGAAGCTCAAGAACAGCTTGGTTGATGGATTGTGATGGTTTCTTCATCAATGTTTCATGGTTTTATCCTATAACGAGGTATGATGATCCTTTATCTTTGGATATCCATTCATCAATCTAGCCATGGTTCTTTCTCAAATTGATTTCAAAAGCATGCATATGATGAATTGTTGATTAGCTACTAATTTTAATATGATTTTAAATTCAATAGCATGATGAACCCATGATCCTCCAAATTTATCAATTTAGCCTATATTGTGGTCATTGTGATCTAGATGTTAGATTTATTTTAGTTTGATTTGATTATGATAAATTGATTATAATTACTGTCTTCTATGTGAATTAACGATGAATTAGGCGTAATTGATCAATGAGGATCAAGGTTTTGTAAGAAAGATCTATATTTCTCTACCTTCTATAGAATTGATGATGTAGTGTACATGATGTGATCTCGATGTTATGGTGGTTGAGTTATGATTTATATTGTGTTATTGTACTTTTAGATACTGCCTTATATATGTATTGTTCATGAATTATTATAATTGATCAATGATGATCAAAATCTTTCTGAATTGGTAAGATTGCTCTACTTCTTCTACTGTTCTATTGAATTTATAGTTGAATTGTCCTTGTAATACATTGTGTGGTATGGTCCACTTACGATTACGGTGTTTACTTTCTTGTCAATCTATATATGTTATGGTCATGACCTTGAAGGCGAATTGATGTAATGCGAATGTGTGGTTATGGTGATCACAATATGAAGTTACATATCTAGTCTCTTACTCTAGTATCATGATTTAGGTATTGATTATGTCTTCTGTAGTTGAATAGAGTTGTTATGATTAGGTGTGGTTTAGGTGCTGCCATTGATGAAGTGTAAATGGTGAATGAACCCTACCTATTGGACCCTTATATGAATGTATGACCTTAGCCAATGTTAGGAGTCTAGAATGTAATTGTTGAAGTTGTCTTGCCTCCTATGCTATGATGTGGTGTGTGCTCTATGCATGAATGTGGATTGTGGTCTTAAGAGGGTGGTTGCCCCAATATTGTGTCGATAGCCATTATGTGATCATGTTGTCCAATATACACACACTCATATGTCATGCGTACTTACAAGTAGTATGGTTCATGGTATCTAATGAAAGGATGGTTCCTATATGCACTAATGTCTATTACTATGCATGTAAAGTATATGCCCACGAAAGTATGAATGTATTTTAACTAGGATTACTTGATAGGTGAACTAGTATAGGTAAGGGTCTCAACCTTCGTCTATACATTGCACATGTCTACCTGGATAGAATAGTTTCTAGGGTGATTATTATGTATACATGAATATGAATGCATGAATAAAGATATGAACATGAAAGTATATGCTATGATGTAAATTATATAATATGATGAAGTATGCATAGGTCTAGTATCTAAATGTGTTTATGTGAAAGGTCTTCTCATGTAAGTACACATACACACACATGAATGTATATAATAAAGCATGTATGATAATCTAGTAAAGAGGGAGTCTCTTGAAAGGTATTCTCAATTGTACTCTGAACAATATTGTTCGTGAATATAATATATCCTTGTGAAATTATTTCCCACATTAATTAGGTTGATGAAAGGAAATTCTCATCTATAACCTATGATCTAATCATATGAGGTATTAATTCTCCTAAAGTATTATTTATGAAGTAAAGTTAATAAAGACTTTTAAATAGAGGAAACTTAGTTTATCACCGAGTGAACTTGACCAAATGAGAGTTTCCCCTTCCTAATGAGGAAGACTTGTTCAGCAAATAATCTCATGAGATGGAAACTATAATGTCGAATGGCATAAATAGGGTTTCAATATACATGTCGTAGTTCCATAACTATGTTTTCCCCATAGGACGTAGCAAATGCATCCACCTAGATGCTAGTATGATGTTAATGTTCTACCTTGGCATGTAGAGCACCTCCTTTTGGTGTGGGGTTCCATGACACCAAATTCCATGTTTTGCTTACGTGGCCTTATTGTATGTTAAGGCTATGATATCCCTAAAGTAAAATGGACAATTGAAGTAATGTTGTGAAATATAACTAAGATAACATAAGGGAAGTTGATTAGTGTAGGTGAGGGTATGAGACTTTACCTATACATTGAACAAGTAACTCTTGAAGGGAGTTCTAGCAAGTTGTTCTATATGTATGTAAATATGCATATGTCTTGTATTCATGACATTATGTTATTGACCTAATTGTAAGATAATATGCATGGTATGAGTACTATTGTGTCCATATGATGAGGTCTTACCTTATATGCATAATGTTGGTCTCATTGACTATATTATGATGGTCTCACTTGGCATGTATGAAGTTGTCTATACTTTTATTGATGATGTATGAATTAAAACATGATGCTTATGGTCTCTTTTTGAGTTTACTAGGTTTGTGTGGGGTTATGGGACTTCACATATTCGTTGCACTAGTAGGCTTAGATTGGGATTATAAATAAGGTTCTTGTTATGTCCTTATGAAATGAAGTCCAAGTGTTCTATTGTTGACTTTTGCCTCTTATGATGTTATTGGTAGTGTTGACTTGCATGTTGTCTTGGAATGGGTCTTATATGTGGTTTTTGAAGTATGTTGGGTCATATGTAACCTATGTGTTTCATGAAATGTGGTGCTTATGTGATGTGATTGCTTTGATGAGATGGTATCTTGATGCTTGAGGGAGAAAAGGTGAGTTTTGAGATATCTTTTTTCTACAACTTGATGAGTATGCATAAAGGTGAATTTGGATTATATGTTGATGTGATGCCATTTATTGATATATATGTGATTTATGTGGAATGACATTTTATTTGAAGATTTAAGTCATGATATGGTTATAGCTTGTTAAATGTTGTTTTGGTGGAATTGAGTTCCTTTTTTGTAAAGCCCCAAAATGAAAGAAGGTGAACTAGAGCCTCATGAGTGTTTCTTGATTTAATTTGAAGTTAAAATGACTTAAGTTAGTGTTGTTAGGCAGTGTGTGAAGTTTGGAGGTCAAATGTCCAAGAACGTCCATGACGTTCAGAAGGTGTGCCTTAGATAGCGCTTGTGTGTCTTGAGGTGTTTAAGTGAGTTATATGTGTTAGTTTATCTTTAAACTTTCATGAGATGTGTGTAATACCTAGAAAAATTATTTTAGGGGTTTAACGTCCGGCCACGACCCCACATAGGACCCACAAGGACCCCTAGATGAAGGGCCCAAGACTTGGCAACAAGCTGACAAAGAAGTGACCAAACGACGGCCCTGAGGACGGTCCGTTGGTCCACCAACGGTCCGTAGACCTAGGGTGTCGAGTGTACCTGCAAGTTAAGATGTCAAGGATCTATTTGGATATAAGTGTCAACCCACGAGACCACACCAACGGTCCGTTCATGCACAGACGGTCCGTTCATGCACAGACGGTCCGTTGGTTTGGTCTCGTCTGTGGGGGGTCCAAAATTGTTAAGTGGCTGCCTTGGCTTGGGCTGTTTGGTATGTTCACCCCAAGTCTTTATTTACCTAGTACGTTAGTTTTAGTGTTTATTAGGTCTATTAAAGTGTTCTAAACCCTAAGACCTCATTTTAGACTCCTCTTCCTAAAATCCAAAACCCCTCTCTCTCTCTCTGAAGACTCTCTCAATCACCATGGAAGCTAGAAGTCAAGAAATTCTATGTGCGTTGTTGGTGGTCGTTTCTTTATCAAAAATCATTGGTATTTCTTCAATGTGAGGTATGGTATCCATTCTTTAACTCTCTTCCATTCAAGGAGTCCCTTCTAATGAATTTCAAAGTGGGTTCTAAACCCTAGTTTCTTCTATCTTCAGCTCTAACGGGCATGCATGAAACCGTTTTGAATGACTAAATAATGAGGTTTATAATGTTAATTGATGATTTTAAGGTTTAAACTACAATGAAATCATGATAAAGATTCCCTTCAAATGTTGGCTTAAGAAATGGTATAATGAGCATGTTTGTGTATAGAATGAGCTTTGGTTTTTCTTATGTTATTATTGTTGTTTATCTACTGCCCTAAGGGATATATTATGATGACATGTTGAGAAAAGTTTATAGGTGATGAAATCTTAGATTAAAGGGTAAGTTGTTTATGTTGTTTATCTTTAAATTTAGAAATGCTCTTGAGTGGTATGGTTCACCTTCTTGGTGGCGGTATTTACCTGAATTGTATGAATGTGAAGTTACTAGTTTATAGTGAATGAGTACATGAAGGCTTGTTATGTGAAGTAAGATGATAATGATGCTATTCTTTCTAAATGTGCCTTATCAAGCTATTATGTGAAATAGGCTAGGGATTATGCTTAAATAAAGTATTCTTGTTAAGTGTCTTATGAGAAGTATGTTAAGGATTATGTTTAAGATGCCTTAAATGATTGTGTAAAGAATGTTAAAGTGTGCGATGTGATGAAAGAAGGTCTAAGCATATATAGAATTAAATGTAAATGAAATGATGTTTATGTTTAAGGTATGCTCACATGTACACACACTCACATTTAAAAGAATCTATCATGCTAAGTTGAGAAAAAGGGGAATCGTGGGGTGGACACTCTCGTGAGTTGAGATGAAGTGTCTAGTAGCAACCTCACTATTCCTGATGAGCTATCTAAGATAGGTTTGAGGATGAATGCCCTTCGTGAGTTGAGATGTGGTATTCACTAGTTATCCTTGACCTATTGTTTATAATGTTAAGAATCCTTGTGGAGTTATGCCTAGCACCGAGAGGATATGAAGGAGAGGTCGATTACACTTTGTGAGTCGAGATGTTGTATTTCCAATGTACCTCTTGAGATGAGTACTCCTCGTTAGTAGAAAATTTGTTACTTAGTAGCAAGCTCCTTCTCCCTTAACTATGTGCCCGCAGAGGTGTAGCTATTGGAAAAGCCATGTAAAAGCTAAGAAGCATGACCTTACTCTAGGCAAGTAAGGATCCTTCATCCGATTAGGGTTAATATCGGGATTTCATGTCTAATCTCATGGTCTTTGTCGATTAAGCTAACTCCCATAAAAGAATTGATTGAACAAAGTTAGCATGTACATTAGTGATGTTGTGAATGAATGTCGTGAAGTGCTGAATCAAAATAGTGTGACCTGTAGCTACTAAAGGAGAAGAGTACATTCATGAAATCCGTGTGAATGAGTGTTATGGTGTGATGTTATGGATGATTATTTTTAAGTTTTTGAGTAAAAGGGATCCAATAGGATCACCAAGTGGGAGCGGTAGTATGAGATGCTACTCTCACATTACACTTACTGTGACCTATATTTCCATGAGTGTGTTGCATATGTTATCCAAGTGCGTGGTTTTTATTTCCAATGAGGTAGCCGAAGGTTGGGTGGTCTTAAGTGTCGCTTTGGTGTGCCTTGAAAGGGGTGTATGGATGATCCTTTCTTGGCTCACCTTAGGGAATCTTACGATAGCCTTGGGTTAGGAAAGCTTCAAAGTAAAACGTGTTAATATGACTTGGATCGTGCCATTCACTGTAAGGCTTTAACTATAAGTGTTCAAACCGTTCACTGTAATGTTCATTCAAGCTTTCTGTTAAGTTTGGGGAAGTTCACTGTAAAGTGTCTTTTGGTTGAAAAATTATGTGAATCTTTCTCTAAGTGTAAAATTATGCTTATTATGTTAATTATACTAACCCCATACTTTTCTATGCAATAAGTATAGGTTGGGAGCGTTTTGAAGGTTGAACTCAAGAAGGTGAAGCTTGAGAAAGTTCCTCTCAAGAAAAATTATGTCCTCACATATTCGAGGGCATAGTCCGTTTCTTAATTTCATAGTTAAATAATTATTATGTATTTCTTTCAAATGTAAAGGGTCGTGTTCTAAGTTAATTATGTCGTGTCTATAAGTTTCTTATGTGAGGATGAGATTTCTTAAGTATATATAAAAGATTTCATTTTATTTAAATTGTTCATGAAAAGTTTTAATTCCACACTACTTTTAATGTCTTATGTAATAAACGATAGTTAAAAGGCTTGTCCAAGACCCCAAAGGGTCAAGTACGCCTTGTCACGAAATGATGGTTCTCCCTAACTTCTAGGGGGTACTTTGGGGTCGTGACATTTTTGGTATGATAAGTTTCCTTATAATTCTGTATGATGATCTTCTAATGTTATGGTTTAGACTTGAAATGCTTTGAAGAAGTGTGGTAAATATCTAAAGATGCATGTAGCCTTTAAATAGGTGTAATGGTTCAATGTTGTTATTTTATGTGTAATGATTTATGTGTTGCCTTGTATGGGTTGGCCTCTTTTGGGTAGGCTTGATTCTAGAAGTGAAGGTAGTGTGTTTACCTTGTAAGGTGATGATGTGGGTTGGAATGACCTAGGAGTTACCTTTCCCTAGTAATGAAAGAAAAGAAGGTGTCCTTTATGGACAATTTTCCTATATTGTTTCCCTTAATGTTTTCATGATCCTTGGAAGTCATGGTGTAGTTAAGGCCTTATGTGGTTAGGTAGCATGGCCTAGCTTGATTTTATGAGTCTCCTTTAGGAGTTAGACTTAGAGGAATGATGATGCATAGATGGTTCCTCTTGAAGGTTGAGATAATTTGATCTTGATAGGGTTTACCCTAAGTGGGGGATGATGATGTGAGTAGTAAGGTGGTAGATATCCTTATCTTTCCTTCTATTCTTACTTTAGATTAAAACTAAAGAGTTCCTAGTAGCTTGTTCATGATAGGAGTCTTGCATATAAGTATAAGTTGCATGTTCTCCATATGTTATACATTTCTTAGTTGACACGATCTTAAATTTTTTTTGAAGGTTCTAAATTTCATGAAAAAAGAATTTTGCTCAAATTCATGTTTTCTCATGTTTATTGTGCATCTTGATAAGTTAATTTTTCATTTAACTTCATGAGAAGTGGTAAGGAGCATGGTGGATGTCACTTATAATGTAAGGCGTTTTAAGCCATCAATGAGAAATTGAGTCTCCCTTAAATGAATAATGTTGAGTATCTTAGAAATAAGTTACTTTTATGACTTGAGAAGTTTTTATGTTGGCTTAGTTTTAAAAGGTGTTGGTATGCTTAGCTAGTTCTCTTCATGTGTGCCTATAAGTTGCAGTTGTAAAAATTATCTAAAAGGATTTCCCATTAAAATTAAGTCACAAGTAAGGGTTGTTTGGACAAAAAGGTATTCTTTAAAATGAGCAATAGTGACAAAAATAAAATACCATTGATTTGTGAGATAAAATTGAATACCGCCAAAAATGGATTGTTTGTGCAAAGAATATAGGACTTTATTCACATATTATTCATTCATGCAGATTCATGATAATTAAGTAATTGTAACATAAAAAAGCCTAGATGTGGGGGTATTTTGGTATGAAGAAGAATGTTTTTTAGAATATGTTTTCTTTGAAAAATAGGTAGGTTTTACCTTATTTTCTCATGTTGTGTTGTTGAGTGATAAAATATTAGCATCTAATATTTGGTGGGTGAATGAAAAATATAGTCCATAATATATTTTTATATTTGGCTAGAATGTACAAAATACCTTTCAGAAATATATTTCCAGACAGAGAGCCAACCACGATAACCAATTCGGGATACGGACCTGATACCCATATCGAATGTGACCCTAATAAACAATTCAAGATCTGACCTGGAACATAACATCGACTTTCAACTTTAGACCCGATAGTTAAATTTTGACCCGACTTTGACCCACACCCAAACTGGTATGCCACCATAATGATCCATCTGGATCTGACCCTAGATCCAACCATTTCCTTGACCCCGACTCATGCTCCGAACCCAAAGTCGAACTAGTACATGACTTAAACCCCAACATTTGAACTACAAAACTACTAAACACAGATCTACTCTCAACTCTATATCTAGGAGCTGACTTCTATATCGAGAGAGGATCCTAACTTTTGCTCTGGCAATGACTTACAAACATGGACCCGACCCTAAAATCTTACTTATGACCTGACATTTGACCAAAGTCGAACTAGTACATGACTTAAACCCCAACATTTGAACTACAGAACTACAAAACACGGATCTACTCTCAACTCTATATCTAGGAGCTCACTTCTATATCGAGAGAGGATCCTAACTTTTGCCCTGGCAATGACTTACAAACATGGACCCGACCCTAAAATCTTACTTATGACCTGACATTTGACCAAAGTCGAACTAGTACATGACTTAAACCCCAACATTTGAACTACAGAACTACAAAACACGGATCTACTCTCAACTCTATATCTAGGAGCTCACTTCTATCTCGAGAGAGGATCCTAACTTTTGCCCTGGCAATGACTTACAAACATGGCCCCGACCCTAAAATCTTACTTATGACCTGACATTTGACCAAAGTCGAACTAGTACATGACTTAAACCCCAACATTTGAACTACAGAACTACAAAACACGGATCTACTCTCAACTCTATATCTAGGAGCTCACTTCTATCTCGAGAGAGGATCCTAACTTTTGCCCTGGCAATGACTTACAAACATGGCCCCGACCCTAAAATCTTACTTATGACCTGACATTTGACCAAAGTCGAACTAGTACATGACTTAAACCCCAACATTTGAACTACAGAACTACAAAACACGGATCTACTCTCAACTCTATATCTAGGAGCTCACTTCTATCTCGAGAGAGGATCCTAACTTTTGCCCTGGCAATGACTTACAAACATGGCCCCGACCCTAAAATCTTACTTATGACCTGACATTTGACCAAAGTCGAACTAGTACATGACTTAAACCCCAACATTTGAACTACAGAACTACAAAACACGGATCTACTCTCAACTCTATATCTAGGAGCTCACTTCTATCTCGAGAGAGGATCCTAACTTTTGCCCTGGCAATGACTTACAAACATGGCCCCGACCCTAAAATCTTACTTATGACCTGACATTTGACCAAAGTCGAACTAGTACATGACTTAAACCCCAACATTTGAACTACAGAACTACAAAACACGGATCTACTCTCAACTCTATATCTAGGAGCTCACTTCTATCTCGAGAGAGGATCCTAACTTTTGCCCTGGCAATGACTTACAAACATGGCCCCGACCCTAAAATCTTACTTATGACCTGACATTTGACCAAAGTCGAACTAGTACATGACTTAAACCCCAACATTTGAACTACAGAACTACAAAACACGGATCTACTCTCAACTCTATATCTAGGAGCTCACTTCTATCTCGAGAGAGGATCCTAACTTTTGCCCTGGCAATGACTTACAAACATGGCCCCGACCCTAAAATCTTACTTATGACCTGACATTTGACCAAAGTCGAACTAGTACATGACTTAAACCCCAACATTTGAACTACAGAACTACAAAACACGGATCTACTCTCAACTCTATATCTAGGAGCTCACTTCTATCTCGAGAGAGGATCCTAACTTTTGCCCTGGCAATGACTTACAAACATGGCCCCGACCCTAAAATCTTACTTATGACCTGACATTTGACCAAAGTCGAACTAGTACATGACTTAAACCCCAACATTTGAACTACAGAACTACAAAACACGGATCTACTCTCAACTCTATATCTAGGAGCTCACTTCTATCTCGAGAGAGGATCCTAACTTTTGCCCTGGCAATGACTTACAAACATGGCCCCGACCCTAAAATCTTACTTATGACCTGACATTTGACCAAAGTCGAACTAGTACATGACTTAAACCCCAACATTTGAACTACAGAACTACAAAACACGGATCTACTCTCAACTCTATATCTAGGAGCTCACTTCTATCTCGAGAGAGGATCCTAACTTTTGCCCTGGCAATGACTTACAAACATGGCCCCGACCCTAAAATCTTACTTATGACCTGACATTTGACCAAAGTCGAACTAGTACATGACTTAAACCCCAACATTTGAACTACAGAACTACAAAACACGGATCTACTCTCAACTCTATATCTAGGAGCTCACTTCTATCTCGAGAGAGGATCCTAACTTTTGCCCTGGCAATGACTTACAAACATGGCCCCGACCCTAAAATCTTACTTATGACCTGACATTTGACCAAAGTCGAACTAGTACATGACTTAAACCCCAACATTTGAACTACAAAACTACAAAACACGGATCTACTCTCAACTCTATATCTAGGAGCTCACTTCTATCTCGAGAGAGGATCCTAACTTTTGCCCTGGCAATGACTTACAAACATGGACCCGACCCTAAAATCTTACTTATGACCTGACATTTGACCCAAAATACCACCCCAATGACCAATCAAAAATCTAATACCAACATCTAAATCGAGACTCAACTTTTGAACGTACTCTTGTTCCAACAACAGACCTAATATTCGTCCCTAAAACTGACCCCAACTCCCAATCCTGGACGTGAACTTTAATCCAAAACCATGACTCAAATTATGATTTGAGTGAAAATCCCAACATCAGACCCCAACCCAAACCCCGACCCTGACACTTAAATCTACACATAATCTTAATGGTTGATTGGGATCCAACCCAAACTCGACTTGTAACCAAAATATAAAATCTCTTAAGTGGGACATGACCCCCCAAAAAAACCCCAACATCTTAATCAACGCTAAACTTCCAAACTAGGACCTAAGCGTGATACCCAATGCAGGACCAAACTTTTGAACTAGGACCCAACATCAACATCTAACATGAGGCCCACACCACGACCTTGAGTGCACACTCTCGATTACTAAATCTTGACATCGGAACCAACATTCAAACGCAGCTTGATCCTGAATTCCTACTCGAGATCAATCCTATGAATCATGTTTAAACTCGATACCCAAACCAGATGACTGACCCAGGATCTGGGCTTGAGAACTGAGTGCTAAATTGAGATCTCACTTGAATCACCAACAGAAGAACAAACTTCTTAACAAATATCAAACACCAAGATCTAATCCCTTACCCACCCCTAACACCTCAACTAGGAATCCATTTCTAAAATGAAATTTGACCTCAATACTTGACCCCGATAATCAATTGGGGACCGAAATATGGTAATAAGGACAACACCTTTACTATCCACGTATTACCCGACCCTGACAACCAACTAGGAACACCACCCTGACACTTTACTAAGGTTTCAACCATGAATACTTAACTAGAACACGACACTGAATCAAGATTCTACAAATATCTAAATTGGAATATGAGAGTTGTTTAATCAAGGTCAAGACTCTAGTCCCGAATTTAGAAAAAGGAGTAAAATTTTTAATTAGTATCGGATATCTATACATGAAACTTTAGTTAGGAGTGAAAGTTTATGTGTGTGATTGAGGAAAATGAGTTGATATGGAAAAAAAATTCAAAATATTTATGCCAACTAAACATGAGAAAATTGGAAAACTTCTCTCTCGAAATGCTTTACTTCAAATCAAACACACCCTTGATGATTAAAATATGAATAATTATAAATTAAAATTTTCATTAAGTGTAAATAAATGAGGGCTTAGTAATATCATGTGTCAGACCTACAAATTTAATTATGTAGATATGAAAGGAATAATAATTATATTTTACAATAATAGATGCACATGAATGTCTTATATTTTCGTGTATTGGAAGTTCCGAATTTAAATAAATAACATTAGAAATATTACATTATGTTTAAAATTTTTATCTAATAAAATATACTCTCTCCATCCAAATTTATATAACACCTTTAAGATTTCCAGATTCAAACATGCCTATGTTTGCTCGTGAATTTTCCGTATATCTTTTTAAATATTTTTAATTGCTAATGATTCTTAATTATAATATTTCTTACGTACTTTAAATATATATATATATATATATATATATTTTATTTTATTTAACAAGGACAATTATGTAATTTTGCCATTACATTGAGGAGATTTCTAGGGGATGAACAAGGGCACATGGGTAATTTCGCTATTATTTTTTCGATCTGTACATTTGTTGTGTATCTACTTTAGGTCTTTCATTGTTTACATCGATTTCTCCTCCACATTTGTTCTCCCATTGTTCTACATTGATTTCTCCTCAACATTTGCTCTCCATTAATCGCCATTTCTCCTCAAATATCTCTTCACTGTTACTGTCCAGGTAATACAAAGTAAAACGATTTGGCCGAATTCTAGAAAAATCGACATAGTGGTAAGAAATTAGGGAGAAGAAGAGGTGTAGAATACAGTTAAGATAACAATCTTTTTTAACTTAAATTTGAACAACATTATTGCTTTGTTTGTCTCATTAATTCAACAAGGTACAACAAAACTGCTATCAGTTATATTGTACCAATAGTTCAGTGAATGGNTTCCATATAGAGTAAGTTGTCAAATTACTGAAAAAGGGTTTATAATTTGTAATTCTTTTTTTTATTTGTCATGCAGTTCGCCAAAATTGTTTGCCATAGGTTGATATCTGCTGTAGGCGTTTAGCATCCGGATTTTAGGCTTTTATCTACCAGGAATCACATTTAACAACTAGAACCTCTATTATTAATATACTGAAACATTAGTTTTAGTCCAAAACTATAAAATGCGATTTCTTGAGCTTGGCGATATTTGATTGAGGCGATTCGAAGTGTTGGGGTCAAAGTGGATTGTGGATAAACTTTGGTGTTTTAGGATATTGTTGGAGGCTCTTTGCTTAGGGTATGTTCCGACCGAAGGGGCTTCCCTATCGTTTGTTTTCTTCAATTTGTTTATTGGTTACATGTAGTTGTTCAGGTTGTTCCACAATCGAAATTGAGCCCCGTTCGGTGAAAAAGCCCAGTAAGGCATTAAAAACCTTTTGGTAGAGTGAATTTTGGCATTTCCAATATGGCCCCTATATTCCCATTTTGACTAAATTCTGGGTCCATTTCCAATTATTGCGATTTTTCTAACTAAATATCATAAATAAATTGTGATTTATAATATGATGGTGTGGCAGGGTTCAACGGATTTTGAATAATGGATAGCTCGTTAGTGGTTGATTTGGAGCTCTCATGATCGACTTTGAGGTAGGCTTCTATATAATTTCTTGATTGAGATTCTTAAATAATGTTTAGTATATATTTCATGTAATTTTTATTTTAATTTCTAGATATTTAGATTGCGTCTTGTTATTCAATCTTCTATGTTTGAGAAGCTGCAACTTGTTGACTCGTAAAAACTTAGTGAATATATCAGCCAATAGTTCTTCCATCTTGCAATAAACGAGAGTTATATCTCCATATTTTTGCACTTCTCTCATGAAAAAGAACTTGATTTTGATGTTCTTAATTCTTCCATGAAACACAAGATTGTGACATATAGTTGTTTTTGCTTCATTGTCCACGAACACTTTGATGCTTTCAGCCGGTTCTATATGAAATTCAACCAGAATTTTCTTCAGCCACAATGTTTAATTTATTGCACCTGCAGCTGTCCCAAACTCAGCTTCGATAGTAAATTGATCTACAATATCCGTATCCGAACAACTCAATGAGAAATTTCGTAAACCTAGTGTAAAACACTACCCTGAAGTACTCTTTGCATCATCCTCGGAATCGCCCACAATAATGTTGGACTACCCAAAAAGCTTCATAGGTTGACTCTTTTGAAACTTTACTCCATAGGTGATGTTTCCTTTGATGTATCACACAACTCTTTATTTCGCCTGCAAAGGCACTTCACTAGGAGAATGCATGAACCTTGATAAAACACTTGCAACATAATCGGGTCTTGTAACTGAAAGATAAGTTGAACATCCAATGAAACTTCTGAAGTATCTCTCATTGACCTTTTCGGCTCCATGATTTACTTAGCTTCTTCTTTTTGTTCATGGGAGTACTAATCTCTTAGCAATTTTCCATTTTGAGTTTCTTGAGAATTTAGTTTGTGTAATTTTCTGGCAAACGAAAAACTCAATTTTTGCTTGTGTAATTTCCATTACAAGGAAATCTGTTATGAGACCAAGATCAGACATTTAGAAAGCTTTCATCATATCTTGCTTGAACTCATCAATTTGCTTTTCTGCTCCTTGTATTCAAAATGTCATCCACATAAACAGAAACAACAAGAATCTTACAGGTATTATGTTCAAAATACAATGTGAATTTTGAAAGACACATTTCAAAATCAATACTTAGGAAATATTCATCTATTAAACTATACGAAGTTCTTGTGATTGTTTTTAGACATAAATAGCTCTATGTATTCAATAGAAATTATCTTCCTTTCCATATATAACAAACCGTTCATGTTGTTCAACATAAATTTCTTATTTAATAATGTCATTAAGAATGCTACTTAGCATCCATTTCATGCACTTTTCAAGCACGTTGTGCAAAAACAATTATAAGCAATCTTATCATGTCGAACCTAGATACTTGAGTAAAAGTGTCAGAATAATCTACAAAAAAAATATGTGCACAAACATTAACTAAAAGTCTTGATTTATGCTTGTTGATTGAATCATAAACATTAACTCAGTTATGACCATCTACTATACTCAAATTATTTTTCTGCCTTGAGGTTTGCAACAAACTGCCACATATCATTTTTTTTATCATAAACAGCTACTCATGCATTGCATTTCTCTACTTTGGGTCTTTGATAGCCTCTTAAGGGTTAGCATATTCACTAAAGACAACATTATATCTCTCATATATATATGAGAGAAAACAAGTTTCCCTAACTAGTGGATTATCGTCCGTTTCATTTGACCACGAGCTTGTCTTCTAGATGGAATTCCTTGAATCATTCTGATTCCATTCTTCATTCTCCATCATGTGGACCTTCTGCTAATAACAATCTTCTCACCTTTAGGTAGAAAGATTATGTACGCTTTTGAAATATTACTGTAACCAATAATAAATCTCGGGGCAACCTTTTTATCTATTTTATCCAGTTTGACCTGAGATACATAGGTAAAACAAAGACAACCAAACACTTTAAGAAAATGCAGCGGATGTTTGTATCCACATCAATCTTGAAAAGAAGTTTGATCTTTCACAACTTTTCAGGGAATTCGATACTGTAGGAACACAACTGTATTTGCTGCCTCTGGCCAAAACATCTTTGGCAAATTCTTTTCGTGCAACATAGATCTTGTCATATCCATGATAATTGTGTTTCTTCTCTCACTAACACAATTTTTTTATGGGGTATAAGGAGTAGTAAGTTGACATTCAATCCATTCTTCTACACAAAATTGACCAAACCAATGAGAAGTGTACTCCTTGCCATTGTCAAACGTAAAATCAGAATTTTTCAGAAACATTTATTTTCCAATTTCTCTTTCATCTTCCAAAAAATGCTCTTGACCTCCGATTTGTACTATAAAAAATGAATCCAGAACATTCGGGTAAGATCATCAATAAAAATAACATAATAAAGGCTACTTTTAAGTGAAGGACCTTTGGGGACCTCCATCATCTGTGTTAACCAGTTGGAACTTTCTTGTTGCTCTTCAAGTTGCCTTTGGTAATGGAATTCTACTTTGTTCTCTGTATTAACAAGCCCAACATTCTAAGAACTCGCTCCCAGTATAGAAGGTCATCGAGCGTCACGAACTCTTGTATTTTGAAAAACCGTTGATAATTATAGTGTTAGGGTCTCTTATGCCATAACTCGTAAGCATTTTCTCTTGCTAAGTACACCCCTTCTTCTTCCTCCAATATATTGAATGAGAAACTTTCGCCTCTCATTTTGACTTCAAAAAAGTCATGTCCTTATGCTTCCATGATCAAGCAATCTTTATCTTCGAAATACAAATCGAAACCTTTTTCTTACAATTGACCATACTTAATAAGTTTTGATCTAAATATGGTATGTATGAACATCATCATTTTCTTTAGTATCTGATTGTGTTTCAATTGTAATAGTTTGCATTCTCTTTGCTGGGATATAACGACCACGACCTATTCTTACTTTTGAATCTCCAGTAGGTTTCTAGTCATTAAAAAACCCTTTGTCATAAGTTATATGGTTTGTGCATCCGCTATTAATCAGCCAAGCCTAGTTGAAACATTGCTTGTAAAACGGGATGCCACAAAGAGTAAATCCTCTTCCTGTTCATTAAAACCTAGACATTTGTGTCTTGCTACTGCCATTTGTTCTTGCAGATAATTGAATTATGCTTGAGTTGGTTGCACTTACTGAATTTAGCATCCGTCCTTTTCAAACACTTATACAACGCGTGCCCATTCTTTCTACAATGCTCACCAGTAGGATAGTTTCCGTTGAAGCTACCTGCTCTTCTTTTGTTGTTATAGCAAGGTGCACCTTCTCCATTTTTTGGTTGATTCTCTAATTGTGTTTCATTTGTCTTTACTATCTTCATGTTTTTCTGCTAATTCTTCCTCTCTAATTTCATCTTCGTTCGTAACGTTTCTTTGTTCTTGATCCTCCAAGGAATTCCATAATTTCTCCAAACTTATTTTTGATAGATCAAGGACGATGTTCTCTATAGTGGTAATAGTGGCTTCAAATCTTTTACGTACAACATCCAGAATCTTTTCAACATTATCTGAGTGTTTAAAGCCAGAACCACGTAATCTTACTCTATTTATTATGCTCATAAGCACGTAAGTTTATCCATTGATTGTTGTCGATTCTTTCATCTGCTTTAACTCAAACTCTCTAATGAGATTCAACACTTGCATACCTTTAATATGATCATCTCCTTCATATTTTGCCTTGTTTAATCCTAGATGGACTTTGCTGAATTTTGGAACATCATACGAGTGAAAATTGTTGAAGAAACCAATTTTCTTGTACTTGTTATTTTTGAGTTGAGATACTATTTTTTTTTCGGGGAGATGAAGAACCTCATAGCATTCCTCGATTGCGTCCCAATTATCAAAATCTTCGAGATAGACTTCATCCTAAATTCCCGCATGTGAAAATTTTCACCATTGAAGACAGGATGTTTCGTTGCCGAGAAACATGAGCTTTCTTCCATGATTAATTTTTTTTCTGGTTGTGGTGCTTGAGTTACTTGAATTAGTCACTCACATAAATACCCGCATACCCCGCAATATAAAAAAGCTTTGAGACAATTTTTTGGTAAAATTCGTATTAAAAGTGGAGATGTCAAGAAGAATATCCGCAGAACCACATTTTTATTGATGTCTTTGTATTATGTTTCTAAAACTGAAAATGAAAAATAGGAAGCAGTAAACCCACAACTAGTAGATTTCTAGCTTTCTAACTTACTCCTAAATAATAGGTATAGATATCTAATAACCAAATGACTAAGTCTTATTTAATATAAAGCAATAAAATTAAATTTACTACAGTTGAAAAAGCAAATTCCTAACACAATCTTAGTACAATAAACCCATGACTAGCGGATTCCTAACTCACTAACTTACTCCTAAATAATAGGAATAGATGTCTAACAAATGATTGACTAAGTCATGTCTAATATAAAGTAGTAAAAGTAAAATTAACTGTAGTTGAAAAAGAAAATTCCTAACACAATCTCAGTACCTTTAGTAACTTGTATAACATTTGATTGTCCTTGTGCTGATGTCTCTTGCACTAATCATCAGGAAGAATTGAGCATCTAAACCCTTACAATATTAATTTACTGGAATTACGCACCTCAAGTTGATTTCAAACACTTTTTAGGACATGTTACTGCACTTGGTACACAAATTCAACACAATTGTTTTTAAAATTAAATAAAATTCCGCCGAAGGTACTGAAGCAAAAATGTTCTCTGTAATGACAATAGTAAATTCTTGAATATTACCCTTCTTCAATAGGCAACACTTATAGACAATTCAATGATCGTAAAAGATTTACAACTTAAGTTGTTAGATACTTATTATTTAATTAAATGATGTGTGATCCTTGTGTCAATCAAAACTTGTAAGGGTCTCTTCTCATGATACGTTATAAGCCTTAAGGTCTGATGCCCTATCACAGTAGTAAATGCTTGTAGTGAGATAACTATGAATTTATGTACTAAACTAGACTCTTCATGTAACTATACTTCATTATTGAGATCTATTGAATATTCTTCCAACACCTAAACCAAATGAAGTTATTTCGTGGCAATTATATTCCTTACATAATTCTCATCTCAAAAGAAAATCCCATTTGAATTCCTCTCATTCATCTCTATTGTTGCGGTTGAGTAGTGGGTTGATTTGATCAGAAAAGTAGTATACCTCCGACTGAATCAATATTGTGGTCTCCTTTACTGCTATGAAGGAAAGTCTCTTGGCATTGTAGTATTGTTGAATCTACCAGGTCTCTATATTGTTGTTGTAACGACCTGTTTAGTCGTTTTGAGCTGCAGATTTTATTTCAGGAAAAACTGTCTGAGTCGACGGAACCCACGACGGACCGTCATGAGCACGACGGGCCGTCAAGGGGGTCTCGTTCCAAAACACTTAGAATTCTGAAATTTGGGTACTGAAAT